>NC_090444.1:87823715-88126746 GCF_031143425.1 Pleurodeles waltl
GTTTCTCACACAACACTGTAATTTGTGTAATCAAATTTGCTTTTGAACGCATACATCACAAGTGTTCCTATGAGCTTCTGGCTAAAGATATGAATAAGGGGCCAGGTAGGGACCCGTTTAAAACTCAGCTTTTAATTACTGCGGGGTCTGCACACTGGCCAGACGGGTCAGTAAAAAACTGCGGATCCATACAACGAGGTAAATCCAGAGGACTTCTTGTTAGATCAGACCACTTAAGCGCGACTGTGACAGCCCCTCTGTGCAAGACATTACCACGCATGCGCAGTCTACAATAAAGTAAAATGAGCTAGAATAAAGCAGCCCCTGCTGCTCCTGGATCACTACCCCTGCTGTCTCGACAATCCGCAGGCCTGGAGGCTTTCACAGTCTTTCGTTCTCTGCGCCTGCGCACCTTGGCACAAGCCACGTGCCTTGAGTCTCTGCCAAGCATTGGCTATCGCAGTGCTGTGGATCAGGGTCCATGCGGAAGATCTCACTGCCCAAGGCCGATGTCATAAATCAGTCCAAAGGCTGGATAGCCTCATCCACTGTTTTCTCATCTCTTGCATTTTTAATTTAACGCTATGAGAAAAGTATTTTATTCAGTTCCCAGCCTTGAGGATACGTGCGCATAAAAAGCACGTTTGTTTCTCCAAATTTGGTTAGATTTTCCTAGTGCCTAGAGTCTGTGAATTAAGTTAGAATCGCTTTATTAGCGTGTCCACGCTGTCACTCACGCAAGCTGTGATGGACCGCAACCCTTAAAGCTTATGTGCATCAGTGGTTTACTGAATCACGAAAAAACAGGGGGGTCAGTTAGCAGCCGAATCCAACTATCGTTCATTGTCTCCAGTTAATCCAACTATATCTTGCATATCAAGATTAGTGCCAATTCCAACAACAGACTCATAACTAGTTTGCTGTACTCTTCCTGGTGGTGCCACAGAGGTCTAGAGACTTGCAGGGCTGGACAAGACCGCAGAATATGTACCATGTCCCCTCCTGCGTGGTTCCATCTACAACAGCTCGAGTTAGCTAGTAACCTTGTTCTGTGTAGTTTATAGGGCGACCAGTTCCAATCCTGGATGATTCTGAAGTAACTGAACTTCAGTCGGTCTTCACAGCGGCTTTTATCCTGAATAGCCCGGAGATCAGAACACGCAGTTCCAGAGTAGGCTTTCTGAACGGGTGTTTGCCATGTATTTTGAAGATGCATAGCTATTTCCTCAAGTGATGTCTCATGGAGGCATGAAACCAGTTTTCTATTGCTTCCCCAAAGATCCAGGTAGAAGAATAGACTACGATTGTCTGAGTGGATACAGGGCCAGACGGAGGAAGCAAAAGCAGCCCTGGCCAAAACCAGTCCCGCTCCTTTCATCACCTTGCGCACCCTCTCGTTTTCCACTCATCCATTCTCTCCTCTCATCTTCTTCTCCGATTGCTTTCTTTCTACATTCTCCTATTTCCCTTTCTTTCGCTCTCTCTTGAAGCCTCCCTGTGCCTGCTGCAATTAAGCTCGGAGAGATGGGGAAAGTGACAGAGGCACCAGGAGACACCCTGTGCATTCAAAGGTGGCCTCCAAGGACTCCAGCTTAAGGGGAAATGCCCGGTGGAATAAAAGGCCTGGCCAGACCTGAGAGGATAGACTCTAGCCCAATTTACTTATTAAACAGTGTTTGAGTTACAAGTAATGCAAGCATTGGGGGGGGGAGTCTAATTGGAATTTCGAGCACAAGTCTGTGAAAAATTTAAAGAATCCATTGAAGAATACATGCTTTTTTTACGTGATGGCCTACCAAGCTCATTTTGGCCAATTAAGTGTCCTGTCAGTAATGCTTATGGCGGCATTGTGAGGGAAGCTCAGAAAACCATTTTGTTTGAGGGTTTTGTGGACTGATTTCCACATTTTTCTGGATCCCGGCAGGATGGGATTAACCCTTTGATCTAGTTGCAGGTGACGTGCGTAGAGTACTCGTGGGAAGTCCTCCACCCTGCGCGTGTTGTTCTACACTCAACCAGTCTGGAATTTCTTAATCGGAAGTAAAATGGTACGTTTATTGTGATAAGGGTTTGGTAATATGGTATAATTCTATTTTGATGTCACAGTGATCTGTCAGCTCTTGGCGTGTTTTCCCCTGTCTTTTTGACTTCTGACCTCCTGTTTTGACAATGTGCTGAATTTCATTTTTGCTGCTTTTAGGACTCTGTGCCCTTTACCACTGCTGACTGTGCCCTGCTCCCCTGCTGCTCCTCGCCCTGTACTAGCACCTCAAGCACTTCACTGGTGCCCCGCTTCCTGCGTGGTTAGTCTTATTTTTTGTTGTCTTTGCTTGCCTTGTCTTTGTTGTCTTTGCTTGTATAGAGTTTGTATAGTTAGTTTTAGTTCATTGTGCCCCCGGCCTTGCCACCTTTATCCCCACCGTTTTTCACCTGCTCCCTCACCTGCCCTCCTCCCAATGTGCCCCAACCTCCCCAGGACCTACTTAATGGTGGTCTCTGCGTGACAGCACAGCGGAGTGCCAAAGGCAAGCCCATCTGCACCTTGCCATGCCTGGACCACGCCCAGTGCCAGGAAACCTGGATCTGCTGCCCGCTGCCAGTACTCCCTCGACAAGATCCAGAAGCTCATGCTGAAGACTCAGAACTCCAACGGCAGCACCCCCGCACCTCAAGGCCCCTTCTCCTGCCACAACTGCCATTTCTCCTGCGACGTAGGAACCACCACAATCTCCATCCAGAAAGCTCCTGGCCACAAACCACAACTCCACTGTGCACTACTCAACGTCGGATCCCTCTGCAAGCATGCCATAGAAATCTGGGACACCATTACCACCCTTGCTCCTGACATAATGTTCATTACTGAAACCTGGCTCAACCCCTGTCCACATCAGACATCGATACTGCAACACCGCCCGGATACAAAATGACCCAGCAGACACAACAGAGGCATCGCCATCATCCATGAGGACTTCCTCTACAGCACCGCCTTAGACGGTGACACAACACCGATCATGGAACATCTCAACTTCCATATCAAATCTGATGCCATAATCACCATCAGAGGAACCCTCGCCTACAGATCCACTGGCACCCGCCACAGCTTCTTCAACTCCATCCCGGAATTCATTGCCCTCTGGCAATCGACTCCAACCACATCTTCCTAGAAGACCTGAACTCCCACCTAGAAGACCCAGACAATGTCAATTCCACCTCACTCCTTAAAAGCATGAGCATCATCGGCCTCTCTCAGCTAGCCACCGCCCCCATGCACACCGCAGGACACATACAGGACCCCATTTTCTCCACCAGCGACAGAGACAAATTCTCCCACACCGTCAAGATAACATGGACTGACCACAACATCGTCCTCTTCACCATCAATGAACTGCTTAAAGTCGGAGATCCCCATCCTCCCCCACCGCAACTGAGGCAAAGTCACAGAAACACCCTGAATCGCCACCCTCAATGAAGCTAGACCTATCTCTGCAGATACCCTCATACTCTGGGTCCAAAACTTCTCCAATTGAATCTCCTCTGTGCCGACACCATCGCCCCCATAAAAAGAGCACCAGCAACATCAACCCCACCAAGCAAGCCAAATGGTTCACCCCAAAACTCTGACCCTCAAACGGAACTGCAGGAAACTAGAGAGACACTGGTGCTCCAACAAGACCCCTCCCAACCTCAACTCCTTCAGGTCCACCCTCAACAGATACAGACTCAGAGAGTCCAAGAAAGAAGCACTCACCACCCACATCAAGGCGAGCACCAACCACGCAATAGAACTCTTCAACATCGTCAGAGAATTCTCATGTCCCTCCGCCACAGAGAACATGATCCACCCCTCCCAAGCCCTCTGCGACACGCTATTGGACTACTTTCACCACAAGATCGCCGACATCTACCGCAACTTCAACCTTCAGCTCACCAACTTCGACCCTAACCTACCCCTCCCCCACTGGTTCATAGAATGGAAACAGCTCACTACCAAAGACACCATCTCCATCATGACCTCCATCCACTCCATATCCCCTGCAGACCCATGCCTACATCGCTTCTAGAACCTAGGAAGAGAAGTAATTGGAGTATCCCTCACAGAAAACCTTAACACCTCCATCTCCACAGCCACTGTCCACAACGCATGGAAGCATGCAGAGGTTAAGCTCCTCCTGAAGAAACCCTCCACCGACCCCAACAAACTAAAAAACTATCGCCCAATCTCGCTCCTCCCATTCTCCACCAAAGTCTTGGAAAAGGCAATCAACCGCCAACTCACGGACTACCTCGAAGACAATAACAGGCTCGACCCGTCCCAATCCAGCTTCCATCCCAATCACAGTACCAAGACTGTTTTGATCGCAGGTACTGACGACATCAGACGCCTTCTCAACCAAGGGGGAACAGCAGCCCTCATCCTCCTCAACCTATCGGCAGCCTTTGACACTGTCTCTCACCACACTCTCATCACCAGAATGTACAGCATTGGCATCCAAGACAATGCACTCAAATGGATCTCCTCCTTCCTCTCGGGCCAAACACAGAAGATCCTCCTCCCACCCTTCATTTCTGCACCCAAAACATAATCTGTGGCATTCCTGTGGGCTCATCCCTCAGCCCCACACTTTTTAACACCTACATGCCTCCACTGGCAGGCATTGCATGCGCCCACGGGCTCAACATCGTCGCTTTCACGGACAACACCCAGTTTGTCCAATCCCTCACAGACGACGACGCTGCCACCACACAAACCAACTTCCAAAACGCCATGACCGACATTGATACCTGGATGAGGACTAACTACCTCAAGCTAACCTCAGACAAAACAGAGATCCTCATCTTCGGTAACAAGCCTTCACCCACCTCCACCAGCCACAGCGCAACCTCAGGATTGCCCTGGACACCGAACTGACCATGAAGCAACAGATCAACACCGTCTTCTCCACCTGCTTCCAAATCCTCTGCATGCTCTGCAGGATTTTCCATTGGATCCCCATTTCCACCAGGAAAAAAGTCACCCAGGCCCTCATCTCCAGCCAACTCGACTACGGCAACGCACTCTATGCCAGAACCACAAAGCAGCTCATGAACCGCCTCCAGACCGTCTAGTACACGGCAAAAAAACTTGTCCATGGCCTCCCCAGAAGAACCAGCATCACTACCCACCTCAGGGCCCTCCACTGGCTTTCCGTTCAGCAAAGATGCCTCTTCAAGCTCCTTACGCACGCCTACAAGGCCCTCCACAACTGACCCACCTACATCAATGACCCCCTCACATTCCACCCACCGACCAGAGAACTCTGCTCAGCCACCCTTGCCCATGTCCACATTCCCTGCATCCATTGCAAACCTTTGGGAGGTCGTTCCTTCTTCTACCTTGCTGCCAGGTCCTCGAACGACCTCCCCCTCCACCTGTGCACCTCTCTTTCCCTGAAGGACTTCAAAAAGCAGCTCAAGACCTGGCTCTTCAACCGCCATTGGCAGCCGGACGAGGCCCACAGCATTCCATAAGCACCTGGAGACCCGTCCCTCCCCTCCCAGGGTGACAAATGTGTGCTCTACAAAACCCCCTTGGTTGATTGCTTGATTTATTGACCAGTGCTAAAGTGCAAGTGCTCTCTCTCTAAATTGTATGGGTAGTTGGTTTCTCCATAATGGGCACATTTGATTTATTAGTAAGCCCCTAGTAAAGTGCACCAGTGGTGTCCAGGGTCTGTAAACCAAATGCTACTAGTGGGCCTGTAGCACTGATTGTGCCGCCCACTTGAGTAGCCCTGTAAATATGTCTCAGACCTGCCACTGCAGTGTCTGTATGGGCACCTTGGAACTTCCAGTTCGACCTGGTAAGTGTACCCACTTGCCAGGCCCAAACCTTCCCTTTGAATACATGTAAATGACCTCTAAGCTAGGCCCAAGGCAGCCCCATGGGCAGGGTGCAGTTTATTTAAAAGGTAGGACATGTACTGGTGTGTTTTACATGTCATGATAGTGAAATACTGCTAAATTTGTTTTTCACTATTGCAAGGCCTAGCTCTCCCATAGGTTAACATGGGGATTGCCTTGAAATATCTTTTAAGTATCATTTCCCACTGGGAGGAGATAGAGATATGGATTTTGGGGTCTCTGAACTCACAATTTAAAAATAAGTCTTTTGGTGAAGTTGTTTTTCAGCTTGTCAGTTTAAAAATGCCATTTTTAGAAGGTGGGCTTTTTCTTGCTTAACTATTCTGTGCCTCTGCCTGTCTGTGGAATACACGCCTGGGTCAGGAAGACAGTTGGGCTGTTTGTGAATTCACTCTAGACAGTCACACAAAGGGAGCTGAGGTGTGCCCTGCATATCCTGATGGGCCTTCTTGGGCTAGAGTGGTGGGAGGAACTGGCGCTTGCACCTGGATGGGGCTGTGCTTGTCCTTACACAAAGTAGTCTCCAACCCCTGGTGTGTATCTGAGGCCAGGGCAGGAAAGCCAGGGTCTTGTGCACTACAAAGAATTTCCTTTGAAGTTTGCCTACTTCAAAGGCAGAAATGAGTATACGTATTGTGCCTCTGAGACCACAACTTCAGAACACTTCTGGACCGATGACATTCTGCCAGGAAGAAGACCTAGATGACATAGGAGGGACTACCACTCTGCCTGTTGCTTTGCTGTGCTAGCCTGCTGCTTCTGTCCTGGGAGTGCTAGGACTGGACTTTGCTTTCTACATTCTGCTTTGCAAGGTTCTCCAAGGGTTTGAACTGAGCCTCCAGTTAGAAGTCTCATGGACATCTAAGACTTCATCTGCCAGCACCTGGACATTTCTTGCTGAGAGTCCTAACTTGCCAAGTGGTGTCCAATCCAGTCCCTGGGCACTTGGAAGTGAGTTCTGGTGAAAACCAAAAATAAACCAAGTGCATTGACTTGAGGACGACCTCCGAACCGGCGCTGCTGTCTGACTCTGCTCTGCTGCCTGCACCAGGAGCTGTGGTCCCCACTCAATGCAATGACTGTGACCGATGCTGCAGGCCTGATGCCACTGCAGCGCCTCTGAAGTCCCGCCAAGGTGTGAGTCCTGAGTGCCGTGTCCCGACGTCTGGGACACCCGACTCCGACTCCACCACAGCACCTGTAGCCCCGTGGCGTGATCGCGACACCACAAAGTCGACGACGCACATCTTGACCTGCTGGATTCATCAACCCCGACAGATTGTAAGGAACCTGCCTCGCCACCAATGCTGAATCACCTCCCCTGCAACCAAAAGGAACTGACACCTCACCTACCCTGCCTAGCAGTAAGGAACCGACACCTCAACACCCCAGTAGCAGTAAGGAGCGGACGCCACACTGGCTCCAGCAATGCCTCACCTCTCCTACTCCGTGCAATTTCTTTGCTTCCTCATCGTTTTCCAAGGTACTATACCTGGGGGTCCGTACGACTCCATGACCAGCCCCCACTCCCTTGCAGGTGACGTCAGACTTTTTAGGAACTCCGTCAACGACGTCAGGATAGTCCCAGTTGGAGCTATTAAGTTTCTAAGCACTTTACTGGGATTTAATCTTCAAAAATGTGTATCTTTGCTTGTGTGTGTTGGAGTTTTGTAATTTTGGTCTTGTTTTATTCAGATAAATATTGGCTTTTTTGCCAAATTGGTGTGGAGTACTTTTGGGGTATTTTCACTGTGTTACTGTGTGTGTGTGTGTGTGTGTGTGTGTGTGTGTACAAATACTTACTTGACATACAGTAAAGTACTATTTCTATATCGCAGACCATTACGTAACCACATACTGATTTTTCTTTTTTGGGAAGTTGTGAGTGATCTACAATCATGTCACAGTCTGGGGAGGAATCAGCAGTTGTTGCAGAAATGGTGTTTGAGCAGGAAGAGGTTGGAGACCTATATGGGACCTCAGCTCAAAAAGTTCTGCAAGGAGTTCAGATGCATACAACCATTTCCATAGCTGAGAAAAAAAGACACTGTGAAACCCGTCAACTCCAGAAGAGGAGAAAGATTTGCTCATTTAAGTGTGATGTGACACTGTCTGCTGGTGGCTTTGAGGCTGCTACCTGCTTCTTCATTGCCCTATTGTACCGAGCTGTTTATTGAGTTGCATTCTAGTGACCTTAAGGGCAACAACAAAACTTTTCAAACAAGCCTCCCGCCTACCAGCTTCAAAGTGCTTTTCTGCCTCCTGCAGGCAGAACCTTGTAGCTTCCAACATGTCTGAGTTTATGTTGGAACACCATGCTCAAAGTATGATAGACTATCACTCCCCAAATTTTAGTTGACATCAACCAGTAAGCTGAGTGGCAGACCAGAATCAAACCCAGTCTCTGACTTCATTGAAATTATGCAGGCCTTAGGTTTCACCCAGTCAGGGCTTGATCCAACCCATGCAGCTGGTCATACACCAGACCAAGTCTTCACACATAACAATAAAACCAAGAACAAATCAACAATCCCACAGGTGTCCTCAACCATTCTTTTATCTCCCTCAAGTTTACCTGAATGACAGGCAGAACAAGTGCAAACTAAGCACAAGCTGTCTACACAAGAGGCAAGGACATCACTTGAGTAAGAACCATCCTTCAGTAATTCAAAGCCCCAACAGTTGTGACTTATCTTACTTGTAGTAACTGCCCCTGCTGCTCACGGTACCCGCAGGGAACGTGTTAGAGTCTGCTGTTTGAGGATCAAAGAGGATTCTATAAATCACCTGGTTACAATCACAAAGATTTTGGAATCTCTGATCCCAATATCCTGTCTGGCTTTTGAGCAGACTACACAACCCAAAGTGAATTTATTCCATTGCAGCAATGGTTTGTGAATAAAGTAGATAACACCTACCCAAGCATTGTTTGCTAAGTGTAGGAAGCTGGCTCTGTATGTACTACTTCAAAGTAAGAAATAGCATGCACAGAGTCCAAGGGTTCCCCTTAGAGGTAAGCTAGTGGCAAAAAGAGATCATCTAATGCTCTATTTTGTGGTAGTGTGGTTGAGCAGTAGGCTTATCAGAGGGTAGTGTTAAGCATTTGTTGTACATACACACAGGCACTAAATGAGGAACACACACTCAAATACAATTCCAGGCCAATAGGTTTTTGTATAGAAAAATATATTTTCTTAGTTATTTTAAGAACCACAGGTTCAAGATTTACAACCAATACTTTAAATGAAAGGTATTTCGCTCAGGTATTATAGGAACTTTGAATCAACACAATATCATGTACAGTTTTAGCAAAAATTGCAATAAGCTATTTTAAAACTAGACAGTGCAATTTTCAACAGTTCCTGGGGGAGGTACGTTTTGGTTAGTTTTGCAGGTAAGTAAAACACCTACAGGGATCAAAGTTGGGTCCAAGGTAGCCCACCGTTGGGGGTTCAGAGCAACCCCAAAGTTACCACACCAGCAGCTCAGGGCCGGTCAGGTGCAGAGTTCAAAGTGGTGCTCAAAACGCATAGGCTTCAATGGAGAAGGGGGTGCCAGCAGGTAGGTACCCGCGACTTCGGAGGGCAGACCAGGGGGGTTTTGTAGGGCACCGGGGGGGACACAAGTCAGCATAAAAAGTACACCCTCAGCGGCACGAGGGCGGGGTCTCTTCAGCGAAGCAGGCAGGCAAGGGGGGGGGGCTCCTCGGGGTAGCCACCACCTGGGCAAGGGAGAGGGCCACCTGGGGGTCGCTTCTGCACTGGAGGTCGGATCCTTCAGGTCCTGGGGGCTGCGGGTGCAGTGTCTTTACCAGGTGTCGGTTTCTTTGAAGCAGGCAGTCGCGGTCAGGGGGAGCCTCGGGATTCCCTCTGCAGGCGTCGCTGTGGGGGCTCAGGGGGGTCAACTCTGGCTACTCACAGGCTCGCAGTCGCCGGGGAGTCCTCCCTGTAGTGTTGTTTCTCCGCAGGTCGAGCCGGGGGCGTCGGGTGCAGAGTGGAAAGTCTCACGCTTCCGGCGGCAAACGTGGAGTCCTTTAAAAGTTGTTTCTTTGTTGCAAGTTTTGGTTTCTTTGGAACAGGGCCGCTGTCCTCTGGAGTTCTTGGTCCTTTTAGATGCAGAGTAGTCCTCTGAGGCTTCAGAGGTTGCTGGACCCTGGGGAACGGGTCGCTGTTGCAGTTTTTCTCGAAGTGGGGAGACAGGCTGGTAGGGCTGGGGCCAAAGCAGTCGGTGTCTCCGTCTTCTCTGCAGGGCTTCAGGTCAGCAGTCCTTCTTCATCTTAGGTTGCAGGAATCTATCTTCCTCTGTTCTGGGCACCCCTAAATACTCAATTTAGGGGTGTGTTTAGGTCTGGGAGGTTAGTAGCCAATGGCTACTAGCCCTGAGGGTGGCTACACCCTCTTTGTGCCTCCTCCCGGTGGGGAGGGGGTCACATCCCTAATCCTATTGGCTAAATACTCCATCTGCAAGATGGAGGATTTCTAAAAGTCATAGTCACCTCAGCTCAGGACACCTTAGGGGTTGTCCTGACTGGCCAGTGACTCCTCCTTGTTTTTCTCATTATCTCCTCCGGCCTTGCCGCCAAAAGTGGGGCCGTGCCAAAGGGGACGGGCATCTCCACTAGCTAGGATGCCCTGTGGCGCTGTAACAAAGGGGGTGAGCCTTTGAGGCTCACCGCCAGGTGTTACAGTTCCTGCTGGGGGAGGTGAGAAGCACCTCCACCCAGTACAGGCTTTGCTCCTGGCCACAGAGTGACAAAGGCACTCTCCCCATGTGGCCAGCAACATGTCTGGTGTGTGGCAGGCTGGTAAAACTAGTCAGCCCACACTGGAAGTCGGGTATGTTTTCAGGGGGCATCTCTAAGATGCCCTCTGGGTGTATTTCACAATAAAATGTACACTGGCATCAGTGTGCATTTATTGTGCTGAAAAGTTGGATACCAAACTTCCCAGTTTTCAGTGTAGCCATTATGGTGCTGTGGAGTTCATGTTTGACTGTCACGGTTTTCAATGGGCTTACCGTTGAAGCTGAGAGGCGTAGGGGAACGGCCCCGGTTCCGGCAGGTTCTGCTCTGGCCGAGGTAGGTGCGACCCCTTCCGGTAGCCACGGTGCTGTTTGGTAAGAGCAAACCACTACAGTCCGTGCCCTACAAAAGGAGTCCCAGAGGAAAAACCCCAGTAGGGTAAAAAACCTCCACAGGAACTCCCTGAAACAAAAGGAGGACACCAGGCGTTAGGACTGAAGATCAGGAAGACTGGAGAACAAAGACAGGTCAGGAAACACTGGAATCGCAGGAAGAAATCAATCAGAGCGTGACTACCACCAAGGAGTGTTGCAACGCAATGAGAAAGAAGCTAAAGTCCCCTTATATACCCATAGACAGGAAGTAGGAAACAGGAAGTAGAAACACCACCATCTTGGATTGGGAAAAAGGACATCGTAGTGAATAAAGTACACGTGTTCAAACAAATAGAAATAATGCATGCTGGGAAGAAAGGAAGTGGACAGCATGCTGGGAAGGAAAAAGGCAGGCATAAAAACACCACGTGTGCCACTGTTCGGCTTTTGCCTCTAAACCTAGGTAAGTGGTGAGTAGATTAAATCTTATGTGGGCTGAAATGAAAAGCGCACTAATTGCGCTAAGCGCGGTCAGACCCGAAACCCACTCGGGGTCTCAAGGCCTGCCGCGTCTGCCTTTGCGGCAGAACAGAAAGAAGGGGGCGCGGCGAGTGCCACGACCCCTGATTCGACCTAAGGCAGTTTCCGCGGTTTGAGCACAGACCGCGGCTTTCCCCGCGGCCTGAGCGCAAACCGCGGCTTCCCCCGCGGCGTGTGTGAAGCCGCGGCTTCTTCCGCGGCTCTCACACATGCCGCGGCATGTAAAGCATGCCGCGCCGCGGCACCCCGAGCCTGCGGGCGGGGCCGCGGCAGTCGCGGCGCGACAGTATGTCCCCCCCCCCGAGGCCCCAGGTTTGTGAGGGAAGAGTCGAAAAAAGCGACGGACCAAAATAGCAGCATGAACTGAAGGGGCATCCTCCCAGGAGCACTCACTCATAGGGTAACCTTTCCAATGAATAAGATATTGGAGGCGCCCATGAAAAAACCGGGAGTCACAGATTTCCTGGACCTCGTACTCGGGCACATTATCAACCAACAGAGGAGGGGGACAAGAAAATTGTCTGTGAAAAGGATCGGGACGATAAGGTTTCAACTGAGAGACATGAAATACAGGGTGGATCTTCCACGTCCGGGGGAGGCGAAGACGCACAGACACTGGGTTGATCTTTTTTAGAATTAGGAAGGGGCCATAAAAGCGAGGTTTGAATTTGTTCTGAGTGAGTCGGAGAGGTAGGAATCTAGAGGAGAGCCAGACCTTTTCATGAACCTGATATTGAGGAGCCGCACAACGTCTCCTATCTGCTATCTTTTTAATGCGTAACTTAGTGGCCACAAGGTTGGAATGGATAACTCATTGTATACCCCGTAGCTGTCGAACATAGGAGGAGATGGCAGGAAGATTGGAGTTATCTCTCAGGGGAGTCGGAAAAGCCTTGGGATGGAAACCGTAGGAGCCATAGAACGGAGAGACCTTCGAGGCACTGTGTAGGGAGTTGTTATAGGAGAATTCTGCAAGCGGTAAAAAGGTAGCCCAATTACTTTGTGTAGCATTGCAGAAACTACATAAATACTGTTCGAGACCCTGATTGAGTCGTTCCGTTTGTCCGTTGGTTTGAGGGTGGAACCCGGATGACAAGGCCACTTTGATTCCCAAGGTCTTACAAAATTGATTCCAGAATCGGGAGATATATTGAGGACCCCTATCCGATATAATGACCTGAGGTAACCCATGAAGCCGAAAGATTTCTTGAGTAAAGATTTGACCCAATTCCTTAGCCGTTGGTAACTTTCTTAAGGCCGTGAAGTGAGCCATCTTGGTGAAGGAGTCCACGGTTACCATTATTACGTGGTTCCCCATTGAGGAAGGTAATGCGCACATGAAATCCGTGGAGATGGTATGCCATGGGCCGGGGGGAACTGGTAATGGACGGAGTAATCCCACTGGTCTGGTACGGGGTGTCTTGGCTTGAGCGCATATAGGACAGGAAGATACATATGTCTCAGTATCAGCTTTGAGAGTTGGCCACCAGAAGGAGCGCAGCAAAAGTTCTTGGGTAGCTTTCATTCCTCGATGACCTGCGATAGGGGAATCATGGCACATATGTAAAGCTTCAGTTTGTACTACTTTAGTGGGTAAAAACAGGGCCTTGTCATGATAATAATAGCCATGATCTGTATGCAGTTGCGGACGCAACTTTCTCAGCTCTGCTTCGTCTAGGCGGGCATATTCGGACTTGACTTGGTCTAAAAAAGTCTGTGCTACCCAATGATCTTGTCGTTGTCAAATAAGTTCTGAACAGTAGAATCGCTGCACTCAGGATAACGTCGGGACAAGGCATCTGCCAGGATGTTCTGAGAACCAGGGATGTAAGTGATATAGAAGTCGTATTGGCTGAAAAAGAAAGCCCATCGAGCCTGCCGGCTATTTTGACACTGAAAGTTTCTGAGGCACTGCAGATTTCTGTGATCTGTCCGGGCTTCAAAAGGTTCCTTTGACCCCATCAAAAAGTGTCTCCATTCTGTGCACGCGGTTTTTAAAGCGAGTAATTCACGTTCTAACACAGAATAATTCCGCTCGGAATCAGATAAAATGTGTGATAGGTAAAATACAGGGTGTTCTAAATCATCATCGTCTTGTCTTTGCAATAAGGCAGCTCCAATGGCCCTTTCTGAGGCGTCTGCGACAACAATGAATTGCTTGCTGGTGTCTGGGTGTCGTAGGATAGGGGCTTGAATAAAGGCTTTCTTTAACTCCTGAAAGGCTAACTCAGCGTCTTGTGTCCAAAAAAAACCCTTCTTTAGGTGTTCTTTTTTAAGGGTTTGCGTAATATAGCTGGTTCTCTGGGCAAAGTCTGCTATGAACTGGCGATAGAAGTTGGCTAGTCCCAAAAAACACTGAGTCTCCTTGATGGAAGAAGGAGATGGCCAATTCAATATAGCCTGCACCTTGTCTGAATCCATGACGACTCCGGTTTGGTTTATGCAGTATCCCAAGTATTTTACTTCTGTCTGATCAAACTCGCATTTTTCAGGTTTGCAGAACAAACGATGTTGTCGGAGTCTCTCTAAGACTTGGCGAACGTGCTTGGAATGTTCCTCTGGATGAACCGAATAGATTAGGATATCGTCAAGATACACCACCACTGTTTGTTGCAAAAGATCGGAAAAGATAGAATCCATGAACCTTTGAAAAATGGACGGGGCATTAGTGAGCCCGAATGGCATTACTCTATATTCGTAGTGACCAAAAGGTGTTCTAAAGGCGGTCTTCCACTCATCACCTTCTCTTATTCTTAGAAGATGGTAGGCTCCTCGGAGATCCAGCTTGGTGAATCTCTTAGCTCCTCTGACTGCCTCTAAGATGTCCTTTATGAGGGGTAACGGATACCGATCTTTAATAGTGATCCTGTTTAATCCTCTGAAATCGATACAAGGACGCAAGTCTTTAGTTTTCTTTGGTACAAAGAAAAGAGGAGCCCCGGCGGGTGAAGAAGAGGGAGTAATCAACCCGCTTTGTAGGTTCTCATCAAGGTACTCCTTCAGAATCTGTTTCTCTGGTTCTGTGAGGGAGTACATCTGCCCAAAAGGAACCACTGTATCTGGTTCTAAAGGAATGGCACAGTCGTATTCTCTGTGGGGTGGCAGTTCAGGTTTTTCTGGCTTCTGGAATACATCGGCATAATCCTGATAATGCCTGGGAACTCCCTGTAGAACGTTAATGGAGCCCCCCACTTTAGAAGGCGCTGTTGAGAGGCCTTTTGGGGACCAATAATCCCCGGTGGGATAGCAGTGGTGTTGGCAAAAGTGAGAGGACAATTAAATGGTTTTCGTTTCCCAGTTGATGTAAGGATTGTGCCGTGTGAGCCATGGAATTCCCAGGATCATGACGTGGTGTGGTGATGAAATTAAATCAAACAAAAGGTTTTCTTGGTATTTTCCAAACTGTAAACAGAAGGTAGGGGTGGTATATTGTACAGGTCCAGAGGCCAAGAGTGACCCATCCACGGTGTGTACCTGTTCTGGTACATCCTTAGGTATTTGTGCTATCTGTCGTTCCTTGGCCCAGGCTTCGTCTAAATAGATGCCACTGGCTCCGCAGTCCAATAAGGCCAAGGTTCTTTCTTCCCGACCATCAGTTAAATGAAGGATAACTGGTAAGAGAAAAAGAGCAGTTCCTTCTTCCCTGGAAGAGCAAATAGAAGGTATATCACGATATCCCGTCCTCACCCTTCTTACTGAGGACGGGAGTTGGCGTTTCCCAAGGGCTTGGTTGGACGAATGGGGCAAGCGCGAATTAGGTGACCAGCTGCACCACAATATAGACAAAGCCCCTTCCTTCGTCTATGTTCCCTTTCACTGGCTGATAAAGGTCCTCGAGCCGTGTCGATCTGCATTGGCTCTTCCTCAGTATTCCCTTTAAGTTCAGGACAGACTTCCTCGGTACGATGAGAGAAGGAGCGAGACGGTACTGAGTGAGATGGCAAACGACTCTTCTTTTTCTCCATTCTTCGTTCATTCAACCGATATTCTATCGTCAGAGCCTGGTCCATTAATCCTTTAAGGTTTTCAATTCTAGCAGAGTGCACTAGTTCATCTTTAATGTCCTCTCTGAGACCTCTACGGAACAGTGTCACCAAGGTACGTTCCACCCAGGTTGTTTCTGCTGCTAATTGTCTGAAACGGGTGATGTATTGTAATACATCTTGACTCCCTTGTTGGACTTCGCAAAGAGCCTCTTCAGCTGACGCCTCGAGTCCAGGGCGTTCAAACATCTGTTTAAAAGTAGTGATAAAGGTGGAATAATTAGATAGGCAGGGATCGTTTCTGGTTACTAGAGGTGTGGCCCAAGCCAAGGCTGGCCCCGATAAGGCACTAATCAAATACCCCACCTTGGTCTTGTCTTGTACAAATTGCGAGGGGCGAAAGGCAAAGTACACCGTCAAGGCATTCAGGAATTCTTTTAATTTGGTAGGATCCCCGGAAAAACGAGGTGTAGTGGCAGCTACTGCGGGGACATCTGTGGTCCTGGATGCAAAGGCTTGTCGATAGACAGTATTTTCAGTACGTAACTGTTGGAGTTCTTGAGCCTGTTGTTGTATCGTCATAAGCAGGGTCTGGCTCGTAGGTTCCGTGTTTGCCACTGGATTATCCATGATACCGGACTGCAACTGGAGTTTTGGGCGTTGCAATCTGTCACGGTTTTCAATGGGCTTACCGTCGAAGCTGAGAGGCGTAGGGGAACGGCCCCGGTTCCGGCAGGTTCTGCTCTGGCCGAGGTAGGGGCGACCCCTTCCGGTAGCCACGGTGCTGTTTGGTAAGAGCAAACCACTACAGTCCGTGCCCTCCAGAAGGAGTCCCAGAGGAAAAACCCCAGTAGGGTAAAAAACCTCCACAGGAACTCCCTGAAACAAAAGGAGGACACCAGGCGTTAGGACTGAAGATCAGGAAGACTGGAGAACAAAGACAGGTCAGGAAACACTGGAATCGCAGGAAGAAATCAATCAGAGCTTGACTACCACCAAGGAGTGTTGCAACGCAATGAGAAAGAAGCTAAAGTCCCCTTATATACCCATAGACAGGAAGTAGGAAACAGGAAGTAGAAACACCACCATCTTGGATTGGGAAAAAGGACATCGTAGTGAATAAAGTACACGTGTTCAAACAAATAGAAATAATGCATGCTGGGAAGAAAGGAAGTGGACAGCATGCTGGGAAGGAAAAAGGCAGGCATAAAAACACCACGTGTGCCAATGTTCGGCTTTTGCCTCTAAACCTAGGTAAGTGGTGAGTAGATTAAATCTTATGTGGGCTGAAATGAAAAGCGCACTAATTGCGCTAAGCGCGGTCAGACCCGAAACCCACTCGGGGTCTCAAGGCCTGCCGCGTCTGCCTTTGCGGCAGAACAGAAAGAAGGGGGCGCGGCGAGTGCCGCGACCCCTGATTCGACCTAAGGCGGTTTCCGCGGTTTGAGCACAGACCGCGGCTTTCCCCGTGGCCTGAGCGCAAACCGCGGCTTCCCCTGCGGTGTGTGTGCAAGCCGCGGCTTCTTCCGCAGCTCTCACACACGCCGCGGCATGTAAAGCATGCCGCGCCGCGGCACCCCGAGCCTGCGGCCGGGGCCGCGGCAGTCGCGGCGCGACATTGACAGACTCCCAGACCATATACTCATATGGCTACCCTGCACTTACAATGTCTAAGGTTTTGCTTAGACACTGTAGGGGCATAGTGCTCATGCACCTATGCCCTCACCTATGGTATAGTGCACCCTGCCTTAGGGCTGTAAGACCTGCTAGAGGGGTGACTTATCTATGCCATAGGCAGTGTGAGGTTGGCATGGCACCCTGAGGGGAGTGCCATGTTGACTTAGTCATTTTCTCCCCACCAGCACACACAAGCTGGCAAGCAGTGTGTCTGTGCTGATTGAGGGGTCCCCAGGGTGGCATAAGACATGCTGCAGCCCTTAGAGACCTTCCCTGGCATCAGGACCCTTGGTACCAGGGGTACCAGTTACAAGGGACTTACCTGGATGCCAGGGTGTGCCAATTGTGGAGACAAAGGTACAGGTTAGGGAAAGAACACTGGTGCTGGGGCCTGGTTAGCAGGCCTCAGCACACTTTCAAATCATAACTTGGCATCAGCAAAGGCAAAAAGTCAGGGGGTAACCATGCCAAGGAGGCATTTCCTTACACTAAGCAAATGCAAAAAGAACAGATGATGGACGGAATGCTGAACAATGTCAAACATTCACCCCCGGTCACAGATCTGGGCTTAAATCCGTTGTTTTTTTGCTCGCCATGCCATTCCAATTTGGACCCAGACATATGGAAATCAGCCTTGCTCCACCGGTACAGTCCAGCCTGAACTACCAGGCTAGATCCTCCCTGGACCGGAAAACAAACATCCTGGGTCCAAACTGGGGTGCTGTGGTGAACAAAGAATCGATGGATTAAACCCAGATCTGTGACTGGGAGTGAATGATCTGTTCAGCATTACGTCTATCATCTGTTGTTTTTGCTATTGTTTGCTAAGTAAGGCTCCCTGGACTAAACCCTGTCCTTGGCACGATAAAGACAGTAGAGGATGCAAGAAAGAGCTCCTTTTATTATTAGGAAATACAGCCAGTGTCACAAAGATCTCTAAACTTAAGAAGACCTGTTAGGATCTCTTTTACTATAAAAAGGCAAAATGGGGGGAATGCCAGGAGGAAAATCTTCTGGAAGCAGCAAATTCAAAAGACCCTGGACTGTTTTGCCACATAGTCTCACAAGTCAACACAGGTGATACAAGAGGTTTTCATAGCTGTGGTTTCTTAATTTTGCAGCTTTATATCAAGCGAGTGAGGGGCCCCCTGGTAACACCTCCCCTCTCGTGTCATTGGCTACTTATGCGGACCTGGATTTTTTTTCCCCTTAGGCCACTGGTCAGTATCCACTTCCGTCTGATACATTGCGTTTGCGGATTGGACAAGATGTTCGAAGAAGAAGGACAGAGATGGGAAGAGGCTGAATGTGAAAATGGGAAAGTATTTGAGCACCCCTAGAATACAATGAATTGTGTACAAAGAGTTTTGAAAAGATTTACTAAAAATGTCTCACATTGGGCTGCGTATCATTGTTTATGTATTAATAATTTTTTTTAAACTTTGGGATCTAAGTTTCATGTAGCCCACATAGAATATGGTGAAGCAACTTGTGAACTCACACTAATCTCATTTCCCCAAAACATGGGGGGTGGAGGGGTGGAGAAGTGATAGGACATACTCTCTGACTCCTGGAGGACATCATTGGGAGGGATGATGCATGAGCTCCCCATGCCATCTCAAGAAACATTTTCCCTGATTAAATCATTTGACTTACAATAAAATACCCCAACAAGTGCAGAAAGAGTAAATAACATCAGAATCTTACAGAAGGAATTGAAAAGCAGGCATAGGACTTGTAAGGTGATAAGAGGACTGCAAGCAGGGATCTATTTACCACCTCTGATGGTGCAGGGGGATGCCCCTGCCACCAGATAATGGGGGTTATTCTAACTTTGGAGGAGTGTTAATCCGTCCCAAAAGTGACGGTAAAGTGACGGATATACCACCAGCCGTATTACGAGTTCCATAGGATATAATGGACTCGTAATACGGCTGGTGGTAAATCCGTCACTTTTCCGTCACTTTTGGGATGGATTAACACCTCCTCCAAAGTTAGAATAACCCCCAATGTGTTACAAACGCCTGGCCATGTGTACCTTGCTGGTTCCTGCAAGGATGGTGAGACCGCACAGTAAAGCGACAATATGTTCATTCCTTACCCCCTGCCACTATGGACATGGAGCATCTAAGAGCTGAGACTCAAGGGGACTGGAAAGTCGCCCATGAAACAATTGTTGCAGTTTGGAGCACCAAATGGTGACAGTGCTAACGTGCTTTGTAAGAGCTCATCACAGGACTATGGCTTAGTCCTGACATGGCCAAAACCATTGGTTCATAAGAAGCCGCACCACTTAAAGGCCCATACTACAAGCTAGGTGGAATAGGTGAGGTATTTACCACATGTGGTAAATTGCTCTTATTCTGACTTTACAACTTGCAAATTCTGCATGTTTTGCCTTTTTTATGGGCCTTTATCCCCTGATAAATTTCGGCATGTTTGGCCAGGTGGAATGTATCAGGAGAAAACGGTGATGTTGGTATAATTATCACACAACTTGTAATTCTAATCACTGTGCAGACACATGTTTCAGGGGGATTGGACTTCAGCCCTGCACTTGTAATGAGAGCCACAGGCTTAGAAGGATACATGTGTTAAACACATCAGAAAGAGAAGACAGTTTTTAATCTCCTAAAAGTGTGGTGCTGCTGCCATGGGGGATAGAAAAAGAGGGCACACACATTTGAGGCGCAAAAAGATGCAGACTGCACAGAAACACTGCACAAAGAGTCTATGCACAATCATACATGCCTGTATTTAAGTATTTATGAATATTAAAGCCAGGCCTACTGGCTTTGTCAGTGTTTGATCCCCTAAGAGAAGAGATTTTCTCTTGTTTATTTTTGGAGTAGATACTTGGAGGTTTAATGTCAAAGTGTCTCTGTTATGATGTGAAATGGGGGGGTGCAAGTTAAATACCAATGGTTCTCTTTTTGGCAGTTCTTTTGTTTTGGGAGTGAGGAGTGGGAGAACAGCACAAAAGAACACAACACCCTGAACTTTCATGCTTTATATGGCAGAGCAGGGCCATATCGTGCAGAGCTGCTGGCTCAGTGCAGAGCGGAGTGCCTGTTTTGTGTACTACAGTATGTGTAGTGAATTAATTTAACCGATATTTGTGCAAGTTAGTGCGGTATTTTAGACAGCACAGCCCAGGAACCAAAGAGGTAAAGCTTGCTCCCTGTTTCTGAGCTGTACTGTCTGAAAATCAAGCTCCCTCTCGGAGAAATATCAGGGTAAATGAATTCACTTTACACAGCAGACACCGGCGCTGGGCTCTGTACTGAGTGGGGCAGCCCTGCACAATACCACCCGCGGACTGTGAGCGGGACACCCCGCATGCTCCAGCCCCGGACACTGAGCGGGGCACCCAGCATGCTACAGCCCCTGGACACTGAGCGGGGCTCCCAGCATGCTACAGCCCCTGGACACTGAGCGGGGCTCCCAGCATGCTACAGCCCATGGACACTGAGCGGGGCGCCCAGCATGGTACAGCCCATGGACACTGAGCGGGGCACCCAGCATGCTACAGCCCCTGGACACTGAGCGGGGCACCCAGCATGGTACAGCCCATGGACACTGAGCGGGGTTTCCAGCATGGTACAGCCCATGGACACTGAGAGGGGGCCCCAACATGATACAGCCCATGGACACTGAGCAGGACACCCCGCATTATAAAGCCCCGGACACTGAGCGGGGCACCCAGCATGGTATAGCCCCAGGATGCTGAGCGGAGCAGCCCAGCATGATGCAGCCCATGGACTAAGTGGGGGCAGCCCAGCATGATACGGTCCCAGAATGCTGAGCTGGTCAGCCCACCTAGATACAGTACCAGGATGCTGAGCAGGGCAGCCCAGCATGATGCAGTTCCTGGATGCTGAGGGGGCAGCCCAACATGATGCAGTCCCTGGAGGCTGAGGGAGCCAGCCCTGCATGATACAGCTCATGGACACTGAGCAGGGCACCCAGCATGATACAGTCCCAAGATACTGAGTGGGGCAGCCCAGCATGATACAATCCCAGGATGCTGAGCGGAGCAGCCCAGCATGATGCAGCCCATGGACTAAGCGGGGGCAGCCCAGCATGATACGGTCCCAGAATGCTGAGCTGGTCAGCCCACCTAGATACAGTACCAGGATGCTGAGCAGGGCAGCCCAGCATGATGCAGTTCCTGGATGCTGAGGGGGCAGCCCAGCATGATGCAGTCCCTGGAGGCTGAGGGAGCCAGCCCTGCATGATACAGCCCATGGACACTGAGCAGGGCACCCAGCATGATACAGTCCCAAGATACTGAGTGGGGCAGCCCAGCATGATGCAGCCCATGGACTGAGCGGGGGAAGCCCAGCATGATATGGTCCCAGAATGCTGAGCTGGTCAGCCCACCTAGATACAGTACCAGGATGCTGAGCAGGGCAGCCCAGCATGATGCAGTTCCTGGATGCTGAGGGGGCAGCCCAGCATGATGCAGTCCCTGGAGGCTGAGGGTGCCAGCCCTGCATGATACAGCACATGGACACTGAGCAGGGCACCCAGCATGATACAGTCCCAAGATACTGAGTGGGGCAGCCCAGCATGATACAATCCCAGGATGCTGAGCGGAGCAGCCCAGCATGATGCAGCCCAGCATGATGCAGCCCATGGACTAAGCGGGGTCAGCCCTGCATGATACGGTCCCAGAATGCTGAGCTGGTCAGCCCACCTAGATACAGTACCAGGATGCTGAGCAGGGCAGCCCAGCATGATGCAGTTCCTGGATGCTGAGGGGGCAGCCCAGCATGATGCAGTCCCTGGAGGCTGAGGGAGCCAGCCCTGCATGATACAGCCCATGGACACTGAGCAGGGCACCCAGCATGATACAGTCCCAAGATACTGAGTGGGGCAGCCCAGCATGATACAATCCCAGGATGCTGAGCGGAGCAGCCCAGCATGATGCAGCCCATGGACTGAGCGGGGGAAGCCCAGCATGATACGGTCCCAGGATGCTGAGCTGGTCAGCCCACCTAGATACAGTACCAGAATGCTGAGCAGGGCAGCCCAGCATGATGCAGTTCCTGGAGGCTGAGGGGGCAGCCCAGCATGATGCAGCCCATGGACACTGAGCAGGGCACCCAGCATGATACAGTCCCAAGATACTGAGTGGGGCAGCCCAGCATAACACAGTCCATGGATGCCGAGAGGGGCAGCCCAGCATGATACGGACCCGGGATGCTGAGGGGGGCAGCCCAGCATGATACGGTCCCAGAATGCTGAGCTGGTCAGCCCACCTAGATACAGTACCAGGATGCTGAGCAGGGCAGCCCAGCATGATGCAGTTCCTGGATGCTGAGGGGGCAGCCCAGCATGATGCAGTCCCTGGAGGCTGAGGGAGCCAGCCCTGCATGATACAGCCCATGGACACTGAGCAGGGCACCCAGCATGATACAGTCCCAAGATACTGAGTGGGGCAGCCCAGCATGATACAATCCCAGGATGCTGAGCGGAGCAGCCCAGCATGATGCAGCCCATGGACTGAGCGGGGGAAGCCCAGCATGATACGGTCCCAGGATGCTGAGCTGGTCAGCCCACCTAGATACAGTACCAGAATGCTGAGCAGGGCAGCCCAGCATGATGCAGTTCCTGGATGCTGAGGGGGCAGCCCAGCATGATGCAGTCCCTGGAGGCTGAGGGGGCAGCCCAGCATGATGCAGCCCATGGACACTGAGCAGGGCACCCAGCATGATACAGTCCCAAGATACTGAGTGGGGCAGCCCAGCATAACACAGTCCATGGATGCTGAGAGGGGCAGCCCAGCATGATACGGACCCGGGATGCTGAGGGGGGCAGCCCAGCATGATAGAGCCCATGGACACTGAGCAGGCCTGCCCATCATGATACGGTCCCTGGATGTCAAGCAGGGCAGGACAGCTTGATACAGCCCCAGGATGCTGAGCAAGAATCCCAGCATGATACAGCGCATGGATTCTGAGCAGTCAGCCCAGCATGATCTATCCCTGGATGCTGAGCGGGGCAGCCCAGCATGATACAGCCCATGGACACTGAGCAGGGCAGCCCAGCATGATAGAGCCCATGGACACTGAGCAGGGAGCCCAGCATGATAGAGCCCATGGACACTGAGCATGGCAGCCCATGGACACTGAGCAGGGCAGCCCATGGACACAGAGTCGGGCAGCCCAGCATGATAGATCCCATGGACACTGAGGGGGGGGGGGAAGCCCAGCATGATAAAGCCCATGGACACTGAGCAGGGCTGCCCAGCATGATACGGTCCCTGGATGTCAAGCAGGGCAGGCCAGCTTGATACAGCCCTAGGATGCTGTGCAAGAATCCCAGCATGGTACAGCGCATGGATACTGAGCGGTCAGCCCAGCATGATCTAGTCCCTGGATGTTGAGCGGGGCAGCCCAGCATGATAGAGCCCATGGACACTGAGCGGGGCAGCCCCAGCATGATACAGCCCATGCACACTGAGCATGGCAGCCCAGCATGATACAGGCCATGGACACTAATTGGGGCAGCCCAGCTTGATACACTCCTAGGACTAAAGCCAGCCCTGAAAAATGTTTTAATTTCGGCCCCTTGTTTCACTCAGGGAGCGCAGAAAAGCAGCCATGCCCACTTCAGGAAGGTTTGGGCTCTCCATTATGAAAATGTGAAACAAATTTAGGGCTTATCGTTTGATTCTACAATATAACGTTCCCAATATAAGTCCTAGATAAAAATACATTTAACGTCTAGTCCAACAAACAGAATGTCTAAGACCATTTGTCAATGACCATTTAACCATTTGTCAATGAACATATCCTCCATCCTCAGCCTGCTGGAACCTTTCTGTGGGTGCTGCTAGAAGCAGAGAACCTGCTGAGAGCTGCTCATATATCTGTACATACTTCTGAACGGTCCCTCTATATCAACACCAACCTAAACTTCCAAACAACATTTGGCAATGTGTATATGTTTTACAAACAATTTAATTCTGAAAATTAGTTGTGAATAATGTTGTACAGCACTTATTTCTGCTGTCAGGGGTGTAGAGACGGAGTACACCGTACGCTGACGCATATACTCCTACGTCATAACTCCTAACTGGAGAAATGTCCTAATAATACAAATCTCCTTGAGTGTGCATGCACACCTGCATACACCTGTATTAACCCACCAATATTTCTTAATTGCACTAGAAACAGTAATCTGCAAGTTGAATACAGATCACTACAGCAAACAGTCACCCTCCTGAGATACCACATTGGGAATGGATCCTGAAACCTGCAGGTAACAGTATCCATTTCATGTGCCCAAACCACCAAGGTATTGCCAGCTTTTGTCGAACACTTTTATAAAACACTTAGACCTCAATCCTTAGATGGATCTGAAGAGCTTCAAAATGTTCTTGACTTATCTGAATGTTATCTTCCTTCCACTGACACTATTACCACACTTGAAGCCCTAGGACCCCAGTGCCCGCTGGTTACTCCCAGTGACAAACTCCCCCTGTCCTCATCGCTCCATCTTTTCTCAGTTGGGCAGACCTCAGTGTTGGTCGAGAAATATCACACTCGTTCCATCTCCCTCTCTCAAGTTACGCCCTTGTTCATGACACTTGTACGTCACTTCTGGAGGCATATGGGGAAGCGAGGGGGTGCTGGATGAACCACACCGACGCGTTTACCTTGTGACTTAGTGATGATGTTTTATAGAGTGCTAAAAGTCACCTTTCAGCCATTTCAGAAGACTGATTTACAGATATGAATACCCTGGAGTTGATATCATACCTGATATGAACATATAGACCATGTGCTTGTTCTCCTGGTTCAGCAGATCAGCTGTGGGCCTCCCACACCCATTGACCTCTGTCCCTGTTTTCAAGAAGCTGGTGTGAGTAGCATATCAGTATATAAGTCACAAGGCTGTAATTCAAATTTGGGTGATTCTACTGTGTCCATTAATTTTCTGGCACATAGCTTAAAGCACAGATGCATGGTGATCGATGTTTTTTTAGGACTAAAATGCAATACCTACTGATCCCTTTGATTATTACTTTTGTTCACTCATTATTTCTGAAAGTCGGGTGAGGACAGATTTAAGGTGGTTTAATCCCGGGGTATGGCCATGTTGTGGGGATGGCTATTTGGCTAACATGCTTCAGTCAATGTGTCCTGTGTTATCAACTTCTTGCAGAAGGCAGAGTTTGGATATTCCTTCTTGGGTGCCAGTGCACCAGGCATCCCTCCTGTGCCCTTCTTGCAGATGTAGTGGTCCCCAGTGTCTTCTCCACAGCATGCATGCATTGGTCACTGTTGTATGACCCCCAGTCATGCTGCCTGGCCTTCCTACAGTTGTCACTGATCCCTTGAAATGTCCTTGATGTAAGGGAGAGGATGTGGCGTAACGGGCAGAGCTGCCAACTTTGGAGTTGGATGACTAGGTTCAAGCCTCGGCATCGGTTCAACATCCTGTGATTCTGGGCAAATCACTTAATCTCCCCATGTCTACCAAAAATTGAATATCTCCTTATATAATGTAACTGGTGCTCATGTAAAGCTCTCCAGTATCTTTGGGTCGATTTCATGCTATATAAAACTGCAAAAAAACAGAACTGCTGACCAGTGCTAAAGTGCATCTGCTCTCTCCCCTAAACATGGTAACATTGGTTCCTACCAAATTGGCATATTTAATTTACTTGTAAGTCCCCAGTAACGTGCCCTAGAGGTGCCCATGGCCTGTAAATCAAATGCTACTGGTGGGCCTGCAGCACTGGTTGTGCCACCCACATGAGTAGCCCTGTAAACATGGCTCAGACCTGCCACTGCAGTGTCTGTGTGTGCAGTTTTCACCTGCCAGTTCAACTTGGCAAGTGTACCCACTTGCCAGGCCTAAACCTTCCCATTTTATACAGGTAATGTACCCCTAACATAGGCCCTAGGGCCCCATGGGCAGGGTGCAGTGTATGCTAACGGTAGGATATGTACTGATGTGTTTTACATGTCCTAACAGTGAAATACTTCAAATTTCGGTTTTCACTGTTGCAATGCCTGTCCCTCTCATAGGTTAACATGGGGGCTGTCTTTAAATATTATTAAAGTGTAGATTCACTTTGAGAACAGATAGAAATATGGAGTTTTGAGTCTATGAACTCACAATTTTAAAATACATCTTTTAGTGAAGTTAGTTTGAAAATGCCAGTTTTAGAAAGTAGGCATTTTCTTGCTTAAACAATTCTGTGACTGCCTGTTTGTGGATTCCCTGTCTGGGCCAGTTTGACAGTAGGGCTGTTTGTGCATCTCCTCTAGTCAGTGACACAAAGGGACATGGGGTGTAGCCTGCATATCCTGATGAGCCATCTGTTCTAGAGAGGAGGGAGGAGTTGTCACTTACACCTGAATGGGCTGTACCTGACCGCACACAATGCAGTCTCCAACCCCCTGGTGTGTGTGTGGGTGTTGGCCTGGGCAAGGAAGGATCTTGCGAAGAACAGAGACTTTTCTTTGAAGTTGGGCAACTTCAAAGGCAAAAAGGGGTATAAGTAGTGGATCCAAAAACCCCGAGTTTACATTTTTTCTGATAGTGCTGTAAACAAAATATTTGGCTCTCACCAGAAGCTCTTTCAGGATTTGAAGTTAACCCTGCCCAAAATGGTGGTGGATGACCCTTCCAGTCTGGTTTGCTGGTCCACCATCACTTGTGGCAGAAATAACCCTGTGAAAGACCAACGTGGTGGAGGGATTCCATGTAATGGTGACTGATATTTTAGCAGGGAGACCGCGGTCTTCCAAGTCAACACTCTGAAACCAGCAGTAGAAATGCCGCCACATTGCCCCCCCCAAACTCTAAATCAGGTGTAAACTCATTGTGCCGGGCGCGCCCAGGATCAGCAAAGGAAGGAGAAAAAGACAAACACATTAGAGAGTGCAAGTGCATTTTTAGACGCATGTACCCAAGTTTAAATGTAAACCAAATGCATTTACACATGTATAAGAAGGCTTACAGTTATGACTCCTGTTGAAAACTGCGATTTTCACAACCTCCCTTGTGTTTGTTAAGAATTGAAGACACCCATAAAATTACTCTAAGTGTAGGTGTAAAATTATGGGAGAAAATTTGCAAATTCTTAAAAATACACCTATAGTGAGCTTTGGCTGTGCTCAGTGACGTATGCCCCTCTCATCTCATGCCATTATCTGTTTGCTACATCATTCCACCTCCGAGGGAGTGCTTTCATTGCAGTGTTTGAGGGACAATTTTACATCTGATAACTACATTGAATCATCGCACATTAAATTATTTCCCTCAGAGATGCACTGTGCAGAGAAAGCAATCGTTTCAAAGCCTTCCAGACAGGCGAGTGCCCATCTGGAGCTCCCAGGCCGTTGCCAGATGCATTTACCCTCTTGATTCCACACACAATTGACATTGTTGGTGCATAACGGACGCAGTTTATTCACATATACAAAGTATCATAAACAACCCAATGCATGATCAACACAAATTTCATGCATAGTTCATATGTATCCGATCTTGTTAACACTAGGTTTCTGTTTAGTCCATTTTGCCTTGACACTACCTCCTGACAGCGCCTTGAGCTGCTGGGTGCTAGATGCATTCTTGTAGGCATCTAGCATCTATGCGCCCCTAGGCTTCACCTTGTCGCGGAGATTTGTGTGGGCGGCCCTTGTGCCTGGCCCTGGCTGCAGGTGCCGTGTCTGCCCTGTGCTGACCCCCCGCACTGACCGTTCGCCTGCTCCCCAGTGCCCCTGTCGTAAGGCATCCCAAGGGCACAAACTTGAGTGGCTCCTCTTTTTAGACTATTGCGCTGCCCCAAGCTGTTCCTCTGCGCTGTATCCACATGTGCCCCCTCCAAGAAACCACGGCTGCGACGCCCGCTATCTGATGTGGGTGGGTGGGCCAATCTTCCCAGGGCACATGGCACGTTCCAAACCGTGCAGCCGCTCCCCTCCTTAACTGTCCGTTACACAAAGGCCCTCCTTGTGATTGGCCCATTTAATTGATGCCAGCCAATCGCGGTGCCTGCTTCTTCTTGGGCTTGCTGACCTTCCCGCCTCCCGGGTTCCTGCCCTCGCAAGGCATTTATCTGGTCCTGCTGCGCCTCCCCGGCCCATGGTTCATTTTTTCTTTGCACTACACGTTTTCAAATATTTTAACCAGGTCTTGGTACAAATCAGATACATCAGATCTGACAATGTTTGGCTACAGAGGGGCTGTTTCGTCTCTTTCAAGCCATTATCATCGGTTCTTCCACAAAGCTGATTAGACACCGCAGTGGCTGACTTATTTTTTCATCTAGGGTGCAGAGTGCGGCTCTCTAAACAGAAGTGGTTGTGTCTTGTGTGGCTATTCCAGGCACACACATTTTCAGTTTTATTCACATTGCTGCGGTTGCTTATAGTTGCGCTTGTCTGGCCCCCACACTGCAACTCTTTCTCTGGAGCAGAGATGTCCAAGCTAGGTCCAGGAGAGCAGGCAGGTCCATGTTAGATTTTTGACATATTCACCACATAAGATAAATGCAAATACAATTAACCTAAATGGACCTAATGTAGATAGTTATCCAGATGTTTTGGGAAGCTGACGAGGTGGCCTGTCTGCTAACTTTCACAAACTAGTAGTTACCTAGCCTTACTTCATACGTCTGGCACGTTTTTTAACTTAATAAATAATCCAATGGAAAACCAATGCAGGACATTTTCATGAGACTTTTCAAGAACCCCCATGTGTTTAAAAGGTATTGGATTTGAGGATTAGAACCCGAACATGAATCTATTGCTACTTTTGAAAATGCTGATCTTGTTTTCAACTTGTGTTTGGCAGGCTCCAGGGCAGGCTGATATAAAATCTGGCTGATATAAAAATAACGAGTGTTTCGAAGTATCGGGTGACTGAGCTCTGCCTGATGCTGGAGAGGGGTGAAGGGCAGCCGGGCCTGGAACCGAGCCCTTGCTGAAGATAAGGTCCCACCCTGAGATAATGAGACATCTCCTAGGGCTTTACTCCCTTCTCTCCTCGTGGCTGACGTCATGTGTCCAGACATCAACACTGACTGCTGCACGAGCTGCCCTAGAAACACAGGAGGAACCATGTAAACAAAATCAGATGACACGACGCACTCCCACGTCAATCACCGCTCACTGCTCCCTCCTTGCTGTCCCGCTCCTCTCTGGCGCTCCCCACCTCTCCACTCTGCATCACCCCGCACTTCTAGGTAATGTAATGCCCCTGTTGTAACTTCCTTCTCTCTGGCTGGGTTTGCTCATGGGCGTGGATTCACCTAAATGCCAGGGGTAGCGGGAGTGACACATACACCCTTTGACATTAATGATGTCACAGGAAGTGATGTCACGTGACCTTAACCCTCATGACATCACAAATACATGCACTCATTCTCATCCTAATGTTGCAAAAAGTGTTCATTTGGGTATAAATCAATTCTAATTATCAAAGAGAACCCCGAAGCATGGTGTTACATTTTAAACCCTGAGTTTGTGCTTCTCCAGACCAAACACTCTTAAACTGTACAGCCTACCAGTATGGATGACGTGACTCCTACACCGTGTAGTGCTCTGTCTTATGTAACATTTCCTATACACTTTATGTTTGACTGTCTCTGTGTAATGTATGTGCGAAGTAAAGTGCTCTGACACCGTACATTGAAATGAGTGGCGCTAAAAAACGAGTTAAATGCATCTGAGAGAGAGTGGTTATGGAATCTTGAGGGGCACTGTCAAAGGGTGGTAGTGATGGAATCCGTGGTGGAGGTGGTCATTGGGGGGGGGGGTTGGTTTGCCAACAATCATTGCAGTGGCCTAACAAAACTTGAGGGGGCCCCCTCCAGACTGACTCAGGAGCTCTCCGGCCGGGGTATGGTGTTACGGGGGCCCCTGGGAGCTCGGGGCCTCACGCACCGCAGGGTCCTTTGTTACACCACTGAATCATTGTTGCACAGGGCGCCACCAGTGCTAATGCAAGCCCTGGCCCTTGGCATACTATGAGCAGGGATAATGCTCTGGGCAGCTCTGAGTTTCCCCACTATCAACAGGTGTGGAATTATCCGGTCTGCAAACTCCAGATTTGATCTTTTGGGGCAAAGAGAACCCCCCCAACATGACCTCACAGGTAGAGATGTGGGAGGATTTGTACCTGCCCATTACTCACCCTCATGTTGTCGTAGTTTGACTCTTGCTCTAGGCAAGGCTGCTGGTTTAAGAATGACAGTACTTATGTTTGTAAGCGACTATGCCAATCCTACAACTAGTTGCAACTGTCATCCCAACCCTCCCGGCTCACAAGCAGTACCTCACCAAAAACCAAAACAGTAAAAGTGATTTCTCAGCCTTTACGCACGGACTCAAGAGTGCAACATCTCAGGGAGGTCGTGGTTAAATGGAGATTACCCCTTTCTCACATGAACAACATGTCTCAGTCACACAAAAGGCAATGAAAGAGATGCAGTGAAGTTTTCAAGAGGTTTTATTAACAAAACTGAAATCTACAATAGATTGCATGGGCTGCAATGATTAGGATAATGAACAATGCAAGAAACAGAATGGTAAAAACGAGAGTCATGAATACAAAGAACCCCACCATCTTGCAATTTCATAAGATGTAAAGCAGGTGTGAAATAAATCCTAATACCCTAGCATGATAAATGTAATCTCTAACCTAAAGAGAGCTAGGTGTGTTAAACCTAATCTGCCAGTACCATGTCCATGAGAAGAGACCCCCAACCCTCGTTACCTTGGAATGAGGTCTCTAGATCAGAGTCCGTGGGGACACGAAGGCTGGGTCTGCATCAAGGCGACACGTAGCATAGATAGCATCAATGGCATCTGGTAGGAATCCTTCTGATTATCTTGTCTGTGTGAGATGTATTTATACAGCTTTGGTAGGACCCCTGACACAGGTCTGTTCCCAAACAATAGATAAGATGGCATGCTTGGGGCAGCAATTATATAAACAATTCCCTGAAAAGGTACATTATGCTACTGTCACATGAAAGTGGGAAAGTACATGATGTGAATACCTATGTATCTCATTTATCTTTGACGCTGATAGTGGTGCCTTTACAGAGAGCACTGATAACGTGAAATTAAAACATCTTCCTAACTATAAGCAGGGCAGCCATTTGGGAAGAAATAATTAAATAAATGTGCTAAAACAGAGCAAGCTAAGTAGGTTAAAAGTCACTGGGTGACTGTACACAGGCCTGCAAGCCAGAAGGCTAAGCTAACTCCTGATTCCCTTTAAAATGAAATAGGATCCACTACACCCTCCCCATTGCCGGAACAATATGACTTCATAATAATGGCACCAGAGAAAGTGAATAAACACAAGCTAAAATTCTCTGGACTAAAACAATCTAAAATCATGTTAAAACATACCTAAAAGTGAATTAAAAACTTGTTAAAAATAGCTAAAACATACAAAGAGACACAATGTCGACCATGACAAGCACAGCAGGCGAAAGTCAAAGGTAGAGTTGGCATACATTAAAACTTTAGAATAAGCCAATGGTAACATTTATTTGACACTAGTCATGATCTTGAAGAATGTCCTCAAAGCCATCAAAAGGAAGGGCATTCAAGGATGAAGCCACATTGTCAGATGGTAGATCGATGGCAGGATTGGCAGACGGATCCACGGAGCAGTAGCGAGCAGCAGCCTCAAACGCAGGATCTCCCATGATGGCAGCACCATCCAAAGTGCCCAACGGAGGCAGACAGACCACCAAGGGCGGTTCTTAAGTGGCCTCGCTAATCAGCCTCAGTCTCATGGGGCATGACCATGAATGAACCCTCATATGGAACATCAGCAGTTCTTTGTCCACAGGAGGCGCTGGCAGAACAGCAAGGCACACCGAAGGTAGATGTTCAAATAGGCACCAGGTGCAATGAAAGACTGGTTGCACACACCAAAGGACTGGTCAGAATGACAATGATTAATCATGCTCCAATTCTTCCAGCAATGGAGCACCAACAAACTGTACCATGCGATCATGGCACAGTTGGGCTGGTGGTAGTAGCTCCATGACTCTGCTTAGCTGGGAACGCACAACCATTGCAAATCAGGAGCAACAGTAGTAGTATCCCACCCATCAATGCCAAAGTCACGGGGAAGCCACCAAACACACTGGAAAAGAGTGAATGGATGGCTGAAGGAATGACCCTGAAGACAGTCTGGAAAATGGACACAAATCCAGACCCAACAGCCTTAAAGAAATGGAAAATCCCCATAGTGCCCGAAGCATTGAAAATTCTGGATACCAGCTCTCTAAGTGCTTGGGGAAGTTAGTATTTAATAGGGATTGTTTCCCAGCTGATGATCTCGGTATCTGGAGAGCATACATCTCTTTAGCCGATGTCAACGCAACTTGTTTCTGGAACAGTAGCGCCTTTAGTCAGCTCAGCTGGTCATACTTTACATTAGTAGTATCAATGTGAGGCCACATTTCTGCTACTGTTATCTCGTGTGTGTGTGTGGGGGTGGGAATAAAACATGTCCGCAACATGTTACGACCTTAGAGACTGCAATTGCGTAGGCAATTTCTGGTCACATACCACAACAGCTTTGTTCATTCGGCAACTTCAATTTGAAAGTACATGAAATGCAGGACGAATCAAAGGGACGGGAGTACCCTTCAGAAAACAGGCCAAGTTCACAACCCCCACATTGCAAAGGCCATGAAGGGACACCTGTTTGCAGATCATTGAATGACTAACAGTAGTCTCGCATTGGCTTCCCCTAAGACCTCTGCTTTGTCATTCAGACATTTATATTCAAGGGGCAACTCCCACTCTTCTTTAATATAGCTATCACCTAGCCGCTCTTATCTGCCTATGGCAAGATGTTTTAAGCATTTTGAAAAACGAACAGTGGAAATGGGCAGATTGATAATGCCATGTACTAGCCATACTGTTGATGGACTCTCTGCAACTGTGAAAGGCAATTTTTGTAGCTTTTCTATATGAATCATGGTGAAACTGACTTCCCTTTTAGCCATTGTCTGTTGTTCCCTGGATAGATTAAAAGCAGCAAACAAGTCACTACTGTTAATATACTTCCGTGGAAGGTGGCCATTTTTTAAGGTCTGTAACGTCCAACATAACTGCATTATGGAATGCAGCTGACTTTGTCCATGGTATAAAAGGGATGTGTCATTCTGAATCATGTCTATTGCAGAGGACATTATGTTATTAAGGAAATAAATCCTGTTGGACAGAGTGTTCATGCCATTGTCGAAAACAGCTAAAGCCTTTTCCAAATTCTCTTTATCTATCTGCCTTAAACATGCAGCAGTTTCCATTTCAGAAAGCTTCCAGATCTCATTGTATATTGCATAGATGAATATCTTAGAGCATGGCTTTCTTTGACCTAACAAGAAGTCCTGTAAGTCTATATCTTCAGAAAGAGTATTAAGGTGTTCCTCAACTGCTGCTAAGGTGTTAGTCTGTAACCACTGTTGTAGTAACTATATCCGAGTGTTGACTTGAGACAAAGCAAGGGTCAGGCCGGCTAATTAAGCACCTGCCAGGACTGGAAAGTGAGGAATTATAACTACCAGCCTGAACCTTTGCATCTAATTCTTCCTGGGTGACATTGAGGAAAGACTGCCAATTGTAGTTTTGCCGGTGTGGGGATACTGGGCGCATTCATTTCCTTCATTTCTGCTAACCCTTGACAGGATATTTGTTGAATAGTGTCATTTAAAAAGATAATGTGTACAGGAATAAGGCACGCTATAAATAAAGCTTCCCTACTCTGAATTTGCCAATCTTGTGTTCCCCATACACTTTTTTACATCAATAGTGTTCTTCCAGTATTCGTTGCCTTTAACTGCAAGTCAGGAAACAAAGGAATATAAATAAATCAATGTTGTGTTAGTTAGCAAAATGTTTCTAATTTGAGAAGGTGTTAACTTAAAATAGTGTGACTCTGCATTTTTAATGTCATACCCAGAAAAATATGTGAATTTATCCGAATAATGTTTTGGGCTCCTCACAGGTGGAGTTGAACAGTGTTCCCACTGTGTGTAATTAAATATTGTTCTATGTCTAGTTGCACAGTGCAGGTAGTAATGCTGTCAGTTGTTATAGCAGAACATTTCGCCATGATTCCTTGTGTTAGTGTACACATCATCACTTTCATATACAGTTTAATCCTTCTTCTCATCTAACATGGAATCAACTGTTTGAACATCCCAGTCATCGGAAACAACACCAGGTGTAATTAAATCAGCCATTGACATCTTAAACTCATATGGAATTTGAATGACCTTAGTAGGCCCGTATATATCAAATGGAATTTTATCCCACAATCCCATCAGGAATTGGTACCGCTGAAATGTTGACAAGGGACAAGTCTCTTCGGACCTTATGCGAGGAAAGATATGGAGTTAGGACTTCATCCACAGGCTCAACACAGGAGCATTAAGGAAGGTAATGACCATTTGTAAGCAAGAAGAAAACAGTCACAAAACCAATCCATAGAAAAAATGCAAGCAGTGTCAGAGATAACCACAAGTAGTTACATGGATAGATAAAATAGTTATTTTTAAGCCATATGTACAGCTCACGTGTCTTTGAAACAGTTTCAGTAGCAGATGCAGATGAAGTTGAGGAAAACTCATTGAGGTTGATGAAATAACCAGAAGCAGTCTCTGCGAACACAGGAGATGGTGCATTACTGGTGGATGGATCCACTTTGCGTGAAGGCTCATAGTAGATGATGTCATCAGTTTGCGTTGTGTTGGAGTAGAAGACAGACACATCTTGGACAGGTGTTGTCATTGAAGTTGTGACAGAAATCATCAAAAGCTGATTTTTCGCCCTCCCCATGCTCGAGGAGGAATTTGTAGCATTGTTGAACATGTTTGTATAATTAGAAGTGTTGTTGTTTTTTCTTTGAAGATGTATGTCCTGTTGGGTAGTGTGAGGGGACCGGGAACTACCCAAGGGACCTCTGGGTCTAATGTGCAGGATCGGCCATGTGGTGAAGTTTGATGTTGTCATTGGAGACAAATCTATTTGCTTTGGAACCAGGCAGTGGTGGTAGGATGATAGTACTGGTACCTTTGTATACCCCGAACATGGACCGGTGCACTGTAGGATTGGTCAAATTCCTTCTTTACAGCAACCTTCTCATGAACCAGATCCCGACTTTAGGAATCCAGCCAGTAGACGTTGTTGGCAAATCCTTTATTCCTAAGGTGGCAGCACTTGCGGATGAATTATCATCACAAAATTACTGAAGCTCCTGTAAGACAGTGAGGCATCCATTTAAGTCAAAAGGTTTATCTGCTGCCACCAAACCAGGGCCATCTAGATCTGGGACATACATAGGTATCCCAAAGAGAACCTCGTAGGGAGTGCGTCCCTCCAAGGTCCTTCTTGGCAGATTATTCAGTGCTCTCTGGACCCCATATAGGTGAAGCAGCCAGCTGCGGACAGAACCTAATACTTTAGCTGTAAGGACTGCTTTAGATCTCTATTCTTCCTCTCCACAACTGAATTTCCCTCGGCATGGTAGGGTGAGGAGTAATGAAGTTCAACACCCATCAAGAATGCCTTTGAATCATAGGCAGGGCCTTGGTCTGAATGGAATGCCGCAACTGCATATGTACCGATAAAGATCAGCAAGTCTTCTATAACAGTTCGAGCATCAGCCGACCGCTTAAGTTCAGCCAGCTGAGCTGTGCAGTCCCCCAGGGTCTGCGTGTAGGTATTACAAGGGTGGAATACACCATCCTTCATCACTCCACTCACGGCTGCGCAAGCAGCTGAGTATTGATGTTTGGTACCTACGGCTGGTTTTGCTGAACCATCAGTGTACATGACAGTATGGTATCTGTCAAGTGGCAGGATGTCTAGAGGTGTGGGGTATAGAAGTTCGTATTGGAGAAATTCTTGTGTCTAAAATTTTGGATCAAAGATGTAATCTACATTGGTGGCAGTTAGAGAGGTTGTCCATTGAATGCAATGAGGATGTAATGCTTTGGCGTTTGGAACACAAGCTTTGGTGACACCCTCTAAGGCTGGCACCGGGGTAATGACAATAATGCGTTTCCCTTGGGCAAGTGGCCTCTCCTTAATGACAGCCATATGTACCGCAGTCAGAATTTTTGCAGTGGGTGCAAAGCGTTGTTCTGCATTGGAGTATAAATGTGATTTATATGCTATTGGCACCGTTTTGCCTTTGTTAAAATGACATAAGTGAACCCAGTGGCACCAGCAATTATTCTGATGACCAAATTTGTTTTGTTATCAAGAGTGTGTAAGTGTTTTGCTTCTAGCATGTCATGTTGCAATCCTCGAAGGATGCAAGTGTGTTCTACTTTCCAGTGTCTGCTAGAAAAATCAGTGACTTGATAGATTGTGTATATTCGGGAATATAAGTTCTGCCAAAATTAAAGAAACCAAGTAAAGGCTGTAGTTTATTGATAGTATTTGGTGGCTGGAGTTGAGCAGACTTTTTAGAAAACTGTGGGGCCAGGCTCGTGCCCTTGTTTGATGGCTCGTATCCCAGGAACAATACGCTGAGAAAGGCTATTTTAGTTTTCCTAAAACTGAATTTGTAGCCAAGCCCTGCAAATGCTAAAATGATCCAATAGACCCTGGCAACATAAATGCTGAGGTCATCATCTGTGAGATAAATGTCATCCACAAAGGACAATGCCTCAGTATCAATATCATGCAATATTGATGTTACACTGGCTGAGAACAGCCTTGGGCTGTCCTTGTAGACTTGGGGCAAACGGCAAAAGCGTTTCTGTGAGCCAAATGAGAATTACACTCAGGTCCCAACTTTGGTGAGCTAAGTTCTGGCAGAAAAAAACATCGGAGATATCCAAGGTTGTTTTGTATTTTTTATGTTGTTAATTAGTGAGTATGTGTGTGTATGACTGTTTAAGTGTCTGTAATTGAAGACTATTCTGTATGAATGGTCGGGTTTTGCAATGGGGAATAACGGGTTGCAGAGACACAGGGTTTGATTACTCCCTGGTACTCAAGCTGAGTGAGGATCTCCCTCACTGGAGCTTTGGCTTCGTGTTTAACAGGATATTGTGGCTGAGGCTGGGGTATAGACCTAACAGGTATTACATGACAAGGCAAATCCTTGTCCCATCCTATATGATTGCGGTACAGTGAAGGTGCCTTTGCTAAAGCCCATTTGACAGCGTATGCTTGTTTTACCGCCTCTGGAACAAGATTAGATAAAGAAGGCAAAATTATATCTCCCCCATGATGGAAGTTTACGGATGTGCTCGGGTGGCTAGTCCATCTCGGTCAGCAAGATATCACAACTAAGTTCATCCCGGAATTATCCGGGTGTGGAGAATCTGCTCTCTGACTTCGTCTGTCTTTAATTTGCTTTTGTTTATCCCAGTGCTTCTTAGAACCATCCTGTGCTTGTTTAGTACCTTCCTTACGGGTAGTACTCTGTATTTCGGGTTTTTGCAGTTTGGCACCAAACTATCCCGCCCTATTCCTGTATAGGTATTGGAAATAATTTTTGGTAGCTGTTTGTCCTGTTCCTGGTGTGGAATCTCTTGGAGCCGCTGGCATATGTTGCTGAGTATGATTGAGGAGACTGCTTCGAAGTTACGCATCAGTTTCATCCCCAAGTCTAGGGCTGATGCAGCCTTGTGTTTGTTCTGAATTTGTTTTAACACTTCCAGTAAGTTGGCAAGTGTCAGGGTACCATGTGTGGTAGTATAAATTGTAGCAAAGACTATACACCATATGGCGCAGTCATCCACTGAAGGAACCATCCGAAGGGCAAGCACATTGTGAGAATTCCATGTTTTTGCTGTGGTCCCGTATGGGGAGACACAGCTTCCAGTTGATTTGTTTTCTGGGCTATCCAGAATGGGATTTTCTCTCGTTCTGTGGGTACTTTACCCATGATAGAATTTACTGTTTGTCGATGAATCCCAGTAGTAGCCAATTGGTATCCAGCAAATGCTGGTGGTGCTGGACCCACTGGTGCTGTTTTCAATGTTTGCATTACGAACTGAACAAGTCATCTATAAAGTGTTACTAGCTCAAGGTGTAGATTGGGCAGATCAGCTGCCTGCATTTTTGCACACTAGGGTGTGGTGTATATGTGGCAAACCTAGGCCATGTTGGTCCTTCATTACCTAAGGGACCTAATTGTACAGGTTGTATTACGTGTGGTAGGGTGCCATTAAATCAGTTCTGATGTTCTTGATAAGTAATCGGAATTTCAAGATACTGGTATGCCTGGTACCGTTGTGGTACATTTGCATATCCGGATGTGTGGAGCGTGTATGATCTTTGGTCTTCCTGATGAGAGGTGACCCAAAAGTAGAATGTTTCTGTTTGATAAGCTTCATTAGCCTCTATGATGAATGTGACATCCCCGCCCTCGTCTGTTAAGCCATATGCTACTAAGTGTAGTGTTAATGCTTGACTGGCATTCTCCGGAATCTCTATGCCGTTAGCCATATTGTGTAATGGGCAAAGAGATGGAACACCAAGTGGGGAGAAAAGTCCTTTTAATAGCCCGAGCTCTAACAACCTACAGCTTAGTTAGGTGCTCCCTGTTCAGCTTAGGAAGATCTTCCCCAAGACCACCGATGTCTCTGTATAACAGTACTTAGGGTACCTGTTGTGTGTGAGATAGTGATTTTCAGGGTACCCGTAAATTAGTGGCTTAACACCATCATTGGCAGCGCCATGTCATAGTTTGACTCTTGCTCTAGGCAAGACTGCTGGTTTAAGGATGACAGTACTTATGTTTGTAGGTGACTAGGCCAATCCTACAACAAGTCGCAATTGTCGTCTCAACCCTCCCTGCTTACAAGCAGCATCTTACCAAAAATCCAAAAAGTAAAAGGTCATTTGTGTCAGCCTTTACACAAGGATTCAAGAATGTGACATCTCAGGGAGTGTTGTGGTTAAACGGAGATTTCCCCTTTCTCACATGCACAACATGTCACACACAGGCAATGAAGGAGACACAGTGAAGTTTTCAATAGGTTTTTTTAACAAGACTGCAATCTATGATAAATTTCATGGGCTGCAATGATTAGGACAATTAACAATGCAAGGAACAGAATGGTAAAAACGAGAGTCATGAATACAAAGACCCCCACCATCTTGCAATATTATAGAATATGAAATAGATGTGAAGTAGGCCCTAATACCCTAGCATGATGAACCTAATCTCTAACCCAAAGAGAGCTAGGTGTATTAAACCTAATCTGCCAGTACCATGTCCATGAGAAGAGACCCCCAACCCTTGTTAACTTGGAATGAGGTCTCTAGATCAGACTCCGTGGTGACACGAAGGCTGGGCCAGCATCAAGGTGACGTGTAGCATAAATAGCATCAGTGGCAGGTGATAGGAATCCCTCAGATTATCTTGTCTGTGTGAGATGTTTTTATACAGGTTTGGTAGGACCCCCGACGCAGGTATGTTCCCAAACAATAGATAAGAAGGCATGCTTGGGGTGGCAATTATATAAACAATTCCCTGAAAAGGTACATTATATCACTCTCACACGAAAGTGGGAAAGTACATTATGTGAATACCTACGTATCTCATTTATCTTTGAGGCTGATAGTGATGCCTTTATAGAGTGTTCTGATAATGTGAAACTAAAACATCTTCCTAAGTATAAACATGGCATCCATTTTGGAAGAAATAATTAAATAAATGTGCTAAAACAGAGCAAGCTCAGTAGGGTAAAAGTCACTGGGGGATGGGGGACGGGGGCACAGGCCTGCAAGCCAGAAGGCTAAGCTAATCCCTGATTCTCATTAAAACTAAATAGGATCCACTACAATACTTCAGCATAGAGGAGCAGAAAAATCTCCCCCCAGTAGAAGTAAAATCCATACTGCTCTCCCCTACACCTCACACCCATCACAGCCAAGTAAAATAGTTGCGAGCAGGTGGGAGATGGGTGTTGATTTTGCCAGGGAATTATTGATCTGTAACGGAGAAAAACGTGTGAAATTGGACAGGGTATTTCTGGATCTGCTTGTTATTCCCCCTTCAAGGGAAATACCTTGTAATCTGCTGATGCAGGTGCAGAGATACTAGCCAGAATCGTAGATTGTTACAGGGACTTGGCATAGCAATCTACCTCTGGCAACTGGACACATCACTGTGGCAAGCACCGTGTCAGTTCTTCAAATCAAACCCCAAGGGTCGGCGTTCAGACATCGCAGTACTTCCATTGGAAGCTTCTAGCCTAAGGATGCCTGCTTCAGAGCCTCTAGCCTGGCATTCTCCAAATGCTGCCAACACCTTGTCCACCATAATGTGGCAACAGCATCTTCAACACACAGATACTAATAGCCTTACTCAACACAGACGCACAACCCACCAAACTCAACCTGTAACCTGAAATTCACTTTCATCCAAGCTTGATCGTCTGGCAGGTGAGGTGGCAGGTTATTTTATGGACAATATCCCAATGCCCTTCAACATGGCGAGTCTGTACAGCATTCCCCATGGAGTTCAAAGCAGTGGTCCAAGCATACACAAGAATCAAGGATGCAAGGTCGCCTCCAGTTGACATTACCAGACACTCCTAAGTGCCACTGAACTCTTGCCGTCAAGGACAAATGCACTTCTCTCCATCTCAGTTGTTGAACATGGAGACTCAGCACTGCCAGAAGAGGTGGAAGGGATCATGCAAGAGCTCGCCAAAAGAAGTACTCAGTGGCCTAAAGACAGGGCCACTGGAATTATGCAATTGCGCAGCCATTGCGTTTTCCCATAATTATGGTTTTGCTGCCAGTTGCCACATAATCCATCACTTGATGCATAATCTGCAGATTTTAAGACAAAAATAGTTTCTAGCCCAAACGGTTCAAAAGTTACTATAAACACTAACGTGTGTTGCCGCACAGTGAAAGACCCTTTACAATGGTTGACTGGTCACCTTTCTGTTGCTTATTTCTATGTTTGGGTGCTAAACTGATACTAATGAAGTGCAACTTGTGCCCACACAGTGTTAACAAGTGTAAAAATGGCAAAATAATAGTGATCATATCAGAAAATGTGCTGCATTACACCGCATAGTTTGGCATTTCTCGCTGCATCATTTTGTCAATGCTGCCGCATAATTTGGCCCTTTCTGTGAGGAAAGGCTTCTTTTGTCATAGTTATCCCCCACTTTTTTCCTGGTATTTGATGTTGTCTCAAAGTTTTTAGTGCCCAGGGGCCCTGCTAAGCAGGTTCACTGATCCAGATCTCTTTCCCTAAAACTGTTGTGATGCATTGGCACAATTGGCACCACCTTTAGCTGCCACTATAAGTCTCTAGTAAATGGTACTTAGGTACCCAGGGCATGGGGTACTAAGGGTAGACCCCTGAGGGCAGCAGCACAAATTGTGCCACCCTCCAGGGCAATGCATCCAGAAGCATCCAGCACTGCCATTGCAGGCTGAGTCTTCTGATGCAAACCTAAAAGGCAAACTCGACATGGCACACAGCCTTCCAGCCCTACGACAGGGTGAACTATATTGTATGTGAGGGAAATAAACCCCTACTGTGCCCTTGCCAAACCTGGGACATAGTAAGTGAACAGAGTAGCCATTTTAGTACATGTGCTGGACACTGGTCAGTACAAGTTTCACAGCTACATGATGGCTACTCTGAACTCTGGGTTGTTTGGTATCAAACAACTCAGAATGATAAATCCAAACTGGGACCGGTATTGGATTTAGTATAAAATGTACCCAGGAGTCATCTTAGCGATACAAAGGCGAACTATCCTGCCATGGTTGCTGGCCGGTCACAACTACCCTGCCACCACCAGACAAGATTCTGGAACCCTGGGGTGAGAGATCCTGCTTTCTGGGTCCCAGAACAAAGCCCATTCTGGTGGAGGTGCAAACACCCCTCCCTCAGGAATGTGCATTGCCCTGCTAACAAGCTTCAAAGGGCTTTCGCCCCTGAAACTCGACACTCAAGCCTGCTGCTAGCAGCAGATGCCCCCCCACCATTGCAAATTACCACTTTTTACGGCAGCAAAGGCAGGAAACCACACAAAGGCTATAGGAGTGGCCATCCCCAGCTTGATCACCCCTAATGTGTTGCATGCGAGGTGACCCCTCCATTTCATTTTCCTCCATCTTGCATGGAAGGAAAATAGGCAGTCAGGTGTAGAAAAGTGACCTCTGCCCACAGGAAGGGGTCACTTAGTGGACGCAGTCATCCTAAGGTAGATGGCCCATTGGTCACTACCAGGTGCTCCCCTGAATGCCCACTAAGTATAGTATTTAGTGGGCATCACTAGACCAAGAAATCAGATTCCAAGGACAAAAGAAGACCAGCAACAAAGAAGACTAAAGGCTTGATGACTAAAATCCTGCTGCACCAAGAAAAGGCACCAAACCCTGCCTGCTGCACCCAGGACTCGACAATCGCCGCTGAGGGGTTGCTTGAACATTGGACGGACTCTACAAACCTCCAGAAGACCTCCACTCTGAAAATCGCCAAAGATCTCCCTCCAGAGTAAAGGTATCACTCTACTGCAAGAAGGAACCAAAGATCCAGTGAAGGCCACTTCAGTGACCGGCTGCTGACCAAGGAACTGGACGCAGCAGCAGACCAAACTACACCCAAAAGACCATGAGGATAAACCCTGACAGTGTGCCAAGTTCGGTAGCACTGCGCACTCCAGTGGCTAAACCATATAATAACCCTATGTACTGGTCACCTCATGTCGGACACCAAGAAGAACAGTCCACTCCGGACTGTAAAAGAACCAGGAGGAACCCCAGTCAAGGGACTTCAGAAACCACCAGGGCCTCACACCAGATTGCTCCTGCTAACCTGCAAGTGATCCTCAAAGAGGCCTAACCCCTGCTTCCAAGGGCACCTTTGTGCACTGCTCTGGGCTTACCGATTCGCTTTTCACCCAGCCGCTCTTTGCCTTGCACTGGAGATCCAGCTGTGCCCTAAAGGTCTCCTTACCCCTTGCGACTTTGACACTCCAAGGGGACCCACAGGACTTATTTAAGTCCGCCTGTGCAGTACTTTATGAAGTGGTCCCCCGCAGTGGCCTAGCACCAGCTCCAACTACTTTCTGCAGCTGCTCCCTCCGAAACCGGGAGCCACCCAAACTTCACCAGCTCATCCACAGTGCCCACAGATGACCTCGATGTACCTGCAAAAGTATTTTCTCCTTTGATTCCTATGGGGTGTAATTATGCACAAAAAGGCTATTTTTATATAAACTTCACAAATTCATAACCTTAAAAGTACTTACCTGATTTTGATGATCTTGGTCTTAAAACTTTTATAAAAATCTGAAGGATCTTTGCAACTTGGTCTTGAATTATTCTTTTGAGTGTGTGGTCTCATTTATTGATACTGTGGGTACAACAAATGCTTTGCACTTCTCCAAGGTGAGCTTAACTGCTCGACCAACCTACCATAAAAATTAGAGCATTAGGTGGTTTAGTTTTGACCTCTGTAAACCAACATGTGTTTGCCTGGTACCCTTGCAGAGTGTGCCTAGTTTTGCACACTACATAGAGGGCCTAAAGAGCATTTTTTACAAAAAGGCATGTAGGTCAGAGACAGATCACCTCTTGGCAACTAAAATTCACTGCTGGGCTTTTGACCTCCCACGTCCGATGTGGATATGCAGGCCCATCCATCAGAGTTTCTCTTTTAGAGATTCAGAAACCCCCGTGAAGTTTACAAATAATTATGCAATTTTACAAATTTTACAAGTTTACAAATAACAAATCTTTATCACTCTCACTATTCTACCTTCTGAAGTAAACCACCATCAGTACTTTCTCAAGGTGTTTTTACCAACAGGCGTTCTTCTACAAACTGTTCCTTGTTCATTAAAGTGCACTTAATAAGTAGTTTTTAAAGTGCTGGAGATCACTTTTCAGTCGCTTCTCCCACTCATCATCTAAGTGCTGAGGTGAGTTGAGAAAAGGTTATTAGGACGGGAGTCCACCAAGACATCAGCGGGGGTGATTCCCTACTGTAGCTTGCCAAAGATGACACCTTGCTCCTTCATGGCTGGCAAGAGTAGGCTTTACAGATATGGTTTCCAAAATTAAACATACCAGGAATGGATTGCGAACAAGAATCGAATGGTATGATTGTGGTATCAATCTTGACATCTCCTATTGAGATATTAAGATTAAAGAAATGGTTATTTTAAAAAAAGGAGAAAGTCACGCTTGTAGAGAGTGCGGTCTCCTCATCCACCAACTGTCAGGTTTCCTCACATGGATTTTCACTAACTACAACATTCCACATTAAATATTCTAGTAAGGAGTTGAACAGTAGTGTAAGACAAAACATATAACATAGTCTTAAAAGAGACTACATAACTACGAACAAAATATAACACATCCCCCTTCCTTACAATTACTATTTAAAAGTAATAAACAACAATAAGAACAAAAAGAAAATGTACAACATTCCTAAGAACAAATGTGCCCAACATTCCAAAACATGAAGGATCAAATTAACACATTTAATAATATGTTCTCGTGAATAGATCTTACTAACAATGAATGTTTTATGAACACAGATAATCATTAAACTTTCTTGGTTTCATTCTTAACCTATTGGATACTCTATTTCGTGTAACCAAAGTTATATCCCTTTGAATTACAAACAATTTTCTCAGCTCAATGTCATTGCACAGTGTCACCTTTCTCATATTCCACCACTTTCCATCTGACAGTTTCACCATATATCCTTTGGCTTCCAGCACTACTTCTTTAGATCAGACCATTTGAAATAACCTTTCTTACACATACTTCCGGCACTTACTCGGACAAACATTCCTTTTTAACACATTCTTCTTCCTTTCAACAAAGTTTTACTATGTCTGCACATACTGATCTTGATACTTCCGAACCTTTCTTTAATTACTATACCCTCCCACTTTTGTCAATATATTCTTTCCATCCAAGCAGGCACTGCTACAAAGGAGTTTCTCCAGTTACTGAATGTGGCATAATTCTGCAATTCCATAACATGCCTTCACTTGCTTCTTCCAACACAGATTCTCAGACACAGCCAGCAGTAAATATACACCCAATACTGTGTTAATGTGTTCCCCCAAGCCGTTCTCCCTGGGATGGTAAACTATTTTCCTATAATGCTTCATACCTCATTTCCTAAGAATATTGAATTTAGGTTTAACACTTTCACATGTTAAGGTATGACCTAAATATTCAACTTCCTCCACACTAAAGCTGCATTTGTTGAATCCTATATTAAGACTTGCTTGCTCCAATATTTGCAAAACTTCCAATACCTCCCCATCATGGTGTTTTTCGTTCTTACAACACACTAAAAACATCATCTTCAAAAACAAGCACATTTGATAGACCCTTCAATATTCCCTGCATTACTTTTTGAAAAACTGCTGAAGCAGATGACAGTCCAAAAGGCATGCAGATATATTGATAGGCTCCTTCAAGAGTTACATAAGAAGGTAGATGCTTGGAATCAGGGTGCAACCTTACCTGATGGTAGGCACTTGATAAGTCGGTGGTTGTGAAATATTTGGCGGCTCTAACAGACATCAGCATTTCCACACACATGCAAATCGTGCCATTTGCTTTCTTGCCCAAACAATAGGACTCAACCACTCAGAGGCTTTAATAGGTTCAATCACATCGTAATCACATAAATGTTTCAATTCTTCTTTCAATGGTTCCCGCAATGCAAATGGTATATTATCTACTTTATGTACTTTTGGCACCACCTTATTATTATTATTTTTTTTTAGAACAATCTTATGTTCAAATGGAATTAAACAACCTAACTTCTCACCAAACAAATTTGGAAGTTAAGAACTACTTCTTTGCTATGTTTTGTGAGCAACACTCGGTCAGGGTGGTTAGGGTTTAATATTATTTCTAATGCTCATTGTTCCTTCCAACCCAAAAATGTTCTTCCTTTTTCTGCCACATAAACTCGTCTGTTGCTTTTCTTCCCAAAAATTCTAAATCTGCTATGAAATAACCTTTTGTAGGCAATTTGCCTCCAAAATACCTTTCAGGTTCAACAGCAGTTAGACATAATTCACATTTGACCAAGTTCTCTGTGAATCAAAGTAAAGGGTGACATGAATCTGCCCATATTTGAACCTCATTGTTATTCAATTACACAGTACATTTTGGTGGGCGGTAAAATTCAACAGCTTGATTCATCCCATAATTTGATTCCACACCACCAATACTTCAACATCATTCTCATCATCAGTAACTACCACATGCTTAATTGGTGTTTCTCCATCATACATCAAGTTTTCTACTTTCTTTGCACTGAATTCCCACTCATCTTACACACCCTGTAGAAATGTCCCATCTTCTTGCCTTTTAAACACTTTGCTTTGGCAGCATGACAATAACTTGCTGTCCCTGTGTGCCTCACACTTCCACATCTATAACAAGCTTTTCCCCTATCTGGTGACTTCTTTATACCTCCATTGAACTCCACTTTGCCACTCTCACACATAGGTTTTCTTACAGCATTCACAACCAAATTTTCATTATGTTCTATTTTTTCCTTGGTGCACTAACACTCAATTCTTTCACATATCGCGAAGTGTTTTCCATAACCCTAGCTATTTCTTTAGTTTTTTCTAGTGTAATGTTTTTTTTAAATCAAGTAATTTCTCTTGGATCCTAACATTATTAGTTCTTTTTATCAACTGATACCTTATTATTTAATCACACAAATCTCTGAACCTACACAAAATAGCTAGTCTTCACAACACAGCAAAACTTTGTTCCATAGTCTCTTCTTGCATTTGAGCTTGCGAAAAAATGTATGCTTTTCTACAACAATACTAACTTTCTTGCCAAAATTCTCTTCCAATGCTTTCAACACACATACATTTTCATCATCTCCAGTTTCATCTGCATCAGAAACTGCATCATTTCTGTTCTCATTGGTAAAGACTCTTCTTCCCTCCACACCTAAACGATGTTTTAATATTGTCAATTTCCTTTTTGCGTCAAACATATCCCCTTCTGTGGCTTCTAAATATGCTTCAAACATATCTCTCCAATCTTTCCATGCAATACTTGGAGGTCCCAGCTCTTGTAAAAAAAAAAAAATAGATGGTGCAGGTATAGATTTTCCCGCCATGTTGTCAATGCCAGTATCACTTACTCCAGGCGCCGATATTCAAGCTTACACACCAGAAGAGGCTTGATTATGCACCTCAATGTTGGTCGAGGCTCGATTGTGCCCCTGTTCACCAACACTCCTCCTCACCTCCAACAACATACTATAAGTAGATTGACGGTCTGTACATGCACAAATGTATGAGCGCACTTGTACAGTATGAGCTCGTTGCCACACAGCACAAGCCAAACCTCCATCCAATACTCAAATGTGGAAAAAATTAGGTATTTTTTTCTCTACCAGAAGTGACACCCTGACCAGCAGTCTCCTCATCCACCAACTGCAGGTTTCCTCACATGGAATTTCACTAACTACAACATTCCAAGTTCTGTATTCCAGTAAGAAGCTGAATAGTGGACTAAGAGAGGACATATAACATGGTCTTAAAAGAGACTACATAACCCAGTGTCAGGGCAATAGCTATCAGTTGACAGAGGACCAAAGTGGCCAGCAACCCCACGGGAGGGGATACACCACATTGCCAGAAAACTTGCCAGCCCTGTGAACTGTCACAACCCTAACCCTCTGCCAAGAAAGAACCCTCCCTTCAGAGACACAGGCAAAAATATTCAGAGAGGCTGCGACAGCGCAGATGGTTCAACCTAACACAACACAGATCATCATATCCCACGACAGTCATTTGCAAGCATGACAGGTCTTGGCCTGCTTTGGATGGCTTGGTGTGAATCTGTTGATATTTTTCAGAGAAGCTAGTGTTTAAAAAAGGTGCTAGGTGGGCTTCAAAGGGGTAACACTTTTATAGATATTTGCTCTTTTAGTCTGTATATGGTTTACAGTCAGTTCTGTAAAAAAAAAAAAAAACAATCCTTCCCATTGGATGAGGGATCAATTTGCTCCTGGTGCCCCATTTGGGTCCACCCACTACAAATAGAGACTGTCGACCCACAGTAACTGATTGGCTGGCTGCAAGAAACACATTTCTCTTGTTGGTGCCATTAAAAGATGCATGACAACGTCCCAATCCCAAAACAAGAAAAAATAACAGGCCTTGTAAGAGGGCAGGGTGAGCCCACCTTGACTACCATACCATAGTCTGAAGACCCCTTAACACTTTCGCTGCTAGGCCTTCTATCCCAGTGCTAAGCCTTTTTTTTTGGCTTTTCGCACTTAGCCCTCCATGTTTTTCTGTGCACATACACTATCCACGCCAAATTTGTGTCCTTTTTTTTCAACATCCTGGAGAATCTAAAGGTACCCGAGGTTTGTGGATTCCCCTGGAAGGGCTGAGACAATAGCCAAAATATAACTATAGTTTTTTGGGGAAAAATAGAAAAAAAGTGCTCTGGATAAAAGTTCATGTTTTTTTTTTCATGAAAAGTGTATAAATGAATAGTTTGCTGTACTAAAGTCACCATCTTCCCAGCTTTCAGGAACATGCAGAGCTGAATAAAACAATACACATTTTTTACCAAAGTTTTGGCATTTTTCAAAGAGGTAGCCAATTTTCCTATTTTTTTGTGCTCTCAACCTAATTCAAGTTTGTGGTGGACACCAGTGTGAAACCAACAGAATATCCGACTGAGCTGCACCATACAATGGTTTTTCATTGTGCACTGAGTGTAGAGTAATTCATATGGAGAATTATGTAGAGGTAAAAGTGGGTCTCAAGGAATCATATGTATTTCTGAAATGGGCACATGATATGGAGTTTAGGAGCAGTAGTTATTTGTGCATCTTTGAATTTGTGGGTACCCATACTAGCATATCATTTAGAGATTATTTTTCAAAATGTCTTCTTTCTTACACATTGGCTTACCTTGGGCAGGCACAAAGGCAATGAAATCCATTTAGAAGTAACACATATCTTACTATTCTATGCTCCCACAAAATGGTACCTCACTTGTATGGGTAGGCCTAGTGCCTGAAACACAACATGGACACATCACATTTTACCACTCAAAACTTCCATGTTTTTCGCAAAGTGGGTAGCAGTGGGTTTGGGCCCTAGTTCAGCCGGCACCTATGGAAACCTAGCAAAACCCTACATTTTTCAAAACTAGACAGCTAGGGAAATCCTGTATGGTGTGACTTGTGTGGCTCTCACCAGGTTGTTTGACCCAGAATCCCTTGCAAACCTCAAACTTTGACTAAAACACATTTTCCTCACATTTCTGTGATGGAAAGTTCTGGAATCTGTGAGAAGCCACAGACATCCTTCCGCCCAGCATTCCCCTAAGTCTTCTGATAAAAATGGTACCTCACTTGTGTGGGTGGGACTACTGCCCGCAAAAGGGAATGGGCCAAAACACAACATGGATACAGCACACATTTTTCCACTCTACACTGACCAATTTTTTGGCGAAGTGGGTAGCTTTGGATTTTGGGCCCCAGCTCATCCAGCAGCTAGGGAAACCTAGCAAACCTGTACATTTTTTAAAACTAGAATCCAGGATGCGGTGACTTGTGTGGATCCCATGAAGTTTGTTTTTACCCACAATGCCCTGCACATATTAGAATTTGCCTGAAATCACACATTTAGGTGATGGAAACTTCTGAAATCCACAAAGTTTATACTATCCAGCATTACCCCACCTGTGTCCATAAACACGCTGCCCCACTTGTGTGGCTGGGCCTAGTGCCCGCAACAGGAGCGGATCAAACCAAGGACAATGGAAGCCTTTGTTTGGGGACTCCTATTGACCTCGAATGCATCAGTTCCTGTTGCTGGCACTAGGACCAACCACACAAGTGGTGCAGCTTTTTTATCAGCACAAGTGCGGCAATGCTGGGAGGTAGGAATTTTGTAGATTCTTGTAAATTCCAGAAGTTTCCATCACAGAAATGTAGGGGGAATGTGTGATTTCAGGCAAAGTTTGAGGTTTGCAGGGCATTATGAGTAAGAAAACCTCATGGGATTCACAAAAGGCACACCACTCTGATCTCCTGATTGTCTACTTTTCAAAAATGCCTGTCGTTAGTGGGGGCTGGGGTTGGGGTCGTTTCTAGAAAGGGGCAGGGTTTTAGGACTCAGAGCGGGGGAAGGGGTAGTTTTAAGGGCAGGGCAGGTCGGTTGTAGGGTTTAAGGCAGCGGGGTAAGGGTAGTTGTAAGGGCAGGGTGGGGTCAGTTTTAGGGCTCAGGGCAGGTGGGTCAGGGTAGTTTTAAGGACAGGGTGAGATCAGTTTAAGGGCTCAGAGATGGGCGGAAGAGGCAGTTTTAAGGGCTGGGGCATGGTGGATTGAGGCTGGGGTATCAGGCATTAGGGTCTGGACAAGGGAGGGTGGGGGTTGATTTACCAAGCATATTCCTTTACCAAACATGGCTTTACAACGAAATTAGTTGTAAAGGCATGCGTGATAAAGGCAGGCGTGGTAAAGACGCAGTCATGGTTTTGATCGTGTTGTTTAGGCATACGTGGTTCAGGCATGCATGATTGTGTCATACAACCCCTCTTGGGTATTCTGCACCACTCCTATGGCGTGAAACCTTATTTTGGCCAATTTGCAGGTCTTGTGCTGAGAAATAAAGTGAGATGCAAGGGGATAGTTTCCGTTACCATTCCTGATGGCACGCACTGCTTTTGTAGTCTCTCCTCCAAAGGTCTTATTGTTCTTCCTATATAGATACGTTGAAATATATATACAATTTAGTATTTCAATTGGTTAAAGCATTAATAATGTATTTAATCAAAGTATTTTATTGGAAGCATCTAAGTCTGTCCAAAGCATGTGGACACATATTGCAATGCCCCAGGGTAGTGGCTTTACCCACCCAGTAGTGAATGTATGATGGAACAACGCATGCGACAAACACGCATGCCTGAATAACGTGGTTGGAACAACGGCCGCGTTGTTTCCACGAGTGCCTTTACCACGCATGCCATTACAACGATTTCTCGTTGTAAAAGCATGCCTAGTAAAGGCATGTGTGGTTTTCACATGCTGTCCCCCCACCCTCCCTAAAAATACAACTACCCGATACCGCCGTCCGCCCTAAAAATAAAACTACCCCAACCTCCCACCCACTCCTAAAAACTACTCCGTACCCTCACGCACCCTGAGCCCTAAAAGCTACCCCAACACCCCCACCCGCCCAAAAAACTGACCCCCACCCCAAAAATAGAACTACCCCACCCAAAAAACAAAATTAGACCGACCCTCCCACCCTAAAAATAAAACTACATGACCCCCCACCCGCCTTAAAAATAAAACTACCCTAACCACCACCCACAAAACAAAACTACCCTGACCCCCCACCAGACCCAAAAATAAAACTACTCCCACCTGCCCCTAAAAACGACCCCGATACCCCCATCCACCCTGAGCCCTAAAACCTACCCCAACCCCCACCCGCCCTAAAAATAAAACTACCCCGCCTCTAAAAAGAAAATTACCCCAACCTCCACCCCAAAAACCAACCACCCCCCCACCCCACCCCAAAAATCAAACCACCCCGATCCCCCGACTCCAAAAAACAAACGACCCCGATCCCCCACCCCCCAAAACCAAACTACTCCGATCCCCCACCCCCAAAAAAAACAAACTACCCTGACCCCACCCCCAAAAAACAAACAACCCGACTCCCCACCCTCAAAAAACAAACTACCCCGATCTCCATCACCAAAAACCATATTACCCTGACCCACCAACCCCCAAAAACACTAACTACCTCAACCCCCACCCCGAAAACGAAACTACCCCGATCCCCCACCCCCAAAAAAACAAACTACCCCATCCCACCCCCAAAACCGACAACCCCCACCCCCAAAAACCAAACTACCACGACACCCTCCCCCAAAAAACAAACTACCCGATTCCCCAACCCAAAAACAAAAATACCCCAACCCCTGACCCCCAAAACAAAACTACCATGACCCCCGCCTCATCCCTAAAAACAGAACTGTCCCGATCTCCTGGTACCTAAAAACCAGAACTATCCTGATCCCCCCACCCCAAGCCCTTAATCCGCCCCACCCCTAAAAACTACCCCCAACCCTGCCCCAGCACCACTTACCTGACTGCGTCCTCTCCCGATGGGGACTCCCTTTTTCTTTGCCTTAACCACGCATGTGCGTTGTTCAGCACATGCATGGTTAAGGCAGAGAAAAAGGGATTTGTTAAACTCTTGCGTTAACAACGTAGGTCGTTGTTCTGGATGTCCCCCCAGTAGCAGCCTGCCTTTTGTCCTATGCCAAGAAACTAGGGCATAGTATATTCTGTAATTTTCTACCCTTACTACAATACATTATCAGAGGTTTGGTGGTAACCAGATCCTTAAGTGATGCATTTAAGTTTAGGACATGCCAATCATGATACAGAATCTTGTAAAACACATAGCTCAAACTGTTGTATGGTGTAATCGGTGCCATCCCTAGATGTATTCTTAGAGAGCTTGGGTTTGTTCCTAAGTAAAGACTGGAGACTCGCATTCAGTATCCTATGTTTGGCTTTGTTGATTGTTGTGGCCGGATAGCTCCTGGACAGGATCCTATTCTCCAGATGATTCAGTTCAGTATAGAAGACAGGGTCCTCACTGCAGTTGCGTCTAATCATTTCCCCATAGGGGATGGAGTATACGTTGGACCTGGGATGCGAACTGTCAGCGTGAAGAATTGAAATGCATGCACTAGGTTTACGAAATAGTTTATAGAGGATCTTAGTACCCTCACTGTAAAGCATAAGGTCCAAATATGTTATCCGCTTGCAGTGTGTAAGATACGTGAAGGAGATATTAATAGGATTGTCATTCAGAAAGACAACAAAGTCAGATAATGACTCCATGCTATCTGTCCAATTAATGAGTATATCCTCTATATATCTAACCCCAAAAAACACGTTTGATAAGTCCTGATGGGTATTTGGGTCAAACGTATGTTTTCTCTATCCACCCCATATAGAGGTTGGCAAAGAGGGAGAAAATGTAGAACTTAAAGCGACATCCTTACCTTGTTACAGAGCCCTATCCTTTCCTTAAACAGGTACGCTGCTTGACTTGCTTTGGTTTTGGGCACATTATCGACCAAGCAGATTTTTCATTTACATTCCTTCAACGCCCCATTTTGAATCCATTGTTTTGTTGTTTCCTTCTCTGCGTCTCCCCTTCAGAATTGAAGTGCACGCGGGGCCTGATATTCGGCCCTGCTTTGGCAGTGTACTCACCACCTACATTGCCTTTTTGACAATGACTTGGTTTCTATGGCTATGATTGACGCTTGCTGTTACTCTACAATTAGGTAACTACAAGCGTGGCATTTCACTATAGCTATTAATCACTTATGGTCCAATGGTTCGGACCCCATTTCTCTATATCTTTACTGTTTTCACTGTCTCATTTTCTTGGAAACATGTTCCAGTGTCAGTAGGTTCTCCTTGGATTCTATACACCCATGATGTGACTTTGGTGTGGGGTTTGGTGATTTAACCAGAAGGTTTTTTAATATGTATTGCTTATGTATATTATTTAACATTGTATTTCTGCAGCCTTGTAAAAGTCCTCACAGACAAAACACGTGCCGGCTGCCTGCATCTTTTGGAATAAAAACATCTCAATCATACTAGACGTACGTTTTTACTGGACTTACTTGATGGTCTCTTACTATTGTGGGACTGTTTAAAGCTGCTCTGGGTCCGCTTTGCGTTTATGATGGTGTGGGATTATTTCTCACACTTTATGGCACTAGTCTGGTAGCTTAGTGCTTCCACTTGTTGAGCAGTCTGCTTCTACAAATTGGGACTTACTGTGTCTATTTAAGGAAAGTGCTATACACAGTAGACCACTGCTACCAATCTTTTCTGCCAGGTTTCCATCGATGGGGCCCGAGCATGACCCAAATCCCTCAGCTACCCCTATTGCTGAGCTCTCCAAATAGCACCTTGGGGCATTTTGCATTAAGGTCTCTTGGGCCACACGCACAAGTGAGACTTTGGGGAATGCTATGTGGTAGGAGATGTGTGGCTCCCCACAGATTTCAGAAGATTTCCTCACAGAAATGTGAGCAAAATGTGTCTTTTTAGTCAGCATTTGAGGTTTGCAGAGCATTGTGCGTAAGAAAATGGTGTGGGATGCATGCGAAGCACACCACCCAGGACATCTCCAGATGTCTAATTTTCAAAACTGCCTGGGCCTGGTAGGTTTTTCTAGGTGGCAGCCTACCCAAGCCCAAAAAGAGCAGCCATTTACCATTCCAAGTTGGATGATACTGGGAGTTAGCCAAACTTTCCTTGCCCATTTGTAAAAACACCACCCAAAAAAATCAAATCTCCTCTTGCTTGCTATTGGGATGAGATGCTTCAGTCTACATGGAAGCAGAAAGATTGTGGAGGTTTTAGGGGTGAGGGTGGGGCCTGATGTTAGGCTGGGAAAGACCCACCCCATTATTTTATTAAAAATATATATTGCTGCCATACAGTTGGCTTTCTGCCCCCGAAGGGACGGATTGGGGGTAATTACCCCATCTGCCCCCAGGGGTTATAAAGACTATTTCCCCATTTTTATGGAGATGGGGGTATGGCCATGCCGGGCAGCCCCCACCGCTATCATTCTGAAAAAAAGTATTCCCTGGTGTCTAGTGGTCTTCCGCCCCCCCCCCCCCAAGCGGGGGTAAGCTGATCAGGTAATTCATCCCTTCTGCCCCCCAGGGGAGCAGAAATAACTCATCCCCCTCATCCGGGGGGTGGAGGGGATTGGGAGGGAGGGGGTAGACGGAGGTAATTGCCTCACTGCCCCCAGGGAAGGCAGAAAGACTGTTTCCCCATTTTTATGGAGGTGGAGGTGGGGGTGGGGGTATGGATATGCTGGGCAGCCCCCACTCCTACAATTTAAACAAATTATAATCTCTGGTGTCTAGTGTGCCTTCTGCCTTCCTGGGAGGAAAGATGGGGGTAAAATAGCAAAGGGGAGCACAAGCCCTTGCCCAAGGGCTGCTCCCCTCTCCCTGGTGTCCAGTGAGTGGATTCTTTTTTGGGATTTGCCTTCCTGCGGCGATCCCTAACCAGGGATCCACGGAGGAATGGTACCACTGAAAAGGGTAGATTATTCCTTTCCCAATGCCACCTTCCCCATCTCAATCAGCGCTAGTGGGGCTGAGATATGCCATTGAGCACCAATGCAGTGAAAATGAAATGAGCAGATCGGCTCATTCACTTTCAATCTGATGACATCAATGTGCTATGCTCGTCCATCGCATTTGACTGGAAAAAAAATTGCTTGGGCTGCTGGGGAAGCTCTTCCCCAGCTCATGAGGCGGACATAAAAAAAGGAAATCCCTCTGGTGTTGAAACCAGAGGGATTTCCTGCCTTATGTGTGAGGGTGTCTTGGAGCCATCCTCGGCACATGAGCACTGGTGTGGAGGAAAGCACAGAGCAATCCTCTGCACCGAGCGAGTTAAAGGACTTCCCCACCCCCCAAATATTAAAAATTAAAATAACAAAAATTGATTTTGTGCCATGGCCGCAGACCTGCAACACCTAAATGGTGCCCACAGTTTGTGGCATCATCAACTAGGCCTCAGATGTTGTATATGGTATGTATAAGTCATATAGCCAAAGTTAACCATAACTTCACTTTAACATTTGCTTTTTTCCAGTACATTTGCAAGGTTCTTTGCTCATATACTCCTTCCAATTGCCCCTTGCACCTAACCTCCTATTTACTGCCAACCCCTCCAGTTCATTTCTTTCCCCCTTGCGTAGCGTGGGTTTGCTACGGGAGCTGGTTTTAAGCACTCCCTGCACTCAACCCAGAGTGGACAGCCAGCACTCCCAGTGCATGGCCAATAGCAGTGTGCTTCAGGGGTTGGCCACACCCAACCCACGGCAAGTAGCCAATCCCTGTTGCACATGGCCTATAGGCATTCTGCAGCACACATGGAAACAGGAATAGCTCTCCAAGGATTGTTTTTGTGCAGGAAGGTGTCCTAGCACAAAAACAATCCCACCCATAACACAGGGACTGTCACACACAGTCGACCAACGCAAGGAGAGTGCAGACATGCTCCATATTTTTTTAAATATGGAGCATGTCTGCTCTCTCCCTTTCAAGCCACTCAGTGCAGCAAGGTGTCTTGATGCTCTGAGTTGCATGAAATAATAGTAAATGTGCCCCAATGTTTATTTAATTTCCAGACATAATCCTGTCAGAATATTTTGGGATGCCCGGACCAAGTGATGACTTCTTCACTTCAGGAAGAATTGGACATAGAAATCTTGAGAGAAAATATGTGCTCTCTTGGGCTCTACCTTTTACATTTACATATTGAATTTGGAACTTAAATATTTGGAGAGTCAAAACCACCTTAGGATTCTGGTATTATTGACTGTATTTTGAGCTAACCATGATCATCGTGAGTGAGGCATGATCTATGTACAATATAAACGCTCTCCCTTCTAAGTAGTATCTCAAAATATTTGTAGCCCATTTTATGCAAAGGCATTCTTTTTCTATAGTGGATTACTTATTTTGTGTTTTTTGTTTATATAGCACACTTACACTCATGCTACCTTGGTGCTAATTTACCAAAGTAGAATCAGTCACAACAAATTATTCAAATCTACCACACTTACACTGAGGAAAAGTCAGGTCTTCAGTGACTTATTAAAGATCAAATATGATGGTTGGAATGAAAGAAAAAATGCACAGTATTCCAGGGCTGGTGGAAACTGAAAGGACTTGGCCGCCTAGGTAGCATGCTGAAATTTGGGGACAACCAATAACTGGCCAGTTTTTTTAATTCAAGTGTCATTCTGGGTCATCGTGGGAGACTTTCAGTGATGACTATGAAGTGTCTTATGAAGACATTTTCTGGCAACTGCCATCGCTAACCAGGAATTGTTCACCAGATGCAAACAAGATTCATTAATGATTCTTCATGGGATACTTAGTTGAAAAAGAAGCAAGCATCAACACTGCCTAAATTTGATCGAACATGGTTAGTTAGGCCTCAAATGTGACTCCTATGTTTTTAAAACACTGCAAAGGTGTAGGCTTATCACCCAAACTAGGAGGCCAGAGGGATAATTCTTCAACTGTGTCAAAAGGAGCCAACATTTCAGTTTCCTACCCATTTAGTTTAGGTTGCCTTTTTCCTCATCAAGAACAAGTAGCAAGCAGCTTAAAATATCAGCTGTTTGGCTGGAATTTTCATCAGTTTTTAAAATAATCTGGGTGTCATCAGAATAATGTTTCTCTTTAGGAAATAACTGCACCCTATCGAAAGAAAAGGTCAATTTTTCATCTTTCTGGAAGAGTACCGCCTCAACCAGACTCTTGATGCATCTGTCTGGGGTTGTAAAATAGGTTTGGAGCAAATGAGTTTTTTTAACTGTTCAAAAGCTATTACAGTTAACTTGTCATGATATCCTAACTGTTTGATGTTATTGTTTTTTTTTAACGGGTCTTTTAAGAGGGCTGTTTTATATATATATATGTATAAATATATATATATATATCAGATTCTTGGAATTAATCCTCAGTAGTAAGACCTACAGAGGCTCTGAGATTTATTTTATTATTAGGAAAAGGGATTTTCTTTCTGAGGCTTTATACAGACTTGAAGGAGTAGGTATTTCAGGTATTTCAGGTATTTCACCTGGTTGGTTGCAATTCTCTCTTTCTTTGGCTTGTGTGTAGTCCTACCTCCTCGAGTGTAGAAAACATATCATGCTCTTTCCAAGTCTTGCTATTTATGACTATGTCATCTAAGTGTGCTGCTACATAGCTTTAATGTGGTTATAATAACTGCTTCATCAGTCTTTCAGATGTTGCTGCTGACCCATGTAATTCGAATGGTAAATCGGTAAATTAGCAAAGTCCATCAGCAGTGGAGAAGGCTTCCTTTTCTTTCTCCTGTTGACTTAGGGGGATCTGCCAGTGACCCTTTGTAAGGTCTAAGATAGTAAAGTATTTGGCATCTAAATGCTCCATCATTTAGGCGATAAGTGGCAAGAGATATGAATGGAATCTGATTGACCTTTCGAAAATCTATATTATACATAATAACATCTGTACATAATATATTTATATATTCTGGTCATGACATAGTGACCTGTCAATATTCTGGGTTCAATATTCCCAGCCTACACCTTCCCAAATTAAATGTATTGTTTCGAAATGGACTCTACTTGTTTTCACAGCCCGACCAAGCAGACCATCAGCTTATCTATCTCTCTAAATATTTTCTGTTTTTTGGGGCATTGAATTCTGCATTACATATAAGCATCTACACAGGATAACCATTTTGCCTATTGCACTCCATGCCACGATTGAGAGAGGTATGGTAATCCACAGGTCGTCCAAACCCTTCAATCCTGCTAAAGCTTTTTCTATGTTGTAAATAGCTGTTTAGCCACAATATGAGCCACCTGCAAGCCCAGGTATCTGAAACAAGCTGCCACACATTGCTGGTGTGGTTAACTGGTTACATTTCAGATTTGCATTTTCCGGAACCCGCTAATCACTTGGGGCTGGATTGCACTTTATACATGCAGAAAGCCAACAAAGAAAGTACAAGAAGCCAAGCTTTAAGCCTACCTCTTCAACAGGCCTGGAAGTAACTAAACTCTACTGTCTCTAATACCATCAATCACCCAATGAATGATAGACTGTGCAGCTCATTTCAGGGACATCCTCTATGCCCTACTTATCCAACGTTATCCATCGAATGCTGGAAACACGGCGAAGTCAACGCCCTACTAAAGAAACCTACGGCTGACCAGAGCGACCTAAAAAACTTCCGCCCCATCTCTCTTCTGCCTTTCCCAGCCAAAGTAATAGAGAAGACCGTCAACAAACAGCTGACCACCTTCCTGGAAGACAACAACATGCTCGACCCCTCACAAACCGGATTCCGAACCAACCACAGCACTGAAACCGCCCTCATCTCAGTCACTGACGACATCAGAACCCTGATGGACAACGGTGAAACAGTCGCCCTCATTCTGCTCGACCTCTCGGCTGCCTTTGACACCGTCTGTCACCGCACCCTAATCACCCGCCTCCGCTCCACCGGGATCCAAGGCCAGGCCCTGGACTGGATCGCCTCCTTCCTCTCAAACCGTTCCCAAAGAGTTTACCTCCCTCCGTTTCGCTCAGAACCCACCGAGATCATCTGCGGCGTACCCCAAGGCTCATCACTCAGCCCAACACTCTTCAATGTCTACATGAGCCCCCTCGCCAACATCGTACGCAAGCACAACATCATCATCACCTCCTACGCCGACGACACCCAACTTATACTCTCCTTCACCAAGGACCCCGCCAGCGCCAAGACCAACCTACAAGAGGGTATGAAGGACGTCGCAGATTGGATGAGGCTCAGCCGCCTAAAGCTGAACTCTGAAAAAACGGAAGTCCTCATCCTCGGCAACACCCCGTCCGCCTGGGACGACTCCTGGTGGCCCACGGCCCTCGGCACCGCACCGACCCCCACAGACCACGCCCGCAACCTCGGCTTCATCTTGGACCCTCTTCTCACCATGACCAAGCAAGTCAATGCCGTGTCCTCTGCCTGCTTCCTCACCCTCCGCATGCTCCGCAAGATCTTCCGCTGGATCCCCGCCGACACCAGAAAAACCGTGACCCACGCCCTCGTCACGAGCCGCCTGGACTACGGCAACACCCTCTACGCCGGGACCACAGCCAAACTCCAAAATCGCCTGCAACGCATTCAAATCGCCTCGGCCCGCCTCATCCTAGACATACCCCGCAGCAGCCACATCTCTGCACACCTGAGACACCTGCATTGGCTCCCTGTCAGCAAAAGGATCACCTTCCGACTTCTCACCCACGCACACAAAGCCCTCTACGACAAGGGACCGGAATACCTCAACAGACGCCTCAGCTTCTACGTCCCCACCCGCCTCCTCCGCTCCTCTGGCCTCGCACTCGCTGCTGTCCCTCGCATCCGCCGCTCCACGGCGGGTGGGAGATCTTTCTCCTTCCTGGCGGCCAAGACCTGGAACTCCCTCCCCACCAGCCTCAGGACCACCCAGGACCACTCCGCTTTCCGGAGACTCCTAAAGACCTGGCTGTTCGAACAGCGATAACCCCCCCTTTTCCCCCTAGCACCTTGAGACCCGCACGGGTGAGTAGCGCGCTTTATAAATGTTAATGATTTGATTTGATTTGATCTCTCACTACCGCCTTTACTATGTACAACACTTCACCGCCCCCAGGAGAAACGTTAATGTATTTATTTTATTTATTGCAAGAGTTTTCCTTCATGCTGGTGGGTTTTCTTCCTACAGAGGGAATAATATCCACAATGTTGATAAATTCCTTCGTGATCAATACCCAGTAGAAAAATCTCAACTTTAAAGAGTAGTCTTTTTTCAGAGAAACAGATAGGGGGAGTAGGGGTGGGGTTTGTATGGGTACGATAGTGGTTCAGATGGGTAGATTTGACTTTCTCTAGCACTTAGTATCAGCCGAGAAATAGAAGTGGATGCTCGCTTTGGCCATTGCGAGTCGAAGCATTAGTGTGACATAATTACAATGTGGTCCTCGGAGGCCCTGCGGGAAAGATATTGCACCCTATGTATTCAGATTCTGCACAGCAAACTAAATCCACTGTTGCTGGCTCAACACTGTCCCTGAGAATGACTGTCCAGACATTCCTGCTAAAGATGTCAGTTCTGAGTTTCTCCATAACATTTCCCAAAAAATCCAATTTTGCTTCTGCTGAGTGACTGTGGCACACAGTCCAAACCAAACTCATTGTGAGCAGGACAAAGACTGGGGAGACAGGTAACAAAAGGTTTTGTTGAACCACAATTTTAGCAACATCTTTGAAAATGTTTATCCTTGTCTATGTTTAGATTCATTATAGGAGAACTAACAAGTAAGCATGAATCTCTGGCCAGGAATTAGGAGGTTTTCATGTAGTGTTCCGCAAGTGGATGGGGATACTCTCAGCACTATGGTATTTAAAGGGACTGACTGCAGACCTTGGGCTCATCCAATGTATATGAAATGCAGGTAAGGCCCTAACTAAGATCAAAGGGAGAATTTCTGAGACAAAACTACTTTGGACATTGTTTATGTCTAGAAGGGTGTGGAGGAAAAAAGGAAAATAGAAGAGATGAGGAGCGATTGAAAAGACCTAGAGAAGTCTTGTATACAAGCAGGGGCGAACTGTATGGTGCACAAAAAGAAATGGTCCCCATCGAATTCCAGTAAGGAATTATCCATTTTTGAGTAAAAACTAAATCTTTTGATGGAGCCAGTGGAGATATTTTCCGAAGTCAAATCCTTTAGTGGAGGTTCGTAGAAGAGGGTGGTGAATCTGTGTGCCAGATGTTGGCCATATTAAGATAACTGTGTTTGAAGAGAGGTGGGAATTGAACCCAGGAGATGCGCAGCTCATGTCCCCTAGTGAGTGGGCCAATCAGATTCCAGAAACAGGGAGGAGAGAGAAAGTGAGGAAAGCTTGGGATTGGTGGGAGAACCAAGGAATATTAGGAGGAAAGATCGGTTGTGAGGCCTCGAAAACATACTGTCCGCATCTCGAAGGGCATGGGAGCAGTAGGTCAACCAAGGTTAAATGGTTTGTTTAGGAGCCGTGGGGGGGGGGAAGCACTTACTGTAATATTTTGCTGTTCTGGAAAACAAGATGTAGTGTGTATGGAGAGGGAGAGTCTCATAAACATGGAGCTCCTTAAAAGGGCAAATGTTTGTTAGATGAACAAGCATCAGTTCCATCTTCTACAGTTAAGAAGACATCCCTCTGCCACACTTCTGGAACGAGACAACAACCCAACTTTCTGGTTTAATCTTTTAAAGATTTTTTTTTAGATACACACTCTTTTCAGTTTCATTCATTTCTTGACTCTTCTGCGTGCTAACCTTCTTCAAATCCAACTGAACCCTTTGGTCTAGAACACGTCTTTATTCATCAGCGGACAACATTCAACTGACTTCTCACTATCTCATAACTGTTAAAGACCACACCTTAACTCCTCCCAGATTAATTGCATAATCCCTTCCTTGAGTCCACCCCGGGCCACCAGGTCCTATCGCTGAAAGTCCTAAAACACTACAATCTCGATATTCTGATTTTTTTTATACTGATCCCCTTCACATCTTCAAACTAGGTTAACCGGGTAACAACTTATTTATTGAACTTTCAAGATCTAGCTGGCAAGTGGTTCTACAGTAACCCACAGCAAATCGCTATCGAGGCTCGAGAGCTGTAGGCCCAGACACTCTGCATCGCAGGTACCGCCAAAACTGCATAGCACAAAATAATGAGGCTCCACTGCAGATTGTGATGCCACCAATTTCCGATATCTTACAATTATTAATTAGCCCTGGGTTCAAATGGAGGGCCCCTGAGGGATTGAGGGTCCATAAAGTGTTGGGCACCCCCCAGCATCTCAGGGGATTTAGGGGCCTGTGTTACACCCCATAAACCATGTCCTTTGGGCAAAGATGTACAGTTTAAAGGGTGACCAAAGGCAACATTAATGCAAAGGGGGTGGGGGGTGAGGGGGTGGAGGGTGAGCAGGTGGTAGTGGGGGTTGAAAGGGGTTGGGTAATAAAATCAAGCAGTGGGGTGGTGTGTCACATATCTCATTTTTTGAGGTTTTATTCCACATCACCCTCTTCTAAATTAGGCCTGTCCTGACTGATATTTATATATCTGACCAGATGCTTATCAACAGAGTTTATCAAGTGTCATTCATTACTGCATCCGAGTTCCATCTTCCTTACCACCTCCTGGTGTGACTCTTGACTGTGGAAGAAGAGATGGTTTTTAATTCTTTCCTCACCTTATGACTAAATTGTGTGTCCTTGGGCAATCAGTTTTTTAATATATTCCACTGCTCCTGTTTTAGAAGTACTCAGAATCAGGCTTAGCGCTGGTGAAAAAGGTCTGGTAATCAAACTGTCCTGGAAGCCAACGCGCAATGGAGTCCACCACCTTAGCTAAGCAAGAGAATGCCCTCCCTAAAAGTTGGCATAGTGGGGAAGTTACAGACCTTGAAACGAGCAGCCAAACATTGCAATCATGGATTATCCAGGCTCTGAAACTCTTTGTCCTTCATGACAGGAAGGGATCCGAATTCATTGTCTGGACACATTTTCCTCCTAAGCATTTTCTGGCATAAATCACCAAGGTTCTGATATTTAATGTGAACCCTGAAGACTTATTTCAATTTATCATTTTTTTTATTGTTGTTATTTATCTTGACAGTTGTACTTTTATTATGTACTTTTTATAATTGCAATATGTTTTACTATTTTTGCACCATTTGATATGCACAGCATTGTGTCATCACTTGGAATAAAGGGCATCACAGTGGCATGCCACAGTCGTCACCTTGACTGACTGCAAGGAAGCGAAAGTCCTCAGCCAACAGATCTTCCACAAACCCTTAAGGATACAGGATTCAAGCCGGCGTACCATCAATGATTTTCAAGTAAGCTTCCGAGATGAAGGACCTCCATAGGCCATAACATGCCCATATGAGGAACAAGTCTTCTGTAAGCTAGAAGTGAAAGTGAAAAGTGCTCCAAACTTCCAGACTGTGGAGGGTCTCTTCAGCATCAAATGATATCCACAATGAAAGACTTGGACAGAGGGCCTGGTTGATGTAGAAGGACCTTAGGGCAGGAAAGATGGGTGTTGGATCTTGAAATTGCCAGTCTGAAAGAATGGAAGTTTTATAGATGCTCTAGCCTCAACACTGAGGAAATTTGGACACCGCCTTCAAGCTGTTCAACCCAAATGGTCTTCATCTAGTGAAATCCCCAAATCCTTGCTTGTAAATTGGCCTTCAACTGGAACAATCCAACAATGCTGAGAACTGCAATTTCAGGGCAAATGTTTAGTATTGCCCCACCCAACTAGAAGCTCTAAATGGAAAATTTGTTCAGCAGAAGATTAAAGAGGCCTAAGCTTGAATTGTAACATTTTAGCCTACTTCTAACAGGAGCTTAGATAAAAGCCTCAATGAAATTTCAGGGCTCCTGCTTTTTTTGTCTGACCTGCAGCCAAGGTAAGGTGGGCACTTCGTTTGTAAGGTTCAAAGGTGAAATGCCATTGGTGCGAGAGGGAGGAATCCAGACCTTCACACGAGGCAGACAAAACATCCTAATGACAAATGTCCCCAAAGTGACAAACAAAGAGTGTTGGGAAAACATCAGAAGTCTAAGGATTGGTTGAGAGAGAAGGTGGGCCAGAGGGTCAAAAACTTGAAATTCTTGAGAGGATGCATGGAGAAAAAAGTGGGCAATCAAGAAAGACCTTTTTAGAGGCTCCTGGGGGAACTACTCAAAACGTCGAGAAAGGGTCTTTTAACTAACAAATGGACAAAAATGCCAAATGTAAATCGAGTTCGCTGCAAGACTATCCCTAAATGTAGATTTTCCTAGTTATTTATGACGGACAGTCTTAATTTTATTAAAGACACGGAGGCGAATATTATGCGTTCTTTTCTTACTTTAATTCAAACAGCAGCAGTCAAGAAACTACAACTCCCAGAAAGGTTAGCTAACAACTAACCAATGGGAGCAAAACCATAACCTGAACTGGACCAATAGGAAGGGGCCATGAACCATAGAGAGCACCCTTGACTGCAAGCAGCCCTCTTTTCTTGAACGAGCAAGTCAGATAGAGTCATGGAACAAAGGATAAATGAGACCAACAATTGTTAGAGATAAAATGATGGAGCACAAGTGTTGAACCAGGGCGATGAGCCGAAAGGACGATGCTTGAGGAAGGTGATTCCGGACAGGTTGTGATGACGTCTCCAGAAGCTTCTTCTTGAGGATGGAACCGATTGAACTAGGAGAGTTACCCGGAAGCTGGAGGCAGTGCTGGAGTCGCTGGGAGGGAAATAAAAAGTACATATTAGTAGAACTACTGTGGTGGGATAATATTCGCCTCCGTGTCTTTAATAAAATTAAGACTTTCCGTCATAAATTACTAGGAAAATCTACATTTTATGACAAGACCGGAGGCTCTATTATGCGCGTTTAAAGCTGGTCAATAACTAAAGAAGAAGCAGTTCTGACAGGTTTGCAATAGAAAGTTTTGAAAACATTATCATTTGACCAGTCAGCCGACCTGAGAATGTCCTCTAAAGTGGACCCAATAGCGAACGCTTTTGAGGCCATAGATCCCCTGGAGGAATGGGCTCCGAAAACAGAAATATCTATTCCCGCTAGGGACATAATCAATTTGATCCAGCGGGCTAAAGTTGCCGAAGACACTGGATTGTGAGGTTTTCGAAAAGAAATTAACAATTGATTGGAAGAGGACGTTCTCAGGTTAACGGTTCTTTTTTCGTATTCTTTTAAACAAAGACCAACACATAACTTAGGCTTGTCAGGAAAGAAAGGGTAGAAAACTGAATGTAAATTAGTTTTGGTGCGTTTGGAAATGTGAAATAGAACCCCTGAAGGTAAGAATTGTCGGGCAGAGACATCTAAGGACTTGACGTCTGAAGTCCTTTTTATAGAAATTAAGCATAACAACATGGTAAGTTTAGCAGAGAGCATTTTGAGGGAAAGGCTTGGGTTATCTGGCCAGGAGAGAAAGCGATTCAAGACTAGGGAGACGTCCCAGAGATAAGAGTACTTCGCAGAAGGGGGCCTAGAGAGCTTGACACCTTTCAGGAGACGGCAGATTAACGGGTGAGACCCAATAGGGTTTCCGTCGATATATGAGTGGTTAATAGAAATAGCCGATCTGTAAAGATTTATTGTACGGTATGCCTTAACTAAACCCGCTTGGGCGGCTAGGAAATTAATAATAAGACTCAGATCCGCTGAAAAGGGATTGGAACACTTTCCCAGACACCAGCTTGACCAAAGAGCCCAAGCTGATTTATAGGCTTTTCTCGTGCCGGGTGCCCATGCATTATTGATGAACTCTGTAGCCTCTGACGAAATAGCATGGGGCTGTTGGGTAGACCGGAAATGAGCCAGGCTGAGAGTGTTAAAGTTTGGTCGAGGATCAAATTGTGAGGTTGATCGAAAGGATCGAGAATGAGGGATGGAAATGTCGGGAGTAGAATAGGAAAATCTACTGTCAGTTCGAGAAGGGGAGGGAACCAAACCTGAGATTGCCAAAAGGGGGTTAACAGGACGATGGATGCTCTCTGACGTCTGACTTGGTTCAGGACCCTGTTGATCAGGATAAAAGGAGGGAAGGCGTAGTTGAGGGAGCCGGACCAATCTTGTAGGAAGGCGTCCGTAGCCAGAGCCAGTGGATCGGGACGCCAGCTGAAAAAATGAGGAAGCTGGGTGTTGAGTCTGGACGCAAAGAGATCTATGTGGAAAGGGCCCCATTTCCTTTCTATCTGGTGAAAGACTGACTGATGTAATTTCCAGTCGCTGGAGTCTGTGAGGTGGCGAGAATGCCAATCTGCATTGGAATTCAAAGATCCCGGAAGGAATTCTGCTAAGAGGGAAATATTGTGGGACAAACAAAAATCCCAGAGACTCTTGGCTAGAAGAGCCAGCGGTTTGGACCTGGTGCCCCCTAGACGGTTGATGTAACGCACCGCCAATATGTTGTCCATACGGAGCAGAATGGAGCATCGTGCTCTGTTTTTTGTGAAACTCTTGATCGCAAAGGAGCCTGCAAGAAGCTCTAAACAATTTATGTGCAATCCGGACTCCTCTGTGGACCATATACCGCCAGTCGAGATCGAACCACAGCGGGCGCCCCAACCCGTGAGACTTGCATCTGATTCTAACACAAGATCGGGCACAGAGGGGAAGATGGACCTGCCGTTCCAAGCTTCTAAATGGGATATCCACCATTGAATTTCCATCCGGGATTCCTGATCTAAGGAAACGAGATCGGAATAAGCAAGGCCTCGACGAAGATGAAGGATCTTGAGGCGCTGGAGGGCGCGGTAGTGGAGGGGTCCGGGAAAGATGGCCTGGATGGAGGACGAGAGAAGGCCGACGACCCTCGCAAGGGTTCTGAGAGAGATAACATCTTTTTGAAGAGTTAAGATTAGTTCTTTTTTTATTGCTGAGACTTTGGACCGGGGAAGGAACAGAGCCGCCGAAACTGAATCTATTTGAAAACCGAACTCTATTTGTTGACAAGGTAGAAGAACTGACTTTTCGTGGTTTATAATGAAACTGAGATCTGAGAGGAGAGTGGATGTAATCTGCAGGTGAGATAGTAAGGATGATTTGTTCTGGTGCATGATCAAAATGTCGTCGAGATAAATAATTAGTCTGATACCTAGGGAACGAAGGAAGGTTACAACCGGTCTCAATAGTTTTGTGAAGCACCAGGGGGCGGAAGATAGACCGAAAGGAAGAGAGGAAAAGTGAACTTTCTGAATTCCAAAGAAATTGTAAAAACTTCCTGTGAGAAGGATGAATAGGAACAGTCAGGTATGCGTCCTGTAGGTCTAGTCTGACTAACCAGTCGGACTGGAGCAAAATATCCCTGAGATGGATAATAGTCTCCATCTTGAAGTGCTGGTAAATGACAAACTGGTTGAAAAATTTCAGGTTGATTACTGGTCTTAGTTTTTTGTTCTTTTTGTGGACGAGGAATATGGAACTGGTGAACCCGGATGGGTCTGGTGTGCAAGAATGGATGGCGTCTTTTTTTAGGAGAGATTGTATTTCTAAAGAGATTAGAGAGGACATTTCCAGAGAAAATTTTGGAAGAGGAGGGGGACAAGATTGGAGAGGGGGGGGAAAAAATTCGATTTGATATCCCTGAACAGTTGAGAGTACCCAAGGATCTGCGGTGATTGATTTCCACTTTTGAAGGAAGAAGCGTAGGCGACCTCCTACGGGAGGGCCAGAAGGTTGGCTTACCTTGATTGATGGGCGGTCTGGAGGAGCGCTGGCCACGGTTGCGGAAACCCCTAGTTCTTTGGGGATAGAACTGGGGTTTGAACTCGTGAGAGTAGGAATTGAATGAACCGCCATATCCTCTTGAGCCTTGGTTCCTGTATGTACGGCCGGTAAAGCGGCTCCTGCCTCTACCGGCCCGGGCAAAAACACGTTGGTTAAAAACTTTTTTGAGGTTTTGCTGGGCTTTGTCCAGGGATGAAAACGTTGAGACGAAACGGCTAACATCCTTTATAAAATTATCTCCAAAGAGTTTCCCGTCGGCCTGAATGCCGGGGTCTCGAGTGGCCAAGTTAGCCAACTTGGGGTCCATTTTGAGTAAAAGACCCTTGCGTCTTTCGTGGATAATAGCCGAATTCGCATTGCCCAAAAAACAAAAGGCCCGCTGAGTCCAAAGGGAAAGGTCCAAGGGATCAATAGGTGATTCTTCTAGTCTGGCTGATTCGGCTATGTCGAAGATTCTTGCAAGAGGGGCCACCACGTCTAAAAGCTTGTCCTGACAAGTGGTCCAGGCCTTATCCACTCCCTTACGGGGATCTTTACCGAACTTGGTAAAGAAAGTGATGAGAGAATCATCAATAGTTGGGGTTGCTGTAATGTTGGAGTCTAAAGATGGCCTAGGGCGTTCTGATTTTAATTTGGATCTGATTTGCTTGTCTAGAGGAAGACGTAGGCGGGAAGAGATGTAATCACCTACATGGTCTAGTGGCAACCATTCTGTTGAGTTAGGGTGCTGGATGAGAGATGGATCGAACATGGGCACACCCTCAGAGTCAACTACACTGGTAGAAGGACCACTTGCCGCAGTTTTTATACGTTTGGGGGAAGGGGGGGACAACGTATCATTCGGATTATCAGAGTGGGATAAGTCATCCAAGTCCTCATCGTCAGAGTCCAAAATCTTTGATATCACGATCTTTTTGGGCACAGAAACATGCTTCAGTTTAGATTTGCATTTTGATTGAGTTGCCGTGTTTTTGGCTGAAATCCCCTCCTTTGAAGGAGGCCTGGGAGGAATCAAGTCCTCAGTCTGGTGTGAGTCAAGCTCACTTTCTGTCTGTGCGCCTTTACGTGATTTGGAAGAGGATAGTTTCCGTTTTCTGCTTTCCCCCGCAGAATAGGCCATAGATTTGGACATCATGGACAAGACAGAATTTTCAATATTTGTAGAAATTTTTTGCATAGACGCTTTCATAGCGTGCTTTACTGAGGACTGGATAAATTTGTTCAAATCTTGAAAAGATTCCTCATCCTCCTGAGAGGAAGACCTTGAGGGAGAACTCCCTGATTCCATGGCAAAAAACAAGTAAAAGTAGGAGAAAAAACAAAGCTCCAGCAAAGTGTTAGAGAGGCAGGGCTAATAAATGGTTAACAGGAGCAACACGCTCCGAAAGTATGCTGGCTCCTCCCCAAGGCGGAGACCTGGAGGGGAAGGAATTCCAAAGACACACGCGACGGCACCGAGGAGACAGCGGAGAGAACGCTGTTCTCTGGTGCCACCGCTAAATGCAGGGAAGCTTGAGGAGCCGAACGGAGAAGACGCGCCGCGTCGGCCTGGAAGCCGAACCGGTAAGCTGGTTTTCCTGTCAGGCGCGCGTTCAGAGGAGACGCGCGCTGACAGACTTAAACGAACTGCGTGAATGGAACGCTCAACAGAGCGCGCGCAAGAGACCGAAGCTGGAAGGTGGGGGGGCGGGATAAGCCGCCGCGAAGCGGAAAGCAGAATATATAATCAATGGTTAAACAGGAAAAATATAGTAAAACTTTAAATGCCTCAAATATAACAGAGAAGAAAAACAAGAAATACGTATGAGACAAAAGGAGAGTACTTATCTTGACTGCGAGCAGCAAGAAAAGAGGGCTGCTTGCAGTCAAGGGTGCTCTCTATGGTTTATGGCCCCTGCCTATTGGTCCAGTTCAGGTTATGGTTTTGCTCCCATTGGTTAGTTGTTAGCTAACCTTTCTGGGAGTTGTAGTTTCTTGACTGCTGCTGTTTGAATTAAAGTAAGAAAAGAACGCATAATAGAGCCTCCGGTCTTGTCATAAAATTGATGAGACACTCACCTACTTCATCGCAGCTTAGACAAAGTTTCAAAGAGGAAGAATCCTTAAGTCACCTAAATGCAGATTGTCTTGGATGTTCATTCTCAGCCCCTCTTCTCCATGTGCCCCCTCCTCTACTGCTCATTGTTTTCCTCATCTCCTAAAACACCAGGTTATCTCTGCCCCAGCTGCTTCATTTTACTTATGATCTGGAGGGACACTTTAGCATTTGTTACTCCGTGTTTACATATCTCTACCTAATTTCTGTAATAGATTCTTTGTTTTGCTGGCCTGCTTCACTCTTTTTTAGGATATACAAGACTGATATGTTTTATAAATTAAGCTGAGCACCCACGGCTAGTGCTGAGGGTGTGTTTTGTGTGTGACTTGTCTGTGGCATTAAATTGAATTAACCTTGCGTATCAGGCCTCTGCTTTGAAACAACGGGGAATGCCGTTTTCTCTGTTGTGTGGCTGCCTGCTGGGAAGAAAGGGGAAGTGTGGTTTGGGCAGGGTGTGCAGTGATGCAGACTGCTTGTGCTGTAGCATGTTTGCCATTATGTTGTCTGGTGAAGGAAGGTGCTGTGTGGTGTGACATGACTGTCTATGCTCCTGCTGTGGTAGTGTGATAAGGTGGTGTGTACCATGAGGATGCAGGTGGAATGATCTGGCGTGCTGGGAGCAGGTGACTGGTAGGGCACCTTGCTTGTGGTGGAAGCAAAACAGGCAAGTGCAGTGTCCCCGTTGACTATTACTGGTCATGTGATTGATAAAGAACATTTATCCCTGGTCCCAGACTGTGCCATGGATTCATACACTGTACCGCTTACATAGCACGACTTAGCTATGTAGGAGACAAAACAAATGAAGCATTTCACTGGAGCACAATAGCAAATATAGGGGGACCCACAGAGTTTCTCTTGTTCACATGTAGTAGAAACTAGCTATTATGAGAGGGCACCACACATCTACAGGTCAGACTCTCTAAAAATGGGCTTCCACCCAGATCGATGGTGGGAATTGGGGTGAAAATCTGGCCCTCATTGTCAAAAGAAGTTCTCACTGTCCAGGAGGCAGATAGGAGCCTCGGAGAACACATCAGGCAACCAAATACTCTTAGCCCATGTCAGCACCAGCAGGGTCATGGAACATTTGAGTGACTGTCATTATTTGACTACACATTCAGGAGGCCAAAGGGTCACACCATTTTCGATTCTAGCTGGAAGCGTAAGTATCCACTTCTGGGGTCCACCAACACCCCCCGAACAGGAAATAGATAACCACATTACTAAATTCTCACTGGCTTGAGCAGTACAGCCTACTCGGTAAGTCTACCTTGAGTGTAGAGGATTCTGCTAGTTGACCACCACATCCTATGCTTAAAGGCAAATGCACTTCAAGCCTTTGCCGCTTGCTGATAGAGAACATGGCTTTTGTATTGCTTATGACGATTAATATTTTTTTTACATGGTAAAGGTGGTGGGAAGGGTTTCAGGGCACGAAAGACAACTTTTGAATCTACCATCTTGATGTGGAGTAAGGAGTCAACGGGGACCACTGGCAGAGTACATGAGGGGAACCCATAAAAGTGCCCCAACAATACTTCAAAAAGCATCAGTGGTAATTAAACTTTGACAGCAAAAGATGAGCAACTCACCAAATGTCTGCCCTACTTGGACCACAAGAGTAGGCAGTCGAGGACCTAATGTTAGTGACAAGATGTGGTGAAGGATCCATCTCCTGTCCCTAGTGCATACTAAAACTCATATTCAAATTCTAAAATATGCCAGGGCCATCACTAGCACCCAATAGGTTAAATGGATTCATCACAAGGTGACAAAGTGTGGTACAAAAATGGGCAAGATTAATGAACAGTCAGGAACCTCTCTCAAGTGAGAAAGGCCACCTTGTTTGGCTAGCAGTGATCTGAAGAACAAAGGCTGACAAAGAACTTCCCCATTATAATAACCGACAAACTGGAAAAAGAAGATGATTAAAAAAAATGCAGATGTTCAGCATCATCTCTGAAAGGAGCCTTGATAACTATCTAGGCAGGCATGGATGAGGACCTCCACACTGGTGTAGGTGAATGGCCATCACTCTACCATCACATTGGTGTCAAAGTGAGGTTCAGAGATCAACCTGGAGAGGAACATCTTGAAATTGGTATGAGGGTTACCTCTTGCCACAAACATAAGGAACTCCCTCTGTGTATGTGACACCAGGATATGAAAGTGAACATTCTTTGCTTGACCAAGAACAATTCACAGGTTTAAAATGTCAAAATGATGACTAATGTTTGATGCTGAAGGATGCTTTATGTAGTACCATGGTGAAAAAGTCTAAGATGGTTAAGGGAGTTGCCCCAGGCTTACTCACTGCAAGAACCTGCTTAAAAAAAAAACACAAAAACCTCCAAGATTGTCTGTTTCAAGGGCATTCCTTACAAACCTTATAGAACAAGATTCTTTTGTACTTTACCAGAAACTCATCTAGTTGAAACTGGAAGAAAAAAAAAAAAAAGAGCAAGCCTGAACATGTGAAACACAACTGAGTTTCCATACCTAAGTTATGATGTCAAGAATGTAAGATGTAAGAATGCTCCATTAATCCCTAAGAGATGAGGCTGTACTGTTTTTTGTAGGAGGCCTGGTTGCAGAGCTCCTTTGAAGATTTCTGCTTTTCCCCCTCCTTTTTGCACTTCTATATTGATCTCATTGTCCTAATCAGTTGGTGAAAGCATTCTGAAAAGCGAGACATCTTCTTACAGAAAAAGGGAGCTGGACCTTGGGAATGTTTTGAGGCTGGCAGAGGTCATAGAAAGTGAAGTGGTAACCAGAGACCAGCATATGTACTTGGTAAACTAGTTGCTAGTTGTTAGACCGGGCATCTTTTAGCATGCTTTCCCCTGGCGTTTTGCTTTCTGACCTCCTGTGTTGGATGTGTGGTGAACTTCGTTTTTGCTGGCTGTAGGACTGTGCGCTTTTCACTGTGGATCAGTGCAAAAGTGCATGTGGTCTGTGTCTAAAACATTGTAATATTGACTTCTCTATGAATTACCGTTAAGTCCCTCGTAAAGTGTACTATGTGTGCGTAGGGCATGTAAATCAAATGCTACTAGTAGGCCTGCAGCACTAATTGTTCCTACCAATACTGTAGACTTTCAAACATGTCTCAGGCCTGTCATTGCAGAGCCTGTGTGCGGAGTTTAAAGTGCCATTTCAACCTGACAAGTGTAGCCACTTGCCAGCCCCAAACCTTCATTTTTGTTACATGTAAGACACCCCTCAGGTAGGCCTTAGTTAGCCCCAAGGGTAGGGGGCAGTGTATTTAAAAAGTTAGGCATGTACTTTTAGGTTTACACTGTCCAGATAGTGAAAAAACCCTAAATTTGCTTTCACTACTGCAAGGACTATCTCCCTCATAGGCTAGCATTGGGGTGGCCTTAAAACATCTTGTAAGTGTATTTTCCAATTGAGAAAAAGATAGAAATATGGAGTTTGGTGTCTCTGGACTCACAATTTAAACATATATCTTTTGCTGAAGGTGTTTGTTAAATTGCTGGTCTGAAAATGTCACTTCTAGAAAGTTGGCATTTTCTTACTTTAACCATTCTGTACCTTAGCCCGGTCTCTAAATACACATCTGGGTTTAGGTGACAGCTACATTTGTGGATACTCTCTAGACAGCCACAACGCAGGAGGGGCTAGGTGTGACCGAGGATACATCTGCATTCACATGCATACTGATAGTCTTCCTGGACAAGGAGAGGGAGAAGTAGTTCACACTTACATCTGAATAGCTTGTGGCTTGGCCTCACACAAAAGGCTGATTACCCCCATCTGGTAGTCTGGAGCCAGGTCTGGGTTGAAAGGGAACCTTGTGCACTTCAAAGAATTATTTTGAAGTTTCCCCTACATCAAAGGTCCTTTTAGGTACAAGCATAGGGCTTCTGACACCCTATACTCAGGGCACTTCTGGACCAAGGACATTCTACCAGGAAGAAGGACTCCTGTGCTGCCAGGAAGGACTGCTGTTTGCTGTGCTGGCCTGCTGCTTCTTGCCTGGAGTGAAAGGACTGTATCTAACTCTCTACATTCTGCAATCTACAATTTCTCCGAGGGCCTGGCCAAGGTTGCCTCCTATTTCTGAAATGTCAGCGATATCAAAGACTTCAGCTACTTCCCACTACCAGCACCTGATCTCCTCTGCCTGCAAGTCCTATTCTGCCAAGTGATGCCAAATCCAGTCCTATACCCTTGGAAGTGAGTGGGGTGCTGCAACACAAGAACTGATGCATCAACACAGCGCATCACTTTCAACTAATGCATCCCGCTGCAGAAACTATGCTTCACGACTGCCTGCACTGAAGCTGCGCACACTGCTCATCGACCGCGTGTCCCAACTTTCAACACAGCCCCGACTTGGCTGACATAAGACCAATGCATCAGAACCGGCACACATTGCTTCTGAACATCGATGCATAAATGATGTTGCTCAATCAGGAAACAACGCATCACCTGCAAGAGCGACACATCCCCTCCTTGGGTCCAACCATCGTCATCAAGCATTGACGCAACCAAGGTACTGTCAGTGGGTCTGCGTGACTCCTGTGTCTGGCCCGCGCTCCAACACGGTTGGACTGAACTTTGGGATTTGTCTGGGTCAAGCATAACCAGATAGCCCCAGGTGGGAGCTACTTGACTTCTAAGCACTTCATTTTGATTTAATATTTGAAAATTCATAACTTGACTTGTGAATGTTGGATTTTTGTCATTTTTGGTCTTGTTTGACTAACATAAATATTGGCTATTTTACTAAACTGGTGTGGAGTCCTTTTGTAGTGTCTTCATTGTGTGTCTGTGTGTGTGCACTAGTACTTTACACATTGCCTCTTTAGTTTAGCTTTACTGCTCTGTGCCATGCTACCCGAGGGTAAGCACAGGTAAACGTTTAGCGTGCATCTTACTTGCCCTGAAGAGGATTGTGCTCCCTACTTGGACAGAGTGTAAACCTCTGCCTATTCGAGACCCTATTTCTAACATTGGTGATAAGCAGTGGGGATAGGACTTGTATTTGTGCATTGCATACAGTGATTGGTGTACACTACTTCAATATCTCAGACCATTATGCACCAATATATGTTATTTTTCTCTTTTGGGTTTTTGCAACAACCATGTCTGGAGAGCCAACAGCTGCAACTGCAGGAGTGGAGTTTTAGCAAGAGAAATTGGAAGCACACAAAGTGTCCCAGCACAAAGGTTCTGTAGGGACTTCAAGTGTTCTGTTAAAGACCTTACTGAAAAGAAAGAGCTGCAAAAGGTGCTGAGGGCCTGATTAGCAGCCAGGGAAGCAGCAGCGCGATCAGAGCAGGGCAGTGTTGTGGATGGCGAGGAGGATATACATCTGCAGTTGCTGGACATCCCAAAACTGCCTGGGGGGTGAGAGGCCTGCGTCAATGGAGAAAGGGTCCCCGCTAAAGCAGGCAGCAGTTTTCCTTCAGAGGTCTGTCTCCAGAGTTGCTGGAGGACAGGCAGGGAAGCCAGGAGACTCAAGTTGGAACTGGCAAAGATCAAAATGGAGAATGACTAGACAAATCTATGGGGGGGAAAGATATTGTCCATTGAGAAAAGGAAAATTATTTTGGTTCATGAGCAGAGGATGAAGGAGCTGGACCTAAAAGCCCAGAAGGATGAGTTCAGCACAGATGGTGGCAGCATATCTTCAGTGTCCTCTGAGAAGAGAGTACACATACCCAAGAGTCTGATAGCGGACTGCAATTTGGGGGGAGGACATATATCACTGGTTTGAGGTCTACGAGATTGCTTTATAAATGCACTGAATCCCTACAGAGGATTGGGAGGCAGTTTGTGGAAGCAGTTTCCAACTGGGGTCTTGGGGGGGGGGGGGCACCCTACTAACCCTGAAGGAGTATAAGCAAATGAAGTATTCCACCATGAAGGAGGCTCTTACCAGGAAATATGGGTTGACCCCGGAGATGTATAGGCAGACGTTTAGGGTGACTGTAAAGCTTCTTCCTCAGACCTAGGCAGATTGTGTCAATTCTTTCCGCAAGGCACTGGATAGTTGGGTGAAGAGCAGTAATGTGACAGACTACTAGGGGCTGTACAATTTGATTGCACAAGACCACATGTTTAGTCTTTGTTTTACAGAGCTATGTCAGCACTTGATTGATAGTAAGCTCTATGACCCCAGGGAGCTTGCTAAGGAAGCAGACTGCTAAGTCAGCTCCAGGGTCCACAAGAAAGTTTCTGGGGAGATCCAGCCAAGAGTGGGCAGGGCCCCCAGCAATAGAAGGAAGGGGAGACAAAAATAAAAGGAGTTCTCAAAAGGGCCCCAAACTAGTTCCTAGTCAGGTTTCCCAACCCTCTCCTGAAAAGAAGAAATGGTTCCAGTTAGGTAAGACTGCCAGGAAGGAACCCCTAAAGTGTTTTGACTGTAGTCAGGAAGGCCACTTCAGAGGGGCTCCCACATGTCCCAAGTGGACACAGCCCTCCACTGGTGGGCAATCACAGTGGATGGCAAGTGTAGCGCTTGGGGAGGAGTTGGTCCCAGCTAGTGGTGGGGTGATAGCTGAGATTACCCTTGTGTAAATGGGTTACAGTGAAATGTTACAAGGAACCCTCATGCCTGACAATATTAATAAGTATAGGCTGTGGGTTTTCATTAATGGGCATATGGTAGAGGCTCTGAGAGACACAAGATCCAATATGACACCTGTTGGGTGTCATCTGGTGTCTTCAGAACAGGTAGTCCCTAATGTGGTCCACCAAGTTGTTGCTGTAGACAACCGCGAAAGCCAATGTTTGGTGGCTCAGGTTCCCTTTGAATGGGGTGGGGTGTCAGGTTCCTTGAGGGTAGCTGTGAGGCCATCCATGCCTGGGGATTATCTGCTGGGCAATGACCTGGAGCATACCGCCTGGAAGGAGGTGGAGCTGATGTCACACTTGGAGATGTTGGGGTTGCCCGAATGGGTGTGCCTGACCACACGGTCCATGTCAGCACAAGAGGGTGGTCAAAAGGACCTGGAGCCTGAAAGAGTGGCCCAAGGGTCTGTCAAGAAGAGGAAGGGCAAGGGGTGCATGAAATCCACTCATGAAATTCCCACAGTCCAGAAGGAGGCCGACCTTGAGGGGGACGCGCCAGAACCTACATGGGAGAATGTGGCTGAACTGGGGAACCTGCCTGAGCTGACCAACTGCCAGCATGAAGGAGGTCCCTCCAGAGAGGATATCTGCGCTGTACAGAAGGAGTGCCCTTCTCTTGTGGGCCCAGGCAGCTGGTGATGCCTCTGTCAAGCACCTGATTTATTGGGACAATGGTGTCCTGTATAGTGAGCCTAAGGCTCCTGAACGTGGGGCAGCCCATGGACTGGTGGTACCCCAATGCTTCAGAGCCTTCCTATTGGGTCTGGCTCATGATGTGCCACTGGAAGGACACTTGGGGCAGGACAAGACCTTTGACAGGCTTGTCACCCACTTTTAATGGCCCCAGATGAGGACGACCTCGGATGTGTTATGGAGGTCTTGTGTCACCTGCCAGGCAAGTGGCTAGATGGTGGAAAATGCAAAGCCCCTCTACAACCCTTTCCTGATGTGAGAACCCCGTTTGAGCAGGTGGTGTTTAACATTGTGGGGCCCCTGGATTCCAAGACAGCCAATGGCAACAGGTTTGTCCTAGTGTTGGTGGACCACACCACCTGACACCCGGAAGCTATCCCTCTGAGAACAGTGACTGCACCCGCCATGGCCAGGGCACAGATGGAGATCTTTACCAGAGTGGGTTTCCCCAAGGAGGTGGTTTCCGACCGCGATACCAACTTCATGTCCTTGTACATGAAGGACATGTGGAAGGCCTGTGGGGTAACTTACACTTTCTCCATGCCTTACCACCTCCAAACCAGTGGGTTGGTTGAGAGATTCAACTGTACCCTGAAGGGCATAATAATGGGTCTACCCGAACCGATGAGGCATAAGGGGGGACGTCCTCCTCCCATGTCTGCTATTTGCCTACAGGGAGGTACCACGGAAGGGGATTGGCTTTAGCCCTTTTGAGCTTCTGTATGGGCACCCTGTGAGATGACCTCTCAGTTTGATGAAGAAGGGCTGGGCCAGCCAGCTTCCGGAAACTCGCACAGGAGAACCTAGACGTGAGTCAGGAGGATGTGAAACCTTGGTATGACCATAACACCACTCTGTTTGAGGTTCAGCCTTGTCAAAAGGTGTAGGTAATGGCACCCATGGAGCCTTGTGCTCTGCAAGACCGCTGGTCTGGCCCACTTGCGGTGAAGGAGCGCAAAAGTGATGTCACCTACCTGGTGGACATACAAACTCCTTGGAACCCTTTGCAGGTTGTGCACATGAACCACCTTAAGCTACACTTTGAGAGGTCTAAGTTGACCATGCTCTTGGTTACTGATTATGGGGTGGAAGAGGAGAGTGAACCTTTCCCTGACCTCCTATCTTCTAAAGAGCAGGAAAAGGTCAGTAGAGGGTGTAGAGACACTGTTGCCAGTTGCTGGGACAATTTGTATCTCTGTTCTCCACCCGCCTCAGGTGTCACCCATTGGTGCATCCATGATATAGACACTGGGGATAGCCTCCCTGTCAAGCACAAAACTTACAAGTTGCCTGAGAGCGAGAAATGGAGCGAGAACTAGATTAAACAGGTTGCCAAGATGCTAGAGCTTGGAGTTATTGAGCATTCCAACACCCCATAGTTCAGTGGTTCTGGTCCCCAAGGATGCCCTACCTGGTGTCACACCCAAACTCCGGTTCTGTGTAGACTACTGGGGGCTCAATGCAGTCACACCCCATTCCCACAGCTGATGAGCTCATTGATCAGCTTGAATCTGACAAGTTCCTCAGTACATCTGATTTAACGTCTCGGTACTGGCAGATTGCCTGGACCAAGGGGGCAAAAGAGAGGTCAGCCTACCCACACCAGAAGAGCCCTATCAGTTCTGTGTCATGCCTTTTTGGTTGAAGAACACCCCTGCCACCTTCCAGAGGTTGGTCAACCAGGTCCTGGCTGGGTTGGAGAACTTCAGTGATGTCTACCTTGACAACATTGCCGTCTTAAGCTCCAGTTGAGAGGACCATTTGTACTACCTCCAAGAAGTGCTGAGGGACCTGCAGAGTGCAGGCCTCACTATCAAGGCCAGTAAGTGCCAGATAGGGCAGGGCTCTGTAGTCTAGTACGGACACCAAGTAGGGGGTGGTAAGGTACAGCCCTTGCAACCCAAGATTGATACTATGCCGGCTTGAGACCCTTCCCCCACCCCCACCCTCATGACCCAGACTGAAGTGAGAGTCTTTTTAGGCCTCACTGGCTATTACAGGAGATTTGTCAATCAGCGCCATTGTTGCCCCCTTGACAGAGAAGACTTCCAAGAAGCAGCCACATTAGGTGATCTGGACAGAGACGTGCCAAACCGCTTTTGACAACCTGAAGAAGGCCATATGCGTGGCACCCATGCTCAAGGCTCCTGACTTCTCTCAAGAATTCGTGGTGCAGACTGATGCCTCAGAGTATAGCATGGGAGCAGTGCTTTCACAGCTAAACAAAGCAGGCCTGGCTCAACATGTAGTCTTCATTACTAGGAGGTTACTACCCAGGGAACAGAGGTGGAGTGCAATAGAAAGGAAAGTTTTTGCTGTGGCCTGGGTGCTGAAGAAGCAAAGACTCTACTTGTTTGTGACTCCCTTCCAGGTTCAGACAGACCACCAGCCCCTCAGATAGCTGATGCAGATGCGAGGTGAGAATCCTAAACTGTTGAGGTGGTCCATCTCCCTACAGGGAAGGGACTTTACGTTGGAAAACCGTCCTGGAACAGAACACGCCAACACTGATGGTCTTTCCAGGTTTTTCTGACTTTGTGAAGAGAACTCCCAAAGGGTTAGGTAACTCTACCCACTTTCTGCTGGGGTTGGGGGTACACGTGTTAGAGCTGGCATCTTTTGGCACGTTTCCCCGGACTTTTTGCTGCTTTCTAATCTCCTGCTTGGACTGTGTGCTGTACTTAGTTTTCGCTGGCTTTAGGACTCTGTGAACTTTTTCCCTGCTGACCAGTGCTGAATTAGATGTGCTCTGTGTCTAAAACATGATAAGATTGGCTTCTCCATGATTGGCATATTTTATTTACTAGTAAGTACCTCGTAAAGCGCACCATGTGTGCACAAGGTATGTAAATCAAATGCTACTAGTGGGCCTGCAGCAAGGATTGTGCAAATCACTATTGTAGTCTTTTAAATATGTCTCTGGCCTACCACTACAGGGCCTGTGTGCGCAGTTTAAACTGCCATTTCAACCTGACAACTGTACCCACTTGCCAGGTCCAACCCTTCCTTTCTATTAAATGTAAGATAGGCCTTAGTTAGCCCCAAGAGCAGGGGGCAGTGTAGTTAAAAATGTGTACATGTACTTTTGAGTTTACACTGTCCAGAAAGTGAAAAACTCTTCAATTTGTTTTTCACTATTGCATGGACTATCTCTCTCATAGGCAAGTATTGGTGTTGCCTTAAAACATTTTTTACGTGTAATTTCCAATTGGAAAAAGATAGAAATATGGGGTTTGGTGTCTCCTGACTTACAATTTAAACATACATCTTTTGGTGAAGGTGTTTGCTACGAAAATGCCACTTTTAGAAAGTTAGCATTTTCTTACTTTAAGCATTCTATACCTTAGCCTGTCTCTGAAAACAAATCTGGGTTTAGGTGACAGCTACATTTGTGGATACTCTCTAGACAGCCACAACACAGAAGGGGCTAGATGTGTCCGGGGATACAACTGCATTCACCTGCATACAGATAGTCTTCCTGGGCACGGAGAGGAAGAAACAGTTCACACTTACATCTGAATAGCTTATGGCCTGCTCTCACACAAAGGGCTGATTACCCCCATCTGGTAGTCTGGAACCGGTACTGGGTTGAAAGGGAACCTTGTGCACTTCAGAGAATTCTTTTGAAGTTACCCCTACATCAAAGGCTTTTTTGGGTATAAGTACTGGGCTTGTGACACCTTATACTCAGAACACTTCAGGGCTGAAGACATTCTACCAGGAAGCAGGATTTCTGTGCTGTGAGGTGGGACTGCCACTTTTCTGTTTGCTCTGTTGGCCTGCTGCATCTTGCCTGGTAGTGAGAGGACTGAATCTCTCTACATTCTGCAATCTAAACTTTCTCCAAGGGCCTGACCGAGCTGGCCTCCGGTTTCTGAAGTCTCAGAGATATCAAAGACTTTACCTGTATCTTGCTACCAGCACCTGGGATCCTCTGATGGGAGTCCTGCTCTGCCAAAAGCTGCCAAATCCAGTCCTGTGCCCTTGGAGGGGAGTGTGGAGCTGCAACACAAGAACTGATGCATCTGCCGGAGCGTTATTTGGAACCATAGCATCCTGCTGCAGAAACAACACTTTGCTGCTGCCTGCACCGAAGCTGCAGACACCTCTCGCCGACACCGTGACATAGCAACCCAACTTTGAACACAGCACCAACTTGTGTGACGCAGCACTGACACATCGGAACAGACACACATCACTTCTGGACATCGACACATCAATGATGTTGCCCAATCAGGAAATGATACATCGCCTAAAAGCGCGATGAATCCCCTCCTTGAATCAACACATTGTGACCAAGTATCAACGCAACCAAGGTACTGTCAAGCTGGTCTGCGTGACTCCTGTGCCTAACCCGAGCTCCATCGCGGTCGGATTCAACTTTGGGATTTGCCCTGGCCCAGTGCCACCAGATACCTCCGGAAGGGAGCTATTGGCTTCTAAGTACTGCATTTTTTTTTTTTTGTTGTGAAAATTCATAACTTGCTTTGCGTATGTTGGATTCTTGTCATTTTTTACTCTGGCTAGTTTTCTAAACTGTTGTGGAGTCCTTTTGGAGTGTTTTCAGTGTGTTACTCTGTGTGTGTGTGTGTGTGTGTGTGTGTGTGTGTGTGTGTGTGTGCACAAATACTTTACACACTGGCACAGAGCAGTAAGGCTACACTAAAGAGGCAAACTACCCAAAGGTGAGCACAGGTAAACCTTTAGTGTCTATGTTACTCGCCCTGACTAGGATTGTGGTCCCTGCTTGCACACAGTGCAAACCTCTGCCAAATAGAGTCCCAATTTCTAACACTAGTTGACTCCATAAGCAATGTCTTCTTCTAAAAGTGGAGATCCAGTACCCTGCAGCAGTAGGGTGAAAAATACTGGGCTTGGTGTCTTCCACTTAGCCAAAAGTTCACACCCTGTGCGGGGGGTGTGGCCACGAAGCCGAAGATGGCACACGCTTGATCCGTCTGCTCCGGAGGGGCCTAAACTTCTCCTGTTATCCTGGGCCACCCCCCGGGGCAAATTGAAAGGGAGCGAGAGCGGGGACCCGTGTGTTTGACTCGAGCACCAGCGGAGCCCAGAGCGAGCCTGGCGGAGCCCGTTGGGGACGGCTGGTGGGCCCCACAGCCTGGGGCCTGCCGCAGCATTAATGCCGGGAGCCGGACTGAGCGAGTGAGCGGGCGCGCGGATGGGTGTGGGACCGCGCACCGTTTGAGGGGGAGCCGGCCGACTGCGGCAGGGGAGGCGGGGCGGCCCCCCTCCTGCCTGGAGGTTGCTGCAGTGCTGATCGTGGAAAGCCTTGTGTTCCCGAGACCGCGGAGGACGGTGTGACGGCGGCCTGGGGTGCGTGCGGGGCCTCCGCCCCCATCCTCGCAAGTAAGGAGAAGCAACAAGAACGTGCGCGACCGGAGCCCCTGGGCCTAGCGGGGGCCCGGCTGCCGGGAGCCTTGCTGTGGCGCCGACCCCGCATGCGGCACGGTGTGTCTGGCGGAAGGGGCCTCTGGTGTAGCAGACACCCACTTTGAACACCGGCACACACCTGCGGAACGGGCCGGGCCCCGGGAGGGCCGCCCTGAAGGAGGAAAGTACCGGACCCCCGGCCGAACGAGACGATCGGCAGATAGAGGGGCCCCCTGTTGGATGGTCGTGCCCGTGGTGGCCTACTGCGCGAACGGAGCGCTGGCCCCTGAGCTTGGTGCTGGCATGGCGGGCCCCGGGCCACAGAACATGAAGGATCGCCCAGCTGCATCTGGGGAGATGAGAATCCCGGGGTGACCCCGACTGGGGCATGCCAATCGAGGAGCTGAGTATCAGCGGACGGCCGATGGCCCAGGGGTAAGGCACAGCGACACGGCGCTTTGCGGCACCTCCTTAAGAGTGGATGAACTGCCTAGCAGGGCTCGCCTGCCGAAACGGGATGGGAGCGGTCCGCGGTACCCCGTGCGGTGGCCCACCGCAGGGGTGGTCGATAGTGGGCGCCTTGCCTGACCGGACCGGTCCGGCTCCTGAAGTGGCGACTACTGTGATCGAGCTGGTGTGGTGCCTCTTGTCCTGGTGCAACGCGCCCCGAGTCCACTGAGATCCAGAGCGAGAAAGCACGGGTCTCTGGTGCTTGTGGGATTCTACCTGGCGGCCCCTGCGGGCTTTGAACTGCGCTTGAGACGGAAGTCCTAGATGGGGGATCCCCTGAACTAACGCACCGTGGTCCGATTCGCCACTGGGGGGGGACGATCTCCTATGCAATCGATGTCCCCTAAGAACCGCCACAAGGCTAAAGTCATGGACAGCACAGCGACCCCCGGGCGCAAGGTGGGGGGGGTGGGGGGGGGACGTGCAGGGTCCACTGCAGGTCAATGTACAGGACACCCTGGACAAAATATTAGGTGCAATAGAAGACACTAAGTTAACACTGCAACACAACATCAATCAGGTCGCGGTCGAACTGGGCCTCTTGAGGGCTGACCATCACAAATTATCGGACAGAGTCAAAGAGACAGAAACCACACTGGCCGACATTGCACCAAAACATAAAGACCTGCAGGCCGAAATGTCGCATCTCAGAGATAGAGTGATGCGACTAGAGCGAAGAGCTGAGGACGCAGAGGGGAGAAGCCGGCGGAATAACGTGTGAGTGGTGGGCCTCCCGGAGGGGGCAGAAGGATCAAATATGGTGGAATTCCTGGAAAAATGGTTGAGCACAGTGGTGGCACCGGGCCGGCTGACTTCATTCTACACTCTGGAAAGAGCACACCGCGTGCCTGCGAGGCCCCTGGCGCCGGGCAGGCCCCCCGAGTTGTGATCGCAAGATTACTGCACTATAGAGATAGGGACATCTTGCTACAAAGGGCGCGAGAAGAGGGCCCATTTAAGGTAGCAAATGGCGAAGTCACGCTGTACCCGGACTTTACAGTAGAGGTACAGAGTAAGCGTGCCTCATACATGGCAGTCAAAAGGGCTCTAAGGGACGAAGGTATACAATATTCGTTGCTGTACCCGGCTAAGCTGTAGTGACCCCACAGACTGCAGATGACCTCTGAGGCCCAGAGGCTTACCGGACACCCTGGGGCGGGCGCAAATGGTGCACTAATGGCCCCTCCGTGCAGGGCCACCTACCTACTGGAATCTCGCCTGTACAGGTGGACTGGCGAGAACTGCAACTAAAAGATGAAACATGCTGCACTGTTGCACGGGTGTTTTTTCTGTTTTTGGGCAGCCTACTGTTTGAGAGGTGCCCTGGGGAGGGGGAGTTGGGATAAGCAGTTACAAGTTAGGATGGCAAGGGGTGGTGAATGGTTGCGTAACAACAGTGCTTCACTAATGAACAGGGGACAGCAGACGGTAAGAGTAGCAAAGAGTAGCCAATGTAAATTAAAAAATCACCAACATGGCAGAATACAATTTCTTAACGTGGAACGTTAGAGGGATGGGGTCACCGGCCAAACGACACAAAATACTGGCTTATTTAAAAAGGAGGAATATACAGGTAGCAATGCTACAGGAGACCCACCTAGCGGCTGGTGAACCTGAGAGATTGAGACGTAGGTGGAGGGGGCGGGTGTTCGCAACAGAGTACTCAGCGTACGCAAGGGGATTAATGATCTGGATCCGTGCAGGGGTTCCCCTAGAGATAGAAGCTTCCAACACAGATCGTGAGGGGAGGTTCGTGATTCTGGAGGGAAGGTTATACGGCACACCGATTGTCCTATGCTGCATGTATGCCCCAAATCAAGACCAGATCCCCTTTTTGATGAAATTGTCGAGCCACCTCACCCGCCAGACGAGAGGAGAGGAGAGCTTTTGGTTGGAGGGGACTTCAATAGTATATTAGATGTAGACTTGGATAGATCCTCCCCCCCACTGCAGGGTGCAATGTCAAGTAAGATAGCTGGGAAACTTAGTGAATGGATGAGCTACTGGGGGCTGGTGGATATTTGGCGGGAACAACACTTACACGACAGGGATTACTCATATTATTCGGGCCTTCACCGACTCCACACCAGAATCGTCAGGGTGGCGTGTACGGCAGACCTTGCACGTGGGATGGTTCACTCAGAATATCTGGGCCATACACTGTCCGACCACAACCCTCTTTTGGTAACATGGATGGCGGCAGAGATTAGGCCCCCCATTCCGGCCTGGAGATTGTCCCCAACAGCACTTGAGGACCCAGCATATACAGACACCCTGAGACAGCACCTGACTGACCATATTCAATTTAACAGTGGATCCACCACCTCTAGATCTACGGAATGGGAGGCCCTCAAGGTGGCGACAAGGGGTTTTTGTCTTGGACAATCGGCCGGAGTGAGACGCACACTTGAAAGGGAGCTGACTAAGCTAGAGAAGATAATACATGAGGGAGAACTTAATCAGGGGGCTGGCACACTAGTAAATGAGAAATATAATCAGGCAAAGAGGGACCATTCCCAGATCGAAGAACAACTCAGATGCCACAGCACACAAAAATACTTTGCCTCCCTACAATCTGAAGAGGGTAGGTCTGGGATAATGTTAGTCTGGTTGGTGAGGCCGGGTGGAGAGGCCGAGCCCATCACAAATGTGCTGGATAAGGAAGGGTCATGCAGAAGTAGACCAGGCCCTGTAAATGATGCATTCAAGGAATATTACACCTTTTTATACGGAAAACCTGCTGAAATCAGTACGGAGGTCTTTGATAATTACCTACAACATATACCTATAACAAACCTGATGGCCGGAGACAGGGATAGGCTGGGGGGCCCAGTGACGATGGCAGGTCAGTGAAGCTATAGCTCAATTAGCCTCAGGGAAGACCCCGGGAACAGACGGCCTCCCCATGGACTTTTATAAAAAATTTGAGAAGCAACTGACCCCCCAGTTGGTAGAGATGTATACAGAATCGCTACAGAATGGGATAATGCCGTGCACCATGAGAGAGGCAATGGTAGTCCCACTCCCCAAGACAAAATCTAGGCAACCTTTGGTGACTGACTTCCGCCCCCTGTCAATGCTAAACAGTGATTTTAAAATACTAAGCAAGATCTTGGCCAACCGTTTACTCCCTCTTGTACCAACTCTGGTACATGTAGATCAGAATGGTTTCGTCCCGAATCACAGCACCTCCTTAAACCTGAGACGTCTCTTTGCGGTCCTGAATATGCCTATCGACACGAAACCTGCAGCAGGGGTGTTGCTCGCGGTGGACTTTGAGAAGGCATTCGACTCGATCAGATGGGACTACCTGAGAGCAGTGATGCTCCGTATGGGAATGGGTGAAGATTGGGTCAAATGGGTGGACTTGTTATACACGTCACCGCTGGCAAGAGTGAGAACAGGTAAAACGGTGTCCGGAACTTACCCAATTCACAGGGGAACCAGACAAGGTTGCCCATTGTCCCCACTGTTATTCGCCCTGGCCATCGAGCCGCTGGCGTCCCAGATGCGGCAGGAGGGCGTGGGTAGAGGAGTGGAATGGGGACAGCAAGAACATATCATCTCGCTATATGCTGATGATATACTTGTCTACCTTAGGGACGGAGAGAAGGATCTCCCATGGGCGCTGGGAGTGCTGGAGAACTATGGGAACATATCTGGACTTTGCCTCAACCGTAGCAAGACATGCGTGTTCCCTATGGCTCCGGGCGGCGAACGCCCGACAACATGCCCTGGGGATATGATTTGGGCCCCTTGAACCTTTAAGTACTTGGGTATACAGGTGTTTCACGACAGGGCAGACTTGCGCGAGGGTAACCTGGGCAGAGCTCTACGATCCCTAAAGTCCTCGTTGGGGTTCTGGCGATCGCTGAAATTGACGATAATGGCCAGAGTAGCATTGTCCAAAATGGTCATGCTGCCCCGGCTTCTATACTACTTCGCTAACCTGCCCCTTCTGATTCCAACAGCGTGGTTTCGTGAACTAAACACCCTACTCAGGGAACTTATATGGGATGATGGTCGTAGACGCACCTCGCTCCAAATACTATGCAGTCCAACTAACCAGGGGGGTCTAGGAGCGCCAGATTTTGAAGCCTACTACCTGGCATCCCAGCTGCAATGGGTTGCCGGGTGGCTCACAGGTAAGGGTCACCTGGAGAGGTACACCGACCCAGTAGTGGAGGACATAAATCAGTTCATTGCTCGAATGACAAATAGGAAGCTCAATCCCCACATGCACAGCCCGATGACAAGAGTGGCGTCAGCATGTTGGAAGAGGTGCGTGAAAAGGGATGGCATTGTCCCCCGTACTCTCCGGCCCTACCCCTGGCGGTACTCACGATCAAGGCAGGTGAGAGGAACCTGGGAGGCATGAGCCTCGGAACCTGGAGGAGAGCAGGAATAGAAACGGGGGGAGACCTGTTTCAAGAGGGAGTGTTGAGGTCTTTCACTAATCTTGTTGACAGTGGAGTCTCCCCGGGGCAGTTCCTTATGTATCATAAATTGATACATGTGCTGAAAACGCACTGGGTCACGGTCAACGCGGAACCAGCCACCCACAGGGTGCTGCATCTCCTATTGACATCAGGAGATGAGTCCCATCTGATATCTAAATTATACCGAGTTCAAGTTGAGGATGCACTAGATTCCCTGCGGCCACTGAGAGAGAGATGGGGGAGGACAGTCGGTAGGGAACCGTCAGATGCGGAATGGAACAGAGCTTTGGCTTACCCCCAGACTGTCGCTCGCAGCACACGACTGAGATATATACAATATAATTACCTCCACAGAACGTACCTCACCCCACATCGGCTAACAGTAATCTATGGGGGGATTCCTAGGGTGTGCCCCATATGTAAAAATGTAGACGCAAATTTTGACCACATGGTATGGACCTGTCCAGAGATCCAACTGGGGTGGGAAGAGGTGATGTCCGACCTGTCGAGACTCCTTAATATGAACCTGACTCCGACCCCTGACAGATGTCTGATGGGCTTTGGGGATGGATTGCCGCGGGGAAGAGTGGAGACCCGCTTTCTGAGTCTGGCACTGGTACTGTACAGGAGACAGATCGCAAAGAACTGGAAGGCACAGTTTCGCCCCCCCCCGGGTTCGGTGGAGACAAGACGTTACAACATGGGCCAGAGCCGAACTCCAGGTCCTGAAGAGCGAGAAGGGGAGGGGAATGCGTCGCCACCCTATAGCACAGAAATGGGAAGTAGCAATGACAAGCTGGGACAATATATTGAGAACAGCGGACACAGACACACCAACAGGAGTGGAGACTGGATAAACATAGGAAGGGAGGAGATGTTGCCTCACCCTCTAGGACATGGTAAGGGAAGACACGATAAGGCCGAGATTGAATAAAAGGCGGACAACAGGGGACAGAGCCCAGGACATTGAGTAACAGACAGGTTGGACCCGGTAGACGCCCCACCCACCTGAAACCAGACAAGTCTATGAGTAATGACACCATATATACTGGAAAAGCCAGGAAATGGCATCCCCCTGCATTAGCAGCCTCCACCCCCTACATTGCGATCGTGTTTAAGTTTAAGTTGATTAATGTTTGAAACGAGATAAATGTGTTGTATAATAACTAGAAAAACATGACTCTGCTACACCAGGCCAATTGGGCAACCCATACGAGAAGAAGCGCCACTGATGTTCTATTCTTGTATAAGTTTAAACTATAAAGGTTATCGAATAATGAAGTAGAACATTCAAACAATGTAGACAGTAGTGATATTAACACTGTTATGCACTAACACAAAGCAAACAAGATGGTGCTGTAAACATGATACTGTTTATTAAATAATAAAATGTTAATAAACAAATATATTAAAAAAAATGTTCACACCCTGTGAAGCTATACAATATACCCTATGGCCAATCCAAGGAAAAGAACAGTGGGCTGTTTGTTTTCTCTGCCTCTGATGGTGACTGTGTTGAAATCCTTCGCTGTTATTCCACTATCTCTCCAGAGTATTTTCTTCCCTTTTTGCATATTTACTGCCCTCCTGACTACTCTTAATCTTCTTCACTGTTACTGAACTTGGTATTACGGATGCTTCTTACTATCTATACCGTATTATTTTAGGAGAATTCAACATCCATGTTGATAATGGTCCAGATTCGATACCACAAGACTTTGTTCAGACCATGGGGGCTTTGCAACATATTAATAAGATTACACATTTTGAAGACCACACTTTGGGCCATATATGTTCCTCCATCTTATCTGTTTTGGTTTCACAGCCGCTTCTTCTCCCTTGGACTGAGGATTTGTTTTTGGACTGTTCATGTTTAGAAGAAGGACTTCAAGGTCTCAGCCAAGAGCTTCTTTTTCCAGCTTGTGTTCCTAACTGGAAGAATGTCAATCTTACCTCAGTTAAGGCATCTGTTCAATCAGTAATTGAAGCTGACATACTTTAACTTGGTCTCCGTACAACTCTTTTTAATTCTTCTCTTCAGAAGTTCTTAACCTCGAGATTCCTCTTAACACCAATGATATATACGTAAATCCAGGGTCTAACAAGTGATTATCAATTTCTTAAGGAATCACATACTGACAGCCCAAGCTTATTGTGGCCGAAGACTCTCACCATCTTAAAATGCCCTAATACATTGCATTTTGGCCCTGTTTGCAGTAAGGCAAACATGAACTACTGCAAATGCAGGTAGGTCAAGGTCTGAGAACATTTACTTCACTGTCAGAGAGGAACCAGAAGTGTCTTAGGGTATCCCCCACCTAGATTATCGTGAACCCTACACAAAGCTGGACTCTCATCAAGCCTTCCTCAATACACTCAGGTCCTGCCGAAGCTCAGAAGAAGACTGGGCCTGCTGCCTATGCCCTGACTGAGCCCCGAAAGACTGGACCTCCTCCCTCTTGTACCCAGGACATTAGAGGGGACTCCATGGGTCACAGGGAAACAAGCTGCACAAGTGCTTTTCCTGGAAGTACCCAGCTGACCATTGGCCACTGGACCTGCTGTTGGCCTCTGTCTGACACCCTGTGAGTCTCTAAGTGTCTCCCCTGAACTACTGGGGCCCATCAGAAGAGTACTACTATGGTTGGTTAGGACTTAAGACTAGGTCAGAAGGTAAAAATCTTTGACCAGAGCTATCTTGGTTGGTGTATATGACCTGCACTCCTCACAGTTAGTCTATGGTCCTGGTAAACCGAGACTGAGGTGCTATTTAAGACTATCACTAGCACTTGACTTTTTCTTGTCGCTATTTCTACATAAATCTTTAAATAAAATTCACATCTTCGGTTCCTCTTATTGAATTTTTGCGATTTTATTTTTACTCTTTATATTAAATTGTACTCTATTTCTAATTTAGTTTGGGATTTTTATTGCTCAGTGTTTTGACTGTATTTCTGATGTGGTAATGCATAAATACTTTAAACATTGCCTTATGTTAGGCTTGTCTGCTCTGTGGCCTAGCTCCCTGGGGGTTGAGTTCAAGTTAATGTAACCCCTTCACTGCCAGGCCTTTCCCCCTCAGGTGCTGGGCCTTTTTTTGACTATTTGGGGCACTTCTCGCTTAGGCCCTCATAACTGTACACGTAAGCTACCCACGCCAAATTTGCCCCCTTTTTTTTCCCCAACATCCTAGGGATTCTAGAGGTACCCCGAGTTGTTGGTTCTCGTGGAGGGGACCAAGATATTAGCCAAAATACAGTGACAATTTCATTATTTATTTATTTTTAATGGGAAAAAAGGTCTGCAGAAGAATGCTTCTGGTTTCTTCCCTGAAAATGGCATCAACAAAGGGTTTGCGGTGCTAAAATCACCATCTTCCCAGCTTTCAGGAACAGGCAGACTTGAATCAGAAAACCACACTTATCAACCCAATTCTGGCATTTTACTGGGACATACCCCGATTTTAACTATTTTTGTGCTTTAAGCCTCCTTACACTTAATGACAGAAATGGGTGTGAAACCAATCCTGGATCCCGGAAAGCTAAACATTTCTGAAAAGTAGACAATTCTGAATGCAGCAAGGGGTAATTTGTGTAGAGCAACTAAAATAAAAAAATATTGAAACTGAGGTGAAAAAACACTGCCATTTCTCTCCACGTTTTAATCTGTAACTTTTTCCTGCGATGTCAGATTTTTGAAAGCAATATACCATTACGTCTGCTGGACTCTTCTGGTTGTGGGGATATATAGGGCTTGTGGGTTCATAAAGAACCCTAGGTACCCAAAGCCAATAAATGAGCTGCAACTTGCAATGGGTTTTCATTCTATACCGGGTATACAGCAATTCATTTGGTGAAATATATAGAGTGAAAATTAGGTATCAAGGAAACTTTTGTATTTCCAAAACGGGCACAAGATAAGGTGTTGAGGAGCAGTGGTTATTTGCACATCTCTGAATTCTGGGGTCCCCATACTAGCATGTAAGTTATAGTGCATGTCTCAAATAGACTGCTTTTTTACACACTGTCTTACATTTGGAAGGAAATAAAAAATGGAGAAATACAAGGGGCAATAACACTTGTTCTTATTTTCTGTGTTCCCCCAAGTCTCTTGATAAAAATGGTACTTAACTTGTGTGGGTAGGCCTAGTGCCTGTGACAGGAAACGCAACATTGCCACATCACATTTTTACATTGAAATCTGACGTGTTTTTTTGCTAAGTGTCTAGCTGTGGATTTTGGCCGCTAGCTCAGCCGGCACCTAGGGAAACCTGCAAAACCTGTGCATTTTTTAAAACTAGACACCTAGGGGAATCCAGGATGGGGTGACTTGTGGGGCTTTCACCAGGTTCTGTTACCCAGAAGGATGTCATGCTTCATCATCGGAGTTGCTCCTCGTCAGACCGGCACTGCAATGTCTGACGGGCACCACCCCGAATGGGGGGGGCTCTTTGACGGAGATCTTTTTCAAATAATGATGCCGTGACCCCAAGACTGAGTAAGCAAGAAAGGAGATCAAAAGTAGTGATTTTTTCCCAAAAACATTTTTAGGCTGACAAGTGGGGCAGAATGTTTATTGGTATAGATGCAACAATACTGGATGGAAGGAATTTTGTGGATTCCTGCAGATTCCAGAAGGTTCCATCATAAAAATGTGGGAAAATGTGTGATTTCCAGAAAGTTGGAGGTTTGCACAGCATTGTGGGTAAGACAATGGTGCAGGTGCATGTGAAACACACCACCCTGGGCTCACCCAACTGTTTAGTTTTCAGATGTGTCTAGGTCTTGTGGAATTTTCTACATGACAGCGTTCCAAAGTCCAAAATGTGCAGTCCTCACCATTCCAAGTTTCACAATTTTGAAAGTTAGACAAACTCACATGGCCCAAATGTAAAACCAAAACACAAAATAATCAAATGTCCTCTAGCTTGCCACGGGATAAGATGTTTTAGTGTGCAGGGGAGAGCTGAAATACTGTTGCCCCCTTCAGTTGCCCATACTGGTTGGTAGCCACCACCCCACTATTTGTTTTATGATTCCCTGGCATCTAGAGTAGGCTTTCTACCCCCTTCCCCCCAGGGAGTGGATATGGGGTAATTGCCCCATCTGCACACCGGTGGGCAGAACAACTTTGGCCCCAGTTATTTGGGGTGGGGGTATGACTATATCCCCATCCTCTTTTTTTGAAGAAAAAAAAATCTTCTCTGGTGGCCTCCCATAAATAGGCCGATTTGCCACCAAGGGGGGCAGATATGTCAAACAGTAATGTGCCCCCCATGGGGAGCGACCCTTGTCCAAGGGGCTGCCTTACCAAACAAAACACACATTTACACACCAATCCCTGGTGCCTAAGTGCTAATAGAAATAGGCCGATTTGCCCCCAAGGAGGGGAGAAATGGCCTAAAATAATGTAGCTCCCCCCCCCCTCAAGAGAGCGACCCTTCTTTATAAATTTGCCTAAGGGGTCACTCCCCACATATAAAAAAAATAAAACTTACAAAAAAAAGATCCCTGGTGTCTAGAGGTTTCTGCCCCCCCCCCCCCGGGGGCAGATCAGGCTAATTATAATAGGCCGATCTGCCTGGGGAGGGTGAGGGTGGTGTCAGAAATGGCCTTCAAGGGGGGGCGTGGCCGGGCCACGAAAGAAGATGGCCGCCTAAGTCCCGAGCCCCGCGCCGCAGTGGCCCCGAGGAGGCGGCGGGGGCCCTATGGAGGCCGAAAAATCGCCTTAACGCATGCTGAAACCCTCCCACAACCTTGAGCTTCCGTCCGAACCTCAACAACTGGCCGACAAGACCCTATCGGCCGACAGCGCGCCTCGGAGGGAAAGGGGGAAAAATGGCCTACAGAGAGGGCGGAGCCGCGTCTCCTCGACCAGAAAACCAGCTCTCTTAAGGACGGAAGAACCCAGTCCAGAAGACCCTGAGGAGCCCCCCAAAACCCAGGACCTCCGATCTTGAGTGGGGACACGCTCCAGAGCATCAGGGGACCTAGGGTGCACAACATCGAGGTAGGCCCAACTGCGGGGGAGGAGCCGCGCTCTCGAGCCGAGAGAGGAGCCGGCCTCCCTACTATTACGGCGACTGGAGTCGCAGGCACAGTCCTTCGCATCCTATTTCCAAAGGGAGGCGATGAGCATTTATCCTCTATTTGGCCTGGGAAAGGGAGACCGCGGAGCGGCGAGGGGAACAAGGTGAGGAGGCGAGGAGGGGTGAACCAGGACAGTAAACAATAGAAAGGAATAAAGACACGGAAACAAGAGAAGAAGGGGAGTAAGGGAAAAATAAGGAGAAGGAGGAAGAAGGAGCAAACAGAAAAGGGGAAGAAGAGAGCTAAGAACCAAGCTAAACAAAGAGGGAGAGGGGAGGCGAAAGGGGGGGGAAGGGGAGAAAGAAAAACAAAACAGGAGGAGAAGACAGAAAGAAAGACGAAACACACCAAAAATTCCCCCCCCAACACATCTGGGAACAGAAAAAAAGACCAAATAAATTACCGCCTCAACCCTAAAATCCCCCCAAAACAAAACAAAAAAAGAAGAGGAGGGGAAAAAGAAAAGGAAAAAAAAAAGAAAAAAAGGGAGAACATCAAAAGTCAGAACACGACAAGAGCCGGCTGACTGCGTAACACTGCTTTCGCCAGACTTCGAGGAAAACTCCGAAACCAGTTGGACAACACACACAGACGGACGAGGCGATGCCCGGCAGCAAAACAAACCAGAAACCCACTGGTAAGTCGGCACGACAATTATTATTCTCCGAAGCTCTCCATCACAAGCGTCCAATATCTACGATAACAGGACCTCACTCACCACCCTCCCCAACACAATCCACCACAATGTCTGACAAGGAACAATCAATAACCATGGAAAAAATACTACAGGAGATCACCGCTGTCAGACGCCGAATAGAGGGAATGGACGCTTCTCTGTCTTCACTGACCCTGGAAACCAAATCAATGAGATTAGACATTGCAGGTTTTCAAACCAGGGTGACAGGCCTGGAACACCGCATGGGCTCATTAGAAACGCAGATGACCACTTATCGAGACAGAGACCAAGACCTCCTTTACCTTAGGAGTAAACTCACAGACCTAGAGGATAGGAGCCGAAGAGGTAACATTCGCCTACTGGGAATCCTGGAGCATGAAGAAGGTACAGACATGCAGGCCTTCCTGGGCTCCGTTCTCCCCAAACTAACCTCCCTGGACTTCGACCCACCGCTGGAATTCCAAAGAGCACACAGAGAAGGCCCGAAACGTTCTGATACATCTTTAAGACCCAGACCGATAATCGCTTGTCTATTACGCCACAACCATGCCCGACAGATATTACAAATGGCGCGTAAACAGGGCCCTTTCCGGATAGGCCAACATGACATCCGAATAACAGCTGATTACTCCAAGGACACCAACGAACGAAGAAAAGCCTTCCTAGCTCTAAGACCTCGACTTCGCCAAATGGGGATGAAATTCGGCCTCTTCGACCCCGCCAGAATGTGGGTCACCAATAACAGTATATCCAAAGACTTCTATAATCCAGACGAACTGAGCCTTTTCCTTGACTCTTTTCAACATCAGCCTATGGACTCTACCAATCCAGACTGTTCACTAGATACCGGGAGAGAAAACGAAGGGGGAGGACTCTTAACCCCGGGCCCAGAGAAAGAAGGCCCGCTCCATCATGACACCGACCTCAATCAAAGGGGCAGGGACACAGAGAGGCTAGCCAGACTACACGACGACAGGGGTCAGGTTCTCCACACTGTGGCAACCTACACCCAACTGTCAGAAAGAGACAAATCCAGATCACCTCTAAAACCAATGACTGTACCCCCCGAAACACCGATCCCTCGTTGGGTGCATGTGAGATGATTACAAGACATTGAAACCGGAACGACGAGAACTCACGGAAGGATGAGTACAAGCCTGGGTTTTGTTTGTAACCATTATTACTTAACAATTGTCAATAACCTTTTTTTTTTTTTTTCAACATTAGACGACCATTATGTTTACATGTTCTACAAGATAACACAGGGCTTATTTTATAACACTGTTGCATAGATATCCACTGTATAAAACGAAACGCACAAGCCGGATCTTGCAGACCCAACAGGTGATGCAAACACATACATCGGGACCTTGCTCAGTAGGGACAAGTTCCAACACCTAAAGAGAAGCTACCATTCAACCCCTCACAGCACTACTACAATATAGAATATTTGACAACACAACACCACACCACACAATAACAACAAGACTACATGAACAGGCCCGATCCTGCAAACAAGTCGTAACGCTGTCCCCTCTCAGCTAAATCTACCACCCTCCACTTTTCCCTTAAACGGCCGTTCCGGGAAACGAAACGAATGTAATATAATATACATGCAATAATACACATCCCGACGATCACTAGAGTACTGCCACAGGGGACGATAAGATACAATACAACACAACATTACATATTACGGAGATGCACCACTACTTCTTACGGGAACACTATATCTCCATGGAGACATGACAAACAGGTCGACATTCATACGTATCCCCCAGAATTCTCCCCATGAGGGGGATGTAACCCCCCCATATACTCGCGATGACACCTGACCACGTAGATGATGAGCAGTAGACCAACCATTTGTATACACAACCCATGTTCCACCCTTCAATAACACCCACGCCGGGGCTGGTCCCGCGACATATAAACTAATAGAATGTAATAAGATTACCTGTGTGGAAATAAGTTATATTGCGTTACGTTATGCTATATTATACTATGTTATGTTATACAAATTAACAGATTGCAGTGACATTATGCTGTTTGACATTATGTTGTTTGACATAACAATATTATGCTATATAAGTATAGTAATATTTCAACTGTTATTATGTACAAATGTACTCCAATATCCTGATCTGAACCAGCATTATGTTACTTGGCTCCCTCCCCCCCCCCTGCCCTCTCCTCTCCTCCGGCCCTTTAGACACCCACCCCTTGATCCCACAAATCACTTCTCCCCCCCCTTACACAAATACCAACACCTACGGTAACATCTACATTACAACCATCACCACATTTATATCTATCATTATAATCATGATTACAAATATACGCCCTGATCCACACCCACCCTCTCTCCTCGACCAATATATACCCTCACAACATAGAACCCATTGCGATGACATACATCAAGTACAGTGATCGCTAGCCCCCTTCCACTCGAAAATAGGATAAACATCTACCCTATTAACTTAGACACCGGACACTGCGAGGTATCAACTGGATCCTTCTCCATCTCTTAATCCAGGCCAGTGCGAACTCCCTCTCTACCACCTTTCCCACTGTACCCACCCTCGCCATATTAAAATTATGTCACCAAATCCCCCCCCCCATTATCTACACATCATACCCTCCCTCATCAACATAGCTACTACCCTCTCCCGGCCCACCCCCCCCCTTCATAATATGCCCATGGCTTCCCCACATATCCGTTCCCCTCCTCCGGAGCTCAGCTCAGAACTTGTGCATTCAACCACCTTGGATCAATACTGGCCTCCCCCTGCCCAACGCCGCCTCCTAGGCAGAGAGGCTGCATCGACGGCATTAGGAGGTCGCATAGGACTCGGACTCGCCGTTTACAGACCGTCCCTAAGGGAGCATAGTACTCCCGATCCTCCCTATATCCCTCTAACCTCTTCCCCTCCTAATCATCACATCCATTCCCCTTTACAGATAAACGCTAACTCTAGCCTTCTTTCCTCCCATATTATCCCTTTCCCCTCCCTCACCAACCCCTACATGTTCTTGTTTCTCCCCCCCCCCACTTTCTTGTCAGGGTACCCGACCCTCATCAGCTGCCTCTGTCTCACCCCTCGAACTTCCAAATATTCATATTACAACAAACACAGTACCACACGATTACCACCCCCAGTATTGCTGAAATTCCTTCCGCTAACTCAGTATGCCAGCGACAACCCCCCACATAGTACACCCTCTACGAATCCTCTCATGGAATGTTCATGGCATGACGAATTACATCAAACGGAAAAAGATCTTGTCATATCTCCAATCTAAAAAAGCAGACATAGCCCTGATCCAAGAAACGCATCTTGATAATATAGAGTCCGACAAACTCAGACGTGACTGGGTAGGAAAGGTCCTCTTCAGCTGCTGTCCAGAAGATCAGGGAATCAAGGGAGGCACTCCTCATAAATGTGGCGTAGCGATACTAATACGTAAATCCCTGCCGACCACGATCATTAAAACATGGAATGACACAGAAGGGAGATATACATTTGTCAAACTGAAAATAGGAAATACCTTCCTATGTGTGGGCTCTGTCTATGCACCAACCGGACCAAAGCGTTCCTTCTTCCTACAACTCAATCGCGTACTGACCGAAATAGGGACCACACGCTATATCATCGGAGGGGATTGGAATCTTACTAGAGATGCCATACTGGACAGGACAGGCCCCATCGATGTGGGCAATAATCCCGATAGGGCCTTACTGACGGACATCACAGCAGATGTAGGTCTAGTCGACTGCTGGAGACTAACACACCCAAAGGACAAGGAATTCACATTCATTTCGTCCGTCCATGGCACCCAATCACGCCTGGACTATTTTCTTGTATCACATACCATAATTCCCCAAATACTAGACACTAGCATCTTAGATAGCGGACTCTCAGACCATTCCCCGATTTCACTCTCTATTCAGGTGGGCTTGACCTCTCCTGGTCGTAAACCATGGCGCTTTGCCATACACAGATACCGTTCCCCCCAGGGGAAAGAGCAACTCAAGGCCCACATATCCACATACATGACCGAAAACATAGGCTCTGTGACATCCAAGCGGGTCTTATGGGCAGCGGCTAAGGCCACTCTGAGAGGGAACATGATGAGGGATGCAGCACTGGCCAATAGAGATAGGGAGGTCCGCTACCGCACCCTAGAAGACACGATCCAACGCCTCACCAAACAATACACTACTCAACCGTCCCCAGTGCTGCGCCGCTCCCTCGAACAAGCCCGAATGGCACACAACGATCTTTACACAACGCAGGCAGAATATGCACTACAAAGATTACATCACCGCCACTATGAACAAGGAGAAAAGGCCGGACGCCTCTTAGCGGCACAGCTCCGACCGAGAGATGCTGCCTCAGCTATCCCAGCTATAATGTCTCCCTCCGGAGCAGTACTGACCCGCCCGCAAGACATTGTGAATGAATTTGCTACATATTATCAACTCCTTTACACACCCGAAACCCCGACCAACCAGGCACAGACAGAGGCATTTCTCACTGCGGCAAAATTGAAGCCGGCCGAGCTCTCCTTGAGGGCGATAAGCAAGGAAGAAATTATACAGGTTATCACAAAATTCCCATACCATAAATCCCCGGGCGAAGATGGATTCCCAGCGGAATTTTACAGATGGTCAGGAGAGGAGACAACCACAGCAGTACACGAGGCACTCATGGAGGCGTGCCAGGAGGGCTCTCTGGGTGCCCTGTCCAACAGGGCCACGATTGTCGTCCTGCCTAAACCCGGAAGGGACCCCCTACTTTGCAGTAGCTATCGCCCCTTCTCCCTTTTAAACTGAGACGTTAAATTACTAGCTAGTGTCCTTGCAGCACGTCTACGCAAAGTCATACCGTCCCTAATACATCATACCCAGGTGGGATTCGTACTGGGCCGCACTTCCAGAAACCATATGCGCACACTATGCCACACCCTGCTTAAATCGTTAAACCTGCCAGAAGAAGCCTTGGCACTATCCCTCGACGCGGAGAAGGCATTCGACCGCATCGAATGGCCCTATCTATTCACCACCATGAAACATTTTGGTCTCGGAGATCAATTTATTTCTAAAGTCCGATTATTATACGATCACCCTACGGCACAAGTTAACTGCGGGGGCTTTCTGTCAGACCCATTCCCCATCGGAAGGGGCACTCGACAGGGCTGCCCCTTGTCTCCGCTCTTATTCTTACTAGCAATGGAACCGCTGGCGGCAACTATAAGGAATTCTCAACAGATAACAGGTATCTCCTTACCAGGGGGTTCCTCCAAAATCAATCTATATGCAGACGATATTCTGTTAACCTTGTCTGATTTAGAGAGATCCATCCCATCCCTACTCTCTATCATAGAAAGCTTTGCACCCTTGTCCGGGTATCGAGTAAACTGGGACAAGAGTGAATCGTTGCCCCTATCTCGCGTAACAACGAGAGCTGCAATCCATGGCCGCCCATTCAAATGGACCCCAACCCACCTCAAATATCTGGGGACATATATTAACCGAGGCTTAGAACACATGGTCAGGGACAACCTAGACCCTCTTATATCCCGGATGAAACAGGACTTTGCCAAGTGGACCTTTCTCGGCCTATCTATGTGGGGCAGAACACAGGCGGTTAGGATGGTCACCCTCCCCCGCTTCACATATGTTTTAGGCATGCTCCCCCTACAGATTCCGCTCTCTCTTCTCCGAAGGACTGATACTTTGATAAGGTCCTTTGTCTGGGGTTCTATACGGCCAAGACTAAAACCGGGGACAATATTAGCGTGCAGACCCTATGGAGGACTAGGTCTACCCTCAGTAGAACAATACGCTCTAGCCCTTCAACTATCACAACTAGCCTACACACTACCAGGCACTCCAGACCCCCCACAATGGACAATCACGGAGAAACACATACAGGGACAACACTCCGAACTAGGCGGGATATATACCGACTACTCTCACTCGTCCAATCCTATCCTCGCAGCCACAAATACAGCGTGGCGCAGAGCCCACCGGCTACTGGGAGTGCACCCTTCTCTACATGCTCAAGCCCCTTTAGCGGGAAACAAATGTATAAAAATAGGGGGAAGTACCCTAAGGTGGCCCCAGTGGAACGACGCTGGTATCCACAACATAACTCAAATAATAGATGGCAATGATTTCCGGTCCTTTGAATCCCTACAGGAAGAGTTCGGAATCCACAAAAATCAGGAATGGAGGTACAGGCAACTCATGCACTGTATGCGCAAGGCCCTAGGACCCCCCCGTGGACGATTAAAACCTCACCCGTTGTCAATTACCTACAGAAATGGGGCCGGCACAGAGCAGTTATGGCCGGTCTATACGCAGAGATTACGAACCATCTTTATTCGCAACCCCTCCTAGAACGACTGCGTCTCAGATGGCAAGATCGACTAGCGATAGCCTACACAGTAGAAGATTGGCAAGACATAATCGAAGCCCTAGACAGGGGGGTCCGCGAGGCCCGCCTGAAATTCTGTCTCTTCAAAATCCTCCAGGACTGGTACTGGACCCCCACAAAACTCTTCAGGGCAGGTCTGATACCACATGCGAGGTGTTGGCGATGCGCAGAGCTCCATTGTGATCTACTTCATATTCTGTGCCACTGTCCGACGATACAGCCCCTATGGGAAGCTGTGTTCCAGACACTTAGGGATTTCATATCAATACCAAACCCATCACCGATAACACTCATTATCTTACACGACATGCGCCCATACCCCTCCCTATCACGCCCCCATAAACGACTACTTCACACGGCAATTGCCACAGTGAAAATCTGTATTCTTCGACACTGGAGGTCTGCTGTTGCCCCAACACCAACGGAATGGATGACAGCCATGTTCCAAACAGCTACCCATGAGCGAGTCATTTATAACCTACAGGATCAAGCGGCCCTATTTACAGAAATTTGGAGCCCCTTCATCAGCCAGCTGCCTCATGGTCTTGTCAGGGTCAGTGGATGGCAGTTGACACCCCACCATCTTCCTTTCTCTCCTTCCCTCCCTGCTCTCGTACCCCTTTCCTCCACTCCAGAGACTATTCATCCCAGAGAACATCCTTTACACCATGCCATATCGACCCGTTTAAATACGTACTAGAAACTATCTTTCCTGACTTTGCTCGATCAGAGGCTAACTGTCCAACATTAGTAGGCAAAACCGGATTCTTTATACATTTAATCCTGAATCCACACAGATACTCTCCCTTGTCTACCCTCCCCTGGAATGGCCCTTTCCCCCCCCCATAACTATATCTTATTGGCTCATCCTACAATACACGTTGATAAATGTATCACATCGCACAATCCTATAAGATCGTCGGCAAATGACGAGGAACAACCGGAATATTCATCTAATAACCCAGAAGCACGGAGCCAAAATATTTGCCTTTCCCCCCTAATATTCTACCTAACCCTCATACTTCCCCGTTCTCCTCTCTATCACGCTTCTCTCTCTCCTGCTCCCCTCTATTACAATTTGACCCCCCAATAACCTCTACCCCCTTCCCCGTACCCTTCCTAATTTTCAAACCATAGTCTATGTCGACGAATCAATGTACCTATTAGACAATGAACATTCAGATATCATTTGTAAAATTATCATCTGAACCACGGATTACTAAAAAATGTCAATGCATACTGTATATGTTTTTTCTCCAATAAAAAATTTTACAAAAAAAAAAAAATAATAATAAGAAATGGCCTTCAAATAATTTGCCCCCCTGTCCATCAAAATACTTTAAAATATCACTCTGGACGCTGCTACCGTCATTGCATCCAGGTCTGTGCCCGTGTACCCCTGAGGTGGTTAGCAAACATGTAAAGGGGACTAAATTAACAGTTCTAGTGTAAAGCTCCAAACGCAACCTCAACAATTGCTAGAGGATAAGCCAACAGCACTGATGCACCCTTGAAAACGTCTGCAACTATCTTTGTATGTTGTGGGCTCCACTGCCTTGGAGCTGCTTCAACATACTCTACCTGGTTATCAATATATTACATAAACTCCAAAAGGTCCAGAGCTTTTCTGCTGAGCTCTTAGCCACTCCGATCAGGATCGCCCCTTTGTAGGGCATGAAGTGATGCACTCATCCTACACATTCTGCTTCTAGCACTATGCCACAGAGTTCCCGATATATCTGGATAAGATCACATGCTTACCTCCTTCTGCTACAAATTTTAAAAAAATACACATAATGGGGTTGGTCACTGATCACTTAAGTGAAGTTTCTCAGCGACTGCAAAGCTCATTTAGAGTCAATCCACCTAAAATATCAGAAGATGATAATCACTCCCCTTTCTGCCAAGGTCTTATTGAGCTCCTCTCTTTTGCTGCTGTGCTCTTTATCTGCTTATGTATTGTGATTCAGTGACCACAGAGCCCAACATTTATACTGTGTCCTGGTACAGGAAAATGTACATCAGGGCAAATTCACAGCTGTTAATATCCGATTTCCTTCATTCACAATTGGTTGATAATGTCCATTTAGTAGTTTAAGAGCGATCGGATGATCACAGCGGGGGCTCATTTTAACCCCTGCTGGAACACCTGACAAAACGCTACCACTACCGTCCTTCTGTAAATATTCTGGTGAGTTTGATATTTTCCCCCCAGAAACTGGAAGTGCCAATACGGCAGAAGCAATTTCAACAAAAATGAAACCTGCTGGCGAGGCTGCGGTACCATGGCAGACCAGTTGCATTTTTTCTTTTCTATAGATCAACCCTCAAAGTCTGCCTGGTGATGGAAAGCCAATCATACATTGCAAGGCTCCTGGATGACCACTACCACTGAGGCTGTTTATGATGAGTCATGGGCGGCTTCCGTGTCTGAAATACTGCACTCGTCCACCTCCAATTGAGAGAGGCAACCAAGAGTTTAACATTAATGTTTGGTGGGTGCCCCAAAATCACCAGCCTTTATCTGAAGGCCACAGTGTCCCAATCTTAAAGTGTGCTTTGATAACATGTTTGCATAATGTAACATGTAACAACTGCTACAGTACCCTTCTAGTAGGGTGGGGTTATACTTCCAGCCGTAACACAGGAATCACAAATGAAAAACAAAAACACCAATCAAGCAAGCAGATGTTTGGATATCATTTTAATTCTTTGATTTGTATTTGTCGCACACATGTATTGTGCGAATCAAGGAATGATATATCCTGCACAGTGCCACTGGAGAATTTCTAAAAACAGATGACAGTACCTCACAAACAACGTAAGTACAGCCCCAGTGGCCTAGTCATACAGTTCTATTTGATCTTGGGCATTACATGTACCCTTTGTGACGCATCACATAAGGATCTAAGACAAAAAACAAAACTGGAGACAATAAGGCTTTGGGTTTTTGGTAACAAAAAAGACAACAGTGCATTATCAAGTACCAGAAAATACATTATCACAAGTATCATCACATATTGCTTCTTTATCACAAGAAGATGGGAGGTTTAAGATGCCATCAAGTAGCCTGTGACAGATATTCAATGAAACCTTATTGTGGCACCTACAGATTACAGGATAAATGCCCACTGTTGCGTTTGGCGATATTGGTCTGTTTCCTTCTTCTGTTGTCACCCAAGCTTATATAAAGGCTGTTCAGATGTGGTGTGGTTCCAAAAAATGTTTCTCAACATCGGAATAATACCTCTATTGTGCTTTAAAGCTAATCATATTCCACCCTGCTCCCAATGTACAGGTATCTTCTGTGCAAGACACCAACACACTTACAGGCAGGCAATCAAGTGAGACCCTGAAGCTTATCGCAAATTTTCAAAGGACACAGTTCCTTGAGACCAAGATGGCTTAATCAATATTGAAATGGCTAAACTGTGTAATTTTCTGCAATTTAACATTATTCACTGGCACACTTACCTTTTTTAAAAAAAACAAATTAAATTTGTTTGAGGCAGCTACCCATTATCCCCTCTGATTTCTTTCTATATATGGCACAGATTCACCAGGAAGCAGATCCTCTGTACTGATCGGTGGACATGTTCTTCAAAAATAGGAGGCACCGCAAACCTCCAGACAGTGAAGACAATGCAAGTTTTTTTTCCATTACAACACATTTCACAGTGAGATGGTACTAACACCTGAGAGACATTAGCATCTTAACCACATAACAATCACCTTATCAAAACCTTGCCCAACATTCTTACTGACGTCCATCAAAACACCCATACACATATCGTTTGTTTACAGCCACATGTGTCTAACACATGCAGATGTGTACAACCAGGAAACAAGGAACCACAATAAACACAACTCTTCAGCAAATAGTTACCGGCATCCTGCGCATTTTAAGACTGAAGGCTGCAGTAGGAATTTTATACCATGAAATTTGAGAACACCACAATTATTAGGACTGTAATTGCATTTCCTTCGAGTCAGTGTCTAGAATATATTGGAACCTCAGATTTGAATCCCAGTGCAGATGCCAACACAGAAGGGTTCTGGCCACCGCAAGCATAAAACAGGGAAAATCCAGAGCAATGAATTAGTTCCAAATATCAGAAAAGTTCACAAATAAGGGAAATTCAGGGAACCGTAGCTTGTTACAAATCTAACAAACAAGCGACACCAGCAGAGATTTACGTTTATATTTCACTGTATATACAAACAGAACCTACAAAAAATTGTGCTTTTGAATGCAATCAAGACTCAAAGTACTGCATGAGCCAATCCAGTTTTGAAATCAATGTGCATTGAAAACCAAGTGCACGACTGTACCACATTGTGCTCATCTCTTCTTGAGGTACAGTAAACCAGTTTGCAATCTTTTCCTCCCCAGTGTCTACAATGATTCAAGTGCATATTCATCGGAAGCTCCAGACTGCAATACAGACTGAAAGCAAATGGTGTCTTTACTACAGAGAAGGGATAACCAAATGATATCCTAGAATCAGGATAGTTACCAGCGTCGTCCATGCTATAAAGACGAACTAAGCAGGTCTCTGCTCTTGTGTTTTTTTCTGTGTAATGGACACAACTAATTAAAGGAACAGCTTTCTGTTGCAGTAAATGTTTCACATCACAGTGGAGATAATGTAATGCCAGAGGAAGAAAGAGATTTCCATTTGCGGTGGAGAATAATGTCGGTACGCACATCTGTTTCCAACCCTTTTTATTGAAGGAGCAAGGACATCAATATCAAACTGCAGCACAGCCACACAAACACTAAGAGTCAAGACATCCACCAAAAAAACAACCATCAAAAAAGCACACTACATCGAGTAACGCCAGAGACCGACAACTACACGTCACCGCTGTATCCGACCCTGGTCAGAAAACATTTACAGGAACAAAAAATATACAAAAACAAAGAAACCCAATATGGTTTACGGATTCTACGTGTTGGGCTCTGGGATGGCATCAAGGAAATAAATCTCACATTTGACATACAAAATGGTAGAAAACAGAGACATCAGAAAAAAGAAGGTCTGGCACAGCCCTGGCAGTGCGGCGACGGTGTGGAGGGAACATGTTATAAATGATATGGTCTCACTCTGTAGCCCTGGCACTGTACAACCATGTGTGGATCTCACACGAATCAGATCCTAGGCAGATGCAATCAAGAGATTAATGTTCAACAATTAAAATGCTCAAGATAACTATGCATGGCCGTACAGAGGGATGGACAGAAGATACAAAAGGCACACTATTGTACTTCCTGTGCAACTCCAACGCGGACAGCAATGAACCCGTCAATGGCTTGTCAATCAACCCGTCAATGGCTTGTCAATCAACCCGTCAATGGCTTGTCAATCAACCCGTCAATGGCTTGTCAATCAACCCGTCAATGGCTTGTCAATCAACCCGTCAATGGCTTGTCAATCAACCCGTCAAAGGCTTGTCAATGAACAAGTCAAAGGCTTGTCAATCAACCCGTCAATGGCTTGTCAGTGAACCAGACAAAAGCTTGTTAATCAACCAGTCAAAGCATTGTTAATCAACCCGTCAATGGCTTGTCAGTGAACCAGACAAAAGCTTGTCAATCAACCCGTCAAAGGCTTGTCAATCAACCAGTCAATGGCTTGTCAGTGAACCAGGCAAAGGCTTGTCAAAGAACAAGTCAAAGCTCCCTGGTGATCTCCTGACAGCTGTTCTCTGGCCAGCGCCTGACGATTTTAAAGTACATTCTAAGCTTGTCGCTAGAGACCAAGCCCTGGGATATCTCCACATCTGTCATTTGGCACACTTGAATTTTACATGAACACTATTTAAACATACACAGACACCAATACAGAGGCTTGTGCGTTTATCAAAACATATTCCAGCTCAGGGGGTCTGTAGATTCAGTCATTCTAAGCAGCTTGTGGATCCGTCGGACTACTGATTAGTAATTGTTCTTCCATCACACAATTCACTACAGTCCTATCAATCTGTACTAGTATTTTTGCCTTGCTGTTGTCATGCAAGATTCCAACTTGAGTGAAAAAAGAAGAGGAAACTGCTACACTATTGTGAGTAGCCCCCACCCACTCATCACTTGAACACGTAAAAGACGAATCCCGCCGTGGCCTATCCACTCTTTCAGATAGACTTAGTATTGAAAAATGTAGTTTTCACTGCTCACAAAGGAAGAGGTGACATTTTCATTAGGAATCACCCTTTGACCCACTTAGATTCATCACCATCCTCAGTTCTGGACAAGTGGGTCAAAGCTGAGAGATGACTGAACATCAGGAGTTATTGTTCAAGATCAAAGATGCCCCATTTGGGAGCCACTGTAAGCTCTAGTGCAGAATTAGTACACAGTGATACTGCATAGAATGGCACACAGGACAGGGCCTTCTACTGACAATAAATGTCAGCAGCGATTTGATGGGACGCTGGCAGTCTTTAAAGGAGATGGACAATAATTCACTGAAGCTTGACGCTCACAGTGACAACAATTAAATATACCTCAATGCATCTCCTTTTAGCAGCTTTTGGTCCCGGGTTTCCTGCTGAATGACCAGTACCATACCAGCACTTTCTAGTGCAAGAATGTTTTTAGTGTTCTCAGCGTCTTCATTTGCCCATCCACTTTGGATGCCCTTACTCTGGTCCACCATTGTGCTTCAGAGGGACGTCTCGTGTACAACGTAAGAGTGGCCACCATCCTCTCTGGAATAGCCATCAAACTTCTCAATGTCCGCATTATCTGCCCCTCGGATGTCTCCGTTGATTAGACCATTGATGGTCTTTTCAGGGGAAGAGGTCTGCGCCAAGGTTTGTTCACTTCCCTAATGGGGAGAGAAAATCATAGAAAGTTATTGTACAACAACAGTGGAGTGAAGGATGTCATATCGCATGAGTGGAACAAGAGCAATAGGTATAAAGCAAGAAGTAAGAGTAAACAACCTAAAAACTACACTTGAAAGAGACAGTCTAAGTTTGATTTAAGAATATGCTGATTCTTCAAAAAAAACAAAATAATGCAACATTAATTTACCAGACCCCTAGCTCACTAATGGACTTTTTCTATGTTGTGTCTATTAAAAATAACTAGTACAAAGAATAAAACTCCCAAGAGTCTTTTTCACACTGTTAAGACTACAAATTGGAGTAATGTATGTTATATATGCATTGGCTGAAGGTATTTAATCTGCAGGACACCACGTAAAATACTAAAAATAGAAGAGTGATCCACCTTGTCAATGAATAATGTACTATGGTCTCAGGTGTTCCAATGATACCACTGTAAGGCACAAAAATAAAAAGTGATTTCAGAGTCACTCCCCAAACCATTTGCTTCACTCTTGAAAGAGTTATTTTTTCACTGCAGTCTTCACATTTTAGCCACTACTGATACTTAAAATTGCAACAGAGATGGAAACGTTGTATCCCGAAATTTAGAACCTTTGCTTTTTCACGCTGACAATCTTGTTTAACAACCATTTTGTAAACACCAATCCAGTTTAAACCATTAGGTCAAAACAGATACGGCAAAAGACAATCATTTTTCGAAAAAGACCAGTAGAACTACAATTCTTGTTAAAAATAGGACCCTCAAATTAGGGACTGCCTTAGTGTTCCAAACTTCAATCGCAGCGATGCACGGGATAGCCAAAAGCGGTTTCATTAGTCTGAGTTATAATTTTTGCCAGATTTTTTTAATGAATACAAATTTTAGACAAAAATCTATGAAATTACCTCCTTCCCCCACCCTTTCAGTCCCTCATAAATTATACTACTTCGTCCATTAAACCAGCCTGGAAGTAGACACAGAAACCAAGAATTAAACTGACCATCAACAGTGGTCTACGTCATCAGTATGCTCTGCACATTCTGAAGTTCCCTGGAGCGTTTCTGAAACACCGTTTGGCAGTAGCCTATCCACATCATTGTGGACTAAGCATCCGAGTGTCTCGCGCGCCATTGGAGAGGCCATAACAGGCCCACTTCACTCTGCCTCCCTCCCCCACTAATTTACACTAATCTCCATATCAGTTTTATTTGCCTTCTGCAGGGCACAGATGGAAACTCTATAAGAACAAGAGGGTGACTGACATCTGTAAGCTATGTGCACTTTAAAAAAAAAAAACATTTTGTTAAAAAGTGAGTATTTTGTTTTACAAATTGGGATTTTCTACAAGTGAAGAACCAAGGATCTAAGGACAGTAGTATTGATCAATGAATGAGTCACAAGTCCTTGGGTAGGGTGGGGTGTTCTTCTGGAGTAAATAACTGACCACTGGATACAGCCAGAAGCAAGAGTTCTTGCATTATAGAGAACACTTCCTAGAGCTGCGGAAAACAGCACCGCACTTTTCCCCGACTTTCCTGAAGCCGGAGTCACACTGGCAACTGAACAGCCAATGAATATCTTTGAAATGTGTTTTTTTTTTTTTTCTTTCATTGGCGAGCTGGAGATGGCAAAGAGGATGCAGAGCATTGGCAGCTACAGCAACACATGCTGCATCCTGATGTGGCCTCCACCCCATGATGCCGCAGAGGCCACTGGATCAATCCATGGAGCAGAGGGTCTGCTTACCTCTTTGGTATGGGGAACACCGAAGTACAACTTCTCCTTGTACTTATCCGGCAGGAAAAACAGAAGTTTAGGTAGAACAGGATAAATTGTCCTGGGATTCACATCTTTACCCTTCATTGAGCCTGAAACACAAAGGAGCGAGGACAGGGAATCGGTTACTCACAAAAAGCACATTACCTTTATGAGAACATATATAAATGTATTAATGAAATCAAGCAACGTGTTGCGATCTTATGTTTTATTAAGTTAGATATAAGATATCTATTTTAGTCCTATGTGCTAAGGAAGTGAGGTTTTGTAATGCTGTGAACCCCAACCTGCATGAGAGCTCACTATGAATTGTCACCTAGAGCACGCTTGCAGATTTCCTGCCACTTATATTAGCCTTTTATGAAATCAGTGATTAACAGCGCAGCATCACTTTACCCTCTGGAACAAATACGTGAAGCGTCACAATATGTGCGGCTGCTGCATGAGCTGCAGAAGAAGTGGTTTCTGACTCCGAATAATCACGCATGACTGTTTTGTGATGGGCTCTTCTTCCATTTTCACACAGACTTCCATCAAAACTGCATTTCTTTTCAGGAATCATATCACTCTTCTAGCTGAATGACACTTTCTCCCAATCATCCATGTTATAAGCTTGCTTTCAAGCAGCATATTTTCTGGCCCACATACAATCTGACAGCCTTACTCAGTCTGTGGACTACTCTCAATGGGCATTATAGACAAGTTTTCAAAGTAATCTCCCACCATTATATTTGAGAAATAAACATACATGTACCCCAGAGGCACGTTTTTGCTTACACATGATTATAAAGTGATTACTTCAATCATTACTTCACTATGGTGTTTCACGCCTTGAGCCCTATCAACATGATTTGAAAAGTATATGTATTAATATACTTTCACACATCCCACTTGCACTTATTCCACCCATACCGATAAACCAGATCTGGCAGTCGAGTCTTCTACATCTCTCCAAAAGCGTGCAACAATCGGCCACTACACATGAGAGCCTCTTCCTCACCTCTTGAATTCTGCAAGGAGCTGAAGACCTGGTTTAGGGACCAGTCCCGCTATGCCCTAGGTTTGGCTACACTCACACCTGCTCAACGCCCGGATACCCTCACGGTGACAGTGCACTCGACAAACCTGCATAACTGTGGGATAGGGAATCTTTCTGACTGACGTCCTTGCACATTTGGACCTCTGAACCGCGACAGCTCTATACGCCTCCTGCGCTTTTGCCTTTAAAACACAGCAAATAAACAGAAAACACGAAATGGCAAATTCGACTTGCAGGAATGCCCAAGATCCAAATGTGCAAAGGTGGCATAGGTGGTGCAAGAAGCAAGTAGTGCATGACGGCAGCAGAGTGATCTTACATCGCCCACCTTGGTAGAGCCGCACAGCAGCTTCGTACCACAGGCCTAAATGCAAAAGTAACACGTCGAATTCAATCTAAATCGGTTTTAACATCTTTAAGCCTAATTGTAATGTGAGAAAAGCCAAGTGTGAAGCGTGCCTCAAAGCCCAAAGGTGCATAATCTGCACAAGCGAACTAGCACAGTAGTTGACCTTGCATGTTCCTGCAGTAACAGAGACTGACAGTACTAATTATTACGCAAGGTGGGAAGGTTAAGGTCATTTTATTATTGAAAAGCCTACATTCTTTTAATTTTCCCCAACTGTATCACTTGGCTTAGGGATAGTCTAGAGATCGCCTCTTCTGCAGTCGGCTAAGTTTCAGAAGATTTTCTACAGGTGGAGAAAGGCAGGTACCTCCTTTTGACAGAAATGTCTACTGGCAGGCTTGAGATTGCATGCACAGTCTTCCGCCGTTTTGGAAAATGTAAGAATAGTGCCTTCTGCGATAACTTTTACCATATAATGCTGGGAGGAAGCAGGCCATTTTTTTGCAATGTCTGGCTCAGATATCTCCACCAACCAATGGTGTTTTCCTGCTATAACTTGCAAAACCCACCACCAAGAAGATAAAGTGCTGCTTAGAACAAAGAAGACCAGGAGAAACAGAAGAAGGTAACTGGTTGTTGGAGCAGATTCCTGTCCGCCTGGTAGAGGTCTGAGAAATGTTCATCCTCAGCCAGCTATCTTGGACCCCGAAAGGTTACATTGAGGGCCAAGAGCTAGTCCCTTGCACCCAATAAGCAAAAAGAGAGCGCACATGACAGATTCAGGGGAGCAACTATGTCCCAAGCCACAAAAGGGTCCAAAGGAAAGAGTGTGCTCTGCTGCCTTGAACAAAACAACAGATCCAGTTTGGAACAGACTTTTGGCTGTGGTCCTAAAGGAGGATTGTAAAGCCTGTCATGCACTGAAAGCAAGCGTCCTACCCAAAAATGGTCCCTGAAGTTGGAGATGTAATGAGCACCATAAATTTAAGTACAGAATATATGCTACAGGGTCTGGAAGTTTGGACACTTCAGTCTCTGCTTCTGGTGAACACACACCCATTTGCGGATCCAAGAAAGCAAGTCTATGTTTTTGGGCAGATGGTGGGGCCTACAAATTTGGGTGCAAGGACATCAGCTCTCTCCAGAAAAAAGATGCTCTTGTGATGTTTTTTTCATGCTTTTCTTACTATCGTGTTACAGATTCGATTAATAAACTGTGAAAGGGGATGTGAATAGGGGCCAATTCCAAAAGCCTTGGATCGCACAATGAAAAGCTTGGCTTCTATTTGCTTTCTTGGAATGTACGAGGCTGCACTAATCCCAAGAGTTAGAGTCTGTTTGAGCCCCATCATCAAAGACAGATATCTTGGCTATCCAAGACTGACATCAGGAACAGCACTGAATGAAGCCTGAGATTTTGGGGGAACGTGGGCCTCAGTACATTGCCACAAAAGAAAGATTATAGGACTGTTCGGCAAAAACTGACGGAGAGTGAAATCAAGATCCTCGCTGAATCCTCTGGAAAAAAGGAACCAACACGGTTCGTGAAGGCATCTCTGGGGAAGGACCCAAAAGTAAGATCAGAGGTGCATGGTGCCACCTGTCATTAATGGACAGCTATTACAAGAGTTTTCTGGATCCAGTCTGGTACCTGGAGAGATTCGTATTGTGAGAAGTCTGCTGGTAGGTATAAGCAGTCATCACAAACAGCTAATTTATTACTGCCCCCTAGTTGCTATTTTGAAAAGCACAGCCCCAAGAATAAGACTAAAACCTTTAAGACCCCCATTGTGTTTTGGATGCAAATTGCATTTTCTTAAAGCTTCATAAATCATGATTTCCCTAATCGATTTTTGTTGTTTTGGTGATGTCTCATCACTTATATTTTTTCTTCTGTTTACTAAATTGATTTAGCAGTTTATTTTTTAACTTTAGTTATGTTTTAGTGCAGGGGTCTCCAACCTTTTCCATAAAGAGAGCCACTTCTGATCAGTGAAAAGCGTCCAGATCTTTTAGGAACTTTGATCACTGTTGCAGGATAATAGTAGTGACCAAGCATATGTTTGCCACAATAGCGAGGGACACAATACTGTCAATCAAGAATACTAATTACGTAGTATCATGAAGGCACATACACATAGGTAAGCATAGATTTGCTATTCTTGGTTCCATTTCCACACACCTTGGATATTAGGGCTCTGTGATAGGCTATCAGTACTCCTCGCTGACACCTTCATTTACTCAACACACAGGACGCTGTTTAACGTTGTTGGAGCTCATTAACTGCTACCCCACTACTTAATGATGCAGTTCCCTAAAATCAGCACATGAAAATACAATGAAATGTTATTACAATCCAACTTGAGGACCTTTGTTGAGTACCAGTCAATAAGTTCCATTCATCACACAACAGTATATATCGCAAGAAGGGGCATACCTGTTAGTAAGCTCACAATCAGACCCACAATGACAACCGTGGTGGAGTTGTGCGCACTGTACCACATGTAGGATAACGAGTAGAACTTGGCCAACCCACTGAAGCAGAAACAAAATAAAACAAATACTTTACAATGAAGATCAAACCATTGGGTGGGAGATATTATAAGAGCACAAGGGTTCTGGAATGTTAATAACGAACGTCCTATTTGTTTTTAATAAGGCGGTAATATCCATTGAGGTACCCCACACTGAAAATAACACATACTATAATATAGATAAATAATATTCAGAGATACCCACAAGAAAACAACACACAGCAATCTTAACACATTGTATTTATTTCGCAAACACAACTGAGGGGCACCTGGGATGAATCCTACTGGTACACTGATACGCACAAGTGGCCCCACTCACTGGAAGAGCCCGAGGGATGTAAATCGGCCCACATCTATGACTTCCGTAAAGGCCTGTTAAACCAAGGTTCAATACCGGGCACCTATAATTGTAGTATTTGGTGCCACCGATTATTCACTGTGGATATATCAATATGGCGCCTCACTTGGGTATTACCAGAGCACCACAGGCAAACGCCTTTGGTGGGAGTGATGTGGTTGAGGTTGCTGTTTGCAGTGAGAGTTGAGCTGGTGCAGCATGAAGACTAATAAAATATACACTATACCCAGCTGACCTTCTCGCCGAACAAAGAAGGTGCCTCCTGGGTTACACTTCAAGGTACAGGCTTGTGTGAACTCTAAGTACAAGCTGGAGCATTCTGGCGACAGGACTCTGAAGAACCGATGGGCAAAGGCAGGAGGCCTCAGGAGGGTCAGAGGACTGTCTCAGGCATGCGCAGTACGCACTAATAAGATAAAGGGCCCTGAAGCAAGGCGGCCCACTCTGGTGGCAGCCGGCTCCAAAACGTGCAGTTAAGTTGGCATCAGTGCCCACTGCTGATGAGTTCAGTGAGGACAGTGGGCACCTGTGACACTTGGTGTACTGACAGCGCTACGCAATCACTGAGCTGTTTGGTTAAAGGGCGCCTGTACAGCTGGATCAAGTATTTAAAACACTTGCCCTAATGAACAAGCAACAACCAAAACTCTACAAGCCTACAAGGGCTACTGAAATGAACAACAACAAAAGTACTAAACAAACACCAGGTAACTCAGAAGGAAACCCCTTACTGTGCGCCTTCGCACCTACCTGACTGACCTTACCAGGTCAGTATTGTCGATGTCACATCACCAAGCTGAACCACTGCACTCATTCCACAGGGCGCTACACCTGCCCCGATGCTGCACAAACAGCGATCAAGGCACTACCTTGCATGAGGGTGCTGGGCCTTTTTAAGGGGGGTGAGCGCTAAGCACTCCGTCCCTCTTCTAATCTCTCTTTAGGGTGATTTTAACCACGCCCATGTTACGTCAGTCACTTTCATTGGTTCGTGGACTTGCCTTTTAAAATCCGCTTGATTTCATTAGTGGAAGGCATGCATACGCCATGCCTTTTCCAATGTTTAGCCCTCCTTATGAGCACCGGTAAACTACTGGAAACATACGAAGCTCCATGTTTCCCATTTGGTTTCTGAAGTACTTGTTCCCTTTATTTCGCAGCATGATCGTGCTGTGTTTTACACAGCGCGATTGGGCTCGTCCCCCATTTAATGTGGCAAAAAAAGTCCGGCTGGGAGTTTACAACGCTAATATCTAACTCGGCGTAAAGCGAAACCCGTTGCATTGCTTGTTTATTTAAGAAATTCTTGGGTGTCTGTAGGTGAGAATGTGGATTGATTGCCTGGGTGGGTTAATTGCTAATCAGAACAGCTAAACTGGATTTAAAATAAAACACCAGTACGCCTGCTGTTGTGCACACTGGCCTGTTGTGTGGCAGCTTTGCCGTCCTACCTTTACTGGATGCTTTCTCCCAGCCCCACCATCTTTCTCTTGCCTTTTACAGCAGTGCTTATCACACCCGTCACAGGTCAGCCTCTGTGCTTGGCTGTAACACTGGGCACTGAGAGATGTTGCACTGTACACCCTTCAGAATATCTCGTGTCAGACTCATTCCTTGGCTGAATTAACCATCCTCGATTATTCCGAGAAGCTCAGGGTGACCACATTGTTTGGTACTTGTTGAATTATACTGCTACCATGGACCAGGCCTCACAGCTGTAAACCACAGTGTTCTACTTCAGCTTTATGAGTTAGCATCCGCTTTAATTTTCAAATATTTATAAATTATACATGTTCTGTGACATTTAAGTTACACGTGGAATACGTGCATCCTGTCTCTCCAAAACCTTTCTAAATTTGATCAAAGTAGAAAACATACGATTGACTACGTGGCAGCTCTGATTTCATTAACACACTATTAGTCACCAACTAATATTCTCTCATGTGCTCTGCAGTTTAGGCACAGGCTTTGTCCACATGTGCTTCATGTCACTGACCAACACCAACTCAACCCAGGAAGGCTTGGAAAGCAGGCAAGCAAGAGTCAATGCTTCAATTAATAACCCTCCCGAATCCTCTGGATGGTGCCAATTAACATAATCTGATATAATTCAGGCCATCAATGTATGGGCTACTTTTTAAGAGGGAGGTTCCACCTTTAAAAATAGATCCATAGACCCACTTTTGTAGGAGACAAAGCAACCTGCAGTTCTACGCCCGATTCTGGCCACTTATTTAGGATGGTGAGTTTGTCTCTTGCAGCAAATAATTATCAGCGCAGGCGCTCAGCAAACAGAACTTTTACATTTGAAGACAACTGCGTGTGAACTAATGACAAATAAGAACTGTCTTTGTATTAGGATCATATTACAGCTAAGATGTTACCATTTCACCTTTGTTGGAACCCAGATACAGGGCTACTGAAATTATGGGTTTTTGCAGCTATAGTGTCTTCTGCATAACTATGGGTTTTTCAAATTTGCCAAATTATCCACCAGCTGCTACATAACCGGCAGATTTTAACAAAAATAATTTGTTTCCAGATCAAACGAATCAAGTTAGTAAAAAGGCAGCAACACGTACTGCTGTGCAGTTGAAGGGCTTTCGCAAGAACGGACTGGTCATCTTTCGCTTGCTTATTGCTAGATGGGCGCCAGACTTTCTCTAATGAGGTGATAGTGTTAAATGGCAAAATGTCTCACATTGTGTAGCAAGAAAAGGGTTAATTATGTGGCATAATTTAGAAAAAATTAGCCGCATAATGTGGCCCTCCCCTTGCCGCATAATTCCAGTGACCCTGACCGGATTACAGCGCATAAAATATTTTGCAGCATCTGCTGTCGAAGCGCCACACTGAAAGGATTTTAACATTTTTCCTACCCTGGCCTTGCCACCCTTGGCAGTCACTCTTTTTTTGCTGTTTCCTTCTGCTGCGTGAAATCGACAGATATACTTGTATCTTCTCCCGTGAGCTAATCTCTGCTCTTTATTTTGCCCTCCACTTCCCAGTCAGCTTCGCTAACTCAGATACAGCCGTATTTGCGTCTTATCGCCGCTCTGCTACATTACCTCTTTCTGACGGGGGCCGTGGACAGCAGCGTTGTCATGACAGCAGTTGTGAAATTCCCCATTTCCGGGCTGACGGTGCTGTTCAGCAGCTGAGAAGGGGCGGACTTCATGTTCTGCATAAAACTCCCGATTCCGACCCAGAATGCCATGGCAAGCCCAGCTAGCAGGCCGGTGAGGGCACCCTGAGGACAAAAAGGCAACAGTCACGGAGGACAAGGATGCAACACTCACTGAGAACAGCAACACTCACTGAGGACAAGGATGCAACACTCACTGAGGACAGCAACACTCACTGAGGACAAGGAGGCAACACTCACTGAGGACAAGGAGGCAACACTCACTGAGGACAAAGAGGCAACACTCACTGAGGACAAAGAGGCAACACTCATTGAGGACAAAGAGGCAACACTCATTGAGGACAAAGAGGCAACACTCATTGAGGACAAAGAGGCAACACTCATTGAGGACAAAGAGGCAACACTCATTGAGGACAAAGAGGCAACACTCATTGAGGACAAAGAGGCAACAGTCACTGAGGACAGGCGGGCAGCAAACAGTCATCGGGGGCAAGGCGGGCAGCAAACAGTCACCGGGGGCAAGGCGGGCAGCAAACAGTCACCGGGGGCAAGGCGGGCAGCAAACAGTCACCGGGGGCAAGGCGGGCAGCAAACAGTCACCGGGGGCAAGGCGGGCAGCAAACAGTCACCGGGGGCAAGGCGGGCAGCAAACAGTCACCGGGGGCAAGGCGGGCAGCAAACAGTCACCGGGGGCAAGGCGGGCAGCAAACAGTCACCGGGGGCAAGGCGGGCAGCAAACAGCCACCGGGGGCAAGGCGGGCAACAGCCACCGGGGGCAAGGCGGGCAACAGCCACCGGGGGCAAGGCGGGCAACAGCCACCGGGGGAAAGGCGGGCAACAGCCACCGGGGGAAAGGCGGGCAACAGCCACCGGGGGAAAGGCGGGCAACAGCCACCGGGGAGACAAAGGCAACAGTCACTTAGGACAAGAACGCAACAGTCACCGGGGGCAAGGCGGGCAGCAAACAGTCACCAGGGGCAAGGCAGGGACAAGGCGGGCAACAGCCACCGGGGGGCAAGGCAGGCAACAGCCACCGGGGGGCAAGGCAGGCAACAGCCACCGGGGGGCAAGGCAGGCAACAGCCACCGGGGGGCAAGGCAGGCAACAGCCACCGGGGAGACAAAGGCAATAGTCACTTAGGACAAGGCGGCAACAGTCACTTAGGACAAGGCGGCAACAGTCACTGAGGACAAGGCGGGCAGCAAACAATCACCGGGGGCAAGGCGGGCAGCAAACAATCACCGGGGGCAAGGCGGGCAGCAAACAATCACCGGGGGCAAGGCGGGCAGCAAACAATCACCGGGGGCAAGGCGGGCAGCAAACAATCACCGGGGGCAAGGCGGGCAGCAAACAGTCACCGGGGGCAAGGCGGGGACAAGGCGGGCAGCAAACAGTCACCGGGGGCAAGGCAGACAACAGTCACCGGGGACAAGGAGGGCAACAGTCACCGGGGACAAGGAGGGCAACAGTCACCGGGGACAAGGAGGGCAACAGCCACCGGGGACAAGGAGGGCAACAGCCACCGGGGACAAGGAGGGCAACAGCCACCGGGGGCAAGGCGGGCAACAGCCACCGGGGGCAAGGCGGGCAACAGCCACCGGGGGCAAGGCGGGCAACAGCCACCGGGGGCAAGGCGGGCAACAGCCACCGGGGGCAAGGCGGACAACAGCCACTGGGGAGACAAAGGCAACAGTCACTTAGGACAAGAGCGCAACAGTCACGAAGGACAAGAACGCAACAGTCACTAAGGACAAGAACGCAACAGTCACTAAGGACAAGAACGCAACAGTCACTAAGGACAAGAACGCAACAGTCACTAAGGACAAGAACGCAACAGTCACTAAGGACAAGAACGCAACAGTCACTAAGGACAAGAACGCAACAGTCACTAAGGACAAGAACGCAACTGTCAATAAGGACAAGAACGCAACTGTCAATAAGGACAAGAACGCAACTGTCAATAAGGACAAGGGGTCAACAGCCACCGGGGGCAAGGCGGGCAACAGCCAGTCACCGGGGCAAGGCGGGCAGCATACAGTCACCGGGGGCAAGGCGGGCAGCATACAGTCACCGGGGGCAAGGCGGGCAGCATACAGTCACCGGGGGCAAGGTGGGCAGCATAGAGTCACCGGGGGCAAGGTGGGCAGCATACAGTCACCGGAGACAAGGCAGGGACAAGGCGGGGACAAGGCGGGCAATAGCCACCGGGGGCAAGGCGGGCAATAGCCACCGGGGGCAAGGCGGGCAATAGCCACCGGGGGCAAGGCGGGCAATAGCCACCGGGGACAAGGCGGGCAACAGCCACCGGGGACAAGGCGGGCAACAGCCACCGGGGACAAGGCGGGCAACAGCCACCGGGGACAAGGCGGGCAACAGCCACCGGGGAGACAAAGGCAACAGTCACCGGGGAGACAAAGGCAACAGTCACCGGGGAGACAAAGGCAACAGTCACCGGGGAGACAAAGGCAACAGCCACTGGGGAGACAAAGGCAACAGCCACTGGGGAGACAAAGGCAACAGTCACTGACTACCATGACCATATTTCCTCCAAACAGAGCAACTAACACTCGAAATAACATGAGCACGAGACAAAATACAGGAGTAACGAGTGGCCTGCACCAAGACTGTTATGAAGCTGAAGGTTCTGCTTTCAGTGGGCGAGCATTGCCAGCAAATCCTCACAAACTACAACAAATACATATAATCAGCATAGAAAAGTGGGACACATTTCTAAGGTCAATATTACTTTTCAAATCACAAATGTTTTTTTCTCACATGATGACATAACAGGTTTAGAAATCACTCATGGTCACAACACTTGTACTTGATGCATGTTGTTTGCTAGCAACATTTAAAAATGCTATTTTTTCTGAATAAATAACATGTGACGCTGTGAGGGAGAGGCATCTTGAAGACGTTTTGAGATGGAGCCAGTAACTTAGTGCTGCGACCTTCCTATCAAACCTTCAGTGTGAGCACAAGGCACTTGTTTCCAAAAAGAAAAAAAAGAAACAAACAACAACAAAAAAAAACTTAATTCCCCATAGTCTCTAGAGCGAAACTGGACAAAGGTTTTCTTTGCTTTTCCCTTCTGGCTGTATGAGTTTTCTTTTTCAAAAATGTGCTGTTCTGTTTTAATTTATTTCCTGATGCATGCAGAAGCCTGTTGGCCGAAATCTGAATACAAATCAAAGATGCTCTGATTGTGTAGACATGTTCTATATATCTGCTTCACCCACTTGGCTACCTACAAAAGTGGCCCAGGTTTGCAAATTGAGGCAGCTTTGGCCCAGTAAAGCTCGCTGTATAGCGGTTTTGCAAGATGTGGATGACAGCATGGATTGGAGCTTGCTTCAGGCAATAATTGTTTTAATACCAGAGAAAACAACAATACAAACCGGCCCAACAGACCATAAAACAGCCCCAAAAACAGCCAAAAACCTGGCCACTCACTGACCTGTCAGGCCAGCCCAAGGTGCAGTGCCTGATTGCTCAATAGGTCAGTCTGGCCCTGGTCAGATTCCAAGCAGGAGTGTGGAGGAACTTCAAGTCCAGACCAGCAAGTGTCCACCTTCAGGTGTCAGAGATAGAAGTGTCTACATGGAAGCAAGAGCAGCCATCTTGCTCTGGTGGAATGTGGTCTTGAACACCCCATATTGGTCCTGTTGGACCTCTGACATGTACCAATGCCTGATGCTACGTATCTGCTGATGGATTATTTAGGAGGCAGCAAATCTCAATGGGCAGGGCCCCATTTGACAAAGTTTTCTTGGCTGTCTAATGTCTTTAAATGTGCAAAGTAGATGCAATGGTACATACGGAATCGAGAGACTTCTCGGCGGGAGTGATTAGGTTGGGGATAAAAGCAAAGATAGAAAAACAGTTTCGTTTGTAAGAAAATACGAAATAACCTTTGCAAGGGAAAAATGACAAGTTCTCAGGGAAACATCCCTATCAGGGAATAGTGGCTTAGGGAAGACAGGGTCTTCGTGTTGCTCACCCTTCTGGTCGATGTAGTAGCCACTAACAATTTTACCTTGAGGAGCAGATGTTGACCGGTAGGCTTAAATATACTAGGGTGAGAAAGAAGATTTTACAATTTAGCAAAGACTAGATTTAATTTCTCAACGGAAATAGCTTTCTTGCTGGGAATGGACGGCCTTGAGAAATGGCTATCATTTATTTAGGCCCTCCCAAAAGCAGAGTCTGTTTGACTGGGATTCAAACCTGTGAACTGCAGGCTGCTGCGCAAGCGCACAGCCCACTACTCTATCTTACCTGCTAATTCCGTATGAAAGGTGGAAATGGAAGGGGCTAGATGTGTGTTAGGTGGTGTGCTGAAAGGTGGGACGTTCACATCACTTACAGTGGAATTTGCACAAGGGAAGAACATTCCAAGGCAGAAGAGACCGAGAAGAGGTCCTCCAACAATCCCAAAAATACTCAGAGCTGCCTGTGGGAATGAGAGAGAGAGAGAAGAGTTATACAGTTTTATACACACCTAGTGGCAGACACAAGAGAAGCCATGTCAACCATATGAAAGATCAAAAATCAACAATGAAGGTAGCATTCACACACATTGTCAAATCATTACATGAAAAATCTCACCCTCATGCACTTCTGAGGCGCGTCCTGTAAGTTATTGTGTAACGTGATGAGCATGGCTGAGCAAATTAATATCTGGATTTTTCGATTATTGATTTGATTAGAATCAGTAAAACTAGAGGTGGGTGTTCAAGGGGAACAGAATGCATACATCATCTCCCGGTACTTAGATTCTGTGAAACCTTTTAGTAAGGCCCTGAGGAGGGTGTGTTTGGATTATAGAAGTGAAGTCTAGGAAAGGCACATTATGAGGCATCCTAAAGCCCTTGTACATCAAGCTGTGCAACAAGAGACGTGCACCATGCTGTGTACCTTACTCCTGTTGCAGATGTACAGGCCTATATGTGATTATCATCTACGAAAGGCCCATTCGGAAAATAGACTGCAGTGTCAAGCTGTCAAATCACTACATGAAGAAGCATTCACTAATGCATTAATAAGAAATAACCAGGCAAATTCAACCCCAACTAAAGCCACTTCAAAAACTATTTGACAGAATGATACAGAACATGTGAACGTGAAGTCCAGGGATTACCAAAGGCTTAAAACTAAGCGCATTCAGCAAAAACAGTTGCAGAAATGTTTTGCAGAGACAAAAAAGCCACTGCAGGAGCACTAAGTGTCCAAACTATGGGTGCATAGCACAAGTAGCAAGGCCCCCCTGTTACACACCTAAACACTGTAAGCTACATTCTGACTTATCAGAGTAAAAGCAGGAGACTCACAACCCAGACAGAATCATGGACAACCAAACTGACACTATGATAACAACACCAGCCAGGGTGATTACCTAAATGACCCAACTCAGGAGAGAGCAGACAGCAGGAATTATAGTAGCCCCCAAAAAACAAAAACAAAAATTTAAAAAATCAACGCGTCACCCACCAGGAATTGCTGGTAGAAATGAAAACCAAGGTGATCACTACAAAGCCTTTCGCAAAAACCTTTAACTCAAACTATGCCACCTCTGTTAGGAACACACAATACAGACATGGGGGAGACAATTCACGAAGCAAGTAACAACTCTAATTTGTAGACCACATTTAATATCCAAGTGTAGATTTATCAATTTATGGAATTCACAATTTCTAGGAATCGTCACAGAAAGCTGCACCAGGAGTGGGGTTCCAGGCGGATACCTGGCAAGGTCATGGGACAGTCCATTTAGAATCCGCGAGGAAAGAGGCAAACCCTTCCGGTGAAAGCCCTTATCACACCACAGTTTGGGTGATTCACGGCCCTTCCCTCGGTTGAAAGGGATTTAGGCGAGCACTGGGCTGAAAATGGAAGAGAAATCCTACCCTTTCCAGGCTAGAAAGGGAAAGGCGAGCAGTTTATCAATGCCCACAAGCATAGTTTGTGGATGTTTCCAGTGTTCCAAATCTAGAAACACCTAGGAATACCCATTTCCCAGCCCTTATATAGGATTTACTAGTGCAGAGAACTCTGCACACTCGTAGTGGTGATCACCCATAAATGGGCTTACACCTTGCAGAAATCCCTTTCTGAGTTCCCTGTTGTAAATGTACATTTGCAAACAAATTTACTTTTGTGAATCAGCCTCCTAGGTAAAGGTTCAGTGGCCTCAAACAAGGGCGCCCAAATAGAAGCTGAAACCCAGATGGGCCAGGCCCTGCAATGAACTCGATCCAGCCTGGCCTACGGATATCAAAGAAACGCACTTCCTGATGTGGTCTTAGGATGAGAGATTTGCAGGCAAAAGTGACGAAAAGCTGAGATGAAAGACAAATCGCTGCAGGTATGTCGCTTCCCGCCAACAGGTTGGACACGCTTTTTCCTAACTATGTTAAGGTTTAAACCTTAGCATCAAAACAGAAATGCAACAATGTATGCATGCATCTATGAGTTACATGTTGCATATTAAGTTTGGAATCAGTGATATAAACTTGTCACAACAACAATTTTTTAATGTGATCTCCTTTTATGGTCAATAGACTTCTTTTGACTTTTACGTTTGACTTTTAAATGTCTCTACAAATTGTGCAGGTTTTAATCGGAGTAATTTTTCCATCTCAGTAGTATTTTGCTGATGTAAGTAAAGGAGTCACAGCCGTAAAAATTATTAAAGGCAAAATCTACTGTGAATTGTACACAAGGATGTTCATTAAAATAAATTTGGACGGTCCCACTGAAGTCATGACTAAAACCTCTGGTTACCCCAGGATGGCACTGGGATGTTAAAAACATGCCTATGATGGCATAAGGTACACTGCACCCACCACATCTACCCTTGATTGGGGGTAGACGAAAAGAATCCCTGCCCCGAGACTGAACGGTAAAAACTAATCAAGCAAAAAAGGGAGCATCCATCTTACCTGCAGCACTGAGCCCATGAAGGAGGAGATGTAGGCCATGGCGACGCACAGCAAGCCATACCCGAGAGCTGGGGAGGAAAAAATGAAGAGACCCTTAAGGGATGTGGGCAGAGCACAAGGAAGGGTGATTCGAGTGGAGAATTGGTATCCTGTCAAAACATCTACAAATACTACACACAAGAATTAGAAAACGAAAATCAAACTTAGCATGTTATGTCTGCTGCACAAGCAGTGTAATTTGGAATAAACAAAGGAGTGTCTTTTCACAACAAACCACATTTATAGGCTAGGCACTATGTATTCTGGGTCTATGCTAAAAGCGTAATGAAGCCGATAGAGGCTAGAATGGGCGAATCGTTTTTGCGATTGGTTGAGCTTCTAGCATCCATCGTCCTACAGGGATGACTCCTGCCTTTTCATCGTATTTTATTCCACAGCGTCACTGATGCTTACCAGATTCATTCTGTTCAGGTGCATCTTACACACCTCTCATTACAGCAGTTTATTGGATGGGACTTTCCTAGGGGCCTATTCACAGACTGCAGTTTGTAGAACGTTCAGTAGTACAAGTAAGGTACCACATAATGCTGTCCACAAACCTAAGAATGTAAATCTCTTCTCCGAGTTTTTCCAATGGGAGAGCCTCACACATGTAGGATTAGTACTTAGTAATAAATGTGGGCGGGACAAACGGGAGTGGCTGAAGAAAAAAAAAAAAGGGGCATGCTACTACTAAATGTGAAGACTAAAGCGAAATTAATGAAGGTTGAGGGGGTATTAATGACGGTTAGGGACACGCTTGGGGAGGGACATGCACCCACCTACAGAAGAGTAAGCCCACTGCTATTCACAAACTGCACTTTTAAAGTTACTACAGCCAAATAGGGAATCAGAACAGTCGTAAATTACACAGGTCCATTGCCACATATGGCGGACCACTGGTACTGCAACACCCTTCCATAGAAAACAATGGCTGTAGGGGCTTAAAATAAAATCCCATATGAAATAATGTTTATTTAAAATAGTTAAAAATATGAAGAAGTATGATTTAATGTTCAAAAATGTCTAAAAATAAAACAGTTGGTATTTAAATATAAAATATTTAAACTGCCTTTTTCGAATTTATAAATTCAAGTAATAATAATGCTTATTTACAAAATTAAATAAATTTTAAATACATCACATTCTAAGAATATCAATGCATAATATATATGTAAAAACACTTCAGGTGGGAATTTAGTTTTAAATTTACATTTCAGAAAAATAATTTTTCATTTAATTGGGCCCCCGTCAGAATTTTTCACAATTTTTTTTGAAGCTGGAAATGTTTAAATATGTATAGACTTATTTAAACATTGCAGTTAAGTACCATTACCTTTTTAAAAATGCAATAACATGTTTCTGCTTAAAACAAAGCCCTGTTATCTTTACCATGCTTCTTTTGGTCAGAGCCTGCCCCCCTCCCAGGATCACTTGAGGCCCCCCCAGGGGGGGCCAGCTCCCCAGTTTAAAGACCCTTGCACCAGAGAGACTACACAGTAGGGTGCCTATCTGCCTATGGTAAAGTATAGGGAAAATTAATAAGTTTTATCAAACTTAATAAGTTAGAAAAAATATTTTATGTTAAACAATGTAAATTCATTTTATAATTTTGTCAAATAAAAAATGCTTAGTTTTGAAAGAAATATTTAACTTATTTGAATAGAGTAAATTGAATAAAAACTATTTTTTCAAAAGTTTACATTTAAAAGATTACAATTTAAATTAAAAGTAATTGATATTAAGCATTAATATTGTTAAAAGTGAAGTCCACAATTAATTAAAAATAATTTAATAGTCTAATAAAAGTTAATGTTACATTCATTTTTTAATTTAGAAAAGGCTGTAATATTTTATAAATAATTCTAGTTTTTTTTTTATATCTAAACATTAAATTATATTTATCCATATTTTACCTTTTTAAAATATTTACATTTAAAATGAGGTTTCATTTTAAGCAACTACTGACATTATTTTCTAAGGATGCGTTTGGTAGTGCCCGTGGTTGACTGTGTGTGATGCTGGACCTACTACAGATTATTTTTTGGGAGTAGTAATTTACACTCCCACATTTGGCTTCACCCCCTTCTTCAGGCGTGACACATATTTCTACACTTTTGAGCAACTTTAACTTTTACCCCCCCCCCCCCCTCCCCCCGACTCGGTATTCTCCCGACGCACACAACTCGGTATTCTCCTGACGCACACAACTCGGTATCCTCCCCGACGCACACGACTCAGCGGTCTCCCCGACGCACACGACTCAGCGGTCTCCCCGACGCACACGACTCAGCGGTCTCCCCGACGCACACGACTCAGCGGTCTCCCCGACGCACACGACTCAGCGGTCTCCCCGACGCACACGACTCAGCGGTCTCCCCGACGCACACGACTCAGCGGTCTCCCCGACGCACACGACTCAGCGGTCTCCCCGACGCACACGACTCAGCGGTCTCCCCGACGCACACGACTCACACGACCCAGCGGTCTCCCCGATGCACACTACCCTGCAGTCATGCACACGTCCCAGCGGTCTCCCAGACGCACACGACCCAACGGTCTCCCCGATGCTCTCCCCACTGATATGACCGAGTGCCGTCCAAGTGTTACGGCCAAGTGCTATAGCCGGAGAGAAACAGCGATCTGTTCCATCGAAAACATGACCCAGCATTCCTGTCAGTTCCATCAAACGTGCTTTTCGGTACAGATTACCTCAAGCTTTACTGGGGCACACCCCCTTGTGCACTCCTGTGAAGCCTCACCTTGTGCTTCTTGCTGCACATCATTCAAAGCTCTGATGACACACAGATCTCTCTCACTGGTATATATGATAACGTTATACTGCTGACCCCTGTACATTGATACATGTATATATTTTGGTCCTAAAGCTACTGGCACGTGGGTGCCAGTAATGTTTTTTAGGCTTTGTGAAACACCACGTCTGGAGAAACGTCCACAAAGTCCGACATCAGCATATGAAGGCAAAAGAAACAAGTCCCCGGAGGGCTGCCACTACAAGTATCCGCCTCAATCCATGATCATCTAAAGTGCACGACAAAAGCAGATTTCATACCAAAGACGCAGTTACCACTGAGATTTCATAAAACCATAAATTCATCCAGTGACTTTCCTGAAATACTAGTAACTGCTACAGTGACAGGAGAGTGACTCAGGCACTAGGAACACAAGTTTAAGATCTGCTGTAGCAGCAAGAGAGAAAATAGCTGCACAGTTACTGGGTGCTTGAAAGGGAAGAAGGGGATTAGAGTAAATTGGAATGCGGTTCATAATCTCAGGAGCCATTCTGACACTTCCCAAACACCAAGGAAAACATTGCTTCATTTGACACATGGGGGCATTGAAAGAAAACTAATGACACTTACATGCTCTCGACGTGCCAATACACCTTATCACATATACACAGCGACAAGCTTGTGTAAATACGTTATATTACAGCAGAAGAAATAAGTAACCCTTTTAAAGATACTGGTTCACATATAAAATGCAAGACTCACCAAGAATCTTGGAAATCATGGTGGCTCGTGATTCTGAGAGGTCTGGGAAGTGAGGCTTTACCAGGTCCTGCATGGTAACAGTAGCTAAGGAATTAAACGCAGAAGAAATGGTGCTGAAAGAAAATAAACTGAATTAGAAGGTTCTGTGGACTCATGACCTAGTGCTAAAGATTTGTTGGAAACAATGTATAAACACTTCCATTTAATTACTTAATAACAAACATTGGGTGCAGTTTACAGGCCAAATTCTATGGTTAACTCTATTACAGGGGTCTCCAACCTTTTCTGTAATAACAGGTACATCTATTCAAAGAAGATAATTCAAACTAGTAATATCTTTTTGTGTAGAAACCGTGACCAGACAGGATTGCATTAGCAGTTACCATATGCAAGATTACCAGTCGTGATCACCTCAGTTTATCAGTCACGGTTGTCAGCAGTAATGAAGAAACAAGAATTTGTCAATTTGCAATTCCTCTGTGTAAGGAAATGCCTCCTTGTCATGGCTACCCCCTAACTTTTTGCTTTTGCTGATGCTAAGTTTTGATTGAAACTGTAATGGGACCCTGCTAACTAGGCCCCAGCACCAGTGTTCTTTCCCTAAACTGTACCTTTGTCTCCACAATTGGCACAACCCTGGCACTCAGATAAGTCCCTTGTAACTGGTACCCCTGATACTAAGGGCCCTGATGCCAGGGAAGGTCTCTAAGGGCTGCAGCATGTCTTATGCCACCCTGGGGACCCCTCACTCAGCACATGCACGCTGCCTCACAGCTTGTGTGTGCTGGTGGGGAGAAAATGACTAAGTCGACATGGCACTCCCCTCAGAGTGCCATGCCAACCTCATGCTGCCTGTGGCATAGGTAAGTCACCCATCTAGCAGGCCTTACAGCCCTTAGGCAGGGTGCACTATACCACAGGTGAGGGCATATGCACATGAGCACTATGCCCCTACAGTGTCTAAGCAAAACCTTAGACATTGTAAGTGCAGGGTAGCCATAAGAGTATATGGTCTGGGAGTTTGTCAAACATGAACTCCACAGTTCCATAATGGCTACACTGAAATCCGGGAAGTTTGGTATCAAACTTCTCAGCACAATAAATGCATATTGATGCCAGTGTGCAATTTATTTTAACGTGCAACCAGAGGGCATCTTAGAGATGCCCCCTGAATACCAATCTGACTTCCAGTGTAGGCTGACTAGTTTCTGCCAGCCTGCCACAAACCAGACAAGTTGCTGGCCACATGGGGAGAGTTGCCTTTGTCACTCTGTGGCCAGGAACAAAGCCTGTACTGGGTATAGGTGCTTCACACCTCCCCCTGCAGGAACTGTAACACCTGGCGGTGAGCCTCAAAGGCTCACCTCTTTTGTTACAGCGCCCCAGGGCATCCCAGCTAGTGGAGATGCTTGCCCCTCCGGCCACTGCCCCCACTTTTGGCGGCAAGGCTGGAGGAGATAATGAGAAAAACAAGGAAGAGTCACCCACCAATCAGGACAGCCCCTAAGGTGTCCTGAGTGGAGGTGACCCCTGCCTTTAGAAATCCTCCATCTTAGTTTTGGAGGATTTCCCCAATAGGATTAGGGATCTGCCTCCCCTCTTCACAGGGAGGAGGCACAAAGAGGGTGTAGCCACCCTCCAGGACAGTAGCCATTGGCTGCTGCCCTCCCAGACCTAAACACACCCCTAAATCTAGTATTTAGGGGCACCCCAGAACCCAGGAAATCAGATTCCAGCAACCTGAAGAAACAAGAAGGACTGCTGACCTACAAGCCTGCAGAGAAGACTAAAGAAGACAACTGCTTTGGCCCCAGCCCTACCGGCCTGTCTCCTGACTCGAAAACCTGCAACCAGCGACGCATCCGACAGGGACCAGCGACCCCTGAAGCTTCAGAGGACTGCCATGGAATAAAGGACCAAGAAACTCCTGTGAGCAGCGGCTCTGCTCAACAGCAACTTCTTTGCAACAAAGAAGCAACTTTTAAAGAACTCATGTTTCCCGCCGGAAGCGTGAGACTTCCCACTCTGCACCCAACGCCCCAGGCTCGAGATCCAGAGAACAAACACCACAGGGAGGACGCGACTGCGACCCCGTGAGTAGCCCGAGACGACCTCCCTGGACCCCCACAGCGAAGCCTGCAGAGAGAATCCAGAGGCTCCCCCTGACCACGACTGCCTGTAACAAGGGACCCGACGCCTGGAACCAGCACTGCACCCGCAGCCCCCAGGCGACCCTCTACCTAGCCCAGGTGGTGGCTGTCCCGAGATGCCCCCCTGTGGCTGCCTGCACCGCTAGAGTGACCCCCGGGTCCTTCCATTGAATCCTATCTAAAACCAGACGCCTACTTTGCACACTGCACCCGGCCGCCCCTATGTCACTGAGGGTGTGTTTTGTGTGCCTACTTGTGTCCCCCCCCCAGTGCTCTACAAACCCCCCCCGGTCTCCCCTGCGGGTACTTACCTGCTGGCAGACTCGAACTGGAGCACCCCTGTTCTCCATAGGCGCCTACATTTTTTGGGCACCTCTTTGACCCCTGCACCTGACTGGCCCTGAGCTGCTGGTGTGGTAACTTTGGGGTTGCCTTGAACCCTCAACAGTGGGCTGTCTATGCCCAGGAACTGAGACTTGTGTTTTACTTAACTGACAAACTAACCATTACTTACCTCCCCCAGGAACTGTGGATTTTTGCAGTGTCCACTTTTAAAATAGCTTATTGCAATTTTAACAAAGACTGTATATGATATTGATTTTTATTCAAAGTTCCTAACATACCTGTGTGAAGTAACTTGCATTTCATGTGTTTACTTCCAATCTTGAACATGTGGTTCTTAAAATGAACTAAGAAAATATAATTTTTCTATATAAAAACCTATTGGTCTGGAGTAAGTTTTTGAGTGTGTGTTTCCCATTTATTGCCTGTGTGTGTACAACAAATGCTTAACACTACCCTCTGATAAGCCTACTGCTTGACCACACTACCACAAAATAGAGCATTAGAATTATCTAATTTTGCCACTATCTTACCTATAAGGGGAACCCTTGGACTCTGTGCACACTATTTCTTACTTTGAAATAGTATATACAGAGCCAACTTCTTACACTCTGTATGGGTAACACCCAACGTCCATTGCTGCAATGCCCCTGGCACCAAGGTAATATTAGTAATAGGTTTTCCCAACACCATATGATTTATCACTTAAATATCAGTTTTAAATATATTTTGGATAATCAGCCCTTTTCCTCCAAACATCAGCTTGTGACTCATGAAATTACACACATTTTCGTATCAACACAGACTTTTCTATTTTGGTCTACATATATTAATTCACCCAAGCAAAAGCTTCTTATTTCGTTGATGAGAGATATTTATAGGAAGGTGGGGAGCTGCCAACACACACACACACACACACACACACACACACACACACACACGAAGATTTCGGTGAATAGTTTACTCTGTCACAATGGTGCCAGATATCCCGTCTGCCGAAATATAAACCCCATTGTTTCCCATCTCATTTATATTTCGGGGGGCAGGATATCTGTCACCGTTGTGACGGAGTAACCCATCCGCCGGTATCTATATTGGGCCCATTATCCTATCTATCTAACACTAAGGCTCAGCTGAAAAGGACTGATCGTTCATTTTAATTTTTTTTGGCAGCTTACAAATTATATCTTGTAAACAAAGAAGCACGACAACCATTTGATGGGAGCAAATGTCTTGTGTTTTGTTTAGATATATTTATTTATTTGCATGTATGTGCTATTGCATGTTAGGAAACAAACAGGAAAAAGCACCCAGAGTGCTGTAATATCTGAATTTGAAATATGCTGATCAAAAGCATTTATATGAATTATAATATGTTTCACTTTATTGCAACCCTTCAATTAAGAGTCGCCATACGGCGACTCTCTAATTTGTTGGCTCACCAAAGAAAATTAAAAGGAACAATTTGATACTTTCCACAGTGACTTTTTTTTTATTTTTTACACAAACAAACCTTCAATTAATAGAGTTCTGTGGTCACTGACAGTCTACCTCTTTGCTGTCTTTATGGATCTGTACAATGGGTAGCCTTGCAAAAGAGTTTTTGTCCTGCGAGAGAGGTGTTGGCTCTTTGAACTGCATGCCATTTCCCTCAAGATATACTTGTTGCACGAAGTATCCAACATTAGAAGAAAATAAAAGATGGACAATTTATTACAGAAAGTAGAATTTTTTTGTTTGAAAACTGAGCTACGTGCCTCCAGATTATCTCTTTAGGTACAATCTGAAGATAGACTCGCAAAACTTTAGCAAACCTTTGTGGTTATGTCTGCTTCATCAGAAGAAAATCAGTGGCAAAAGGCCACAGAGCATCTTCATCATCTCCACATCTGACACACATGTAGTTGGTCACCAGGACTGCCAGGGCCTGTGCAGCTTGCTGCACATTAGGGATAATATTAATAGTCCTAGCCCCGTGATGTCCCGCCTTAAAAAAATTCTTGTCAGAGATTTTCATTTTTCTTTTGTGCTTTTGTATCATTAGAGAAGTAATTTAGCTCGAGTAGACATTGCTAATCTAGGCCAATTCTTTCTGGACAACATTGTTAAAAATGATGAATGTGTTGCAGTGATGATGTAATATTTCAGGAACTATGAGACCTATATACTTCATTTTGATGTCAAAACATAGGTTTTAGGGAGTCAATTAGTCTTATGAAGACAGAAAAACTCCTCAGAGCAACCCTTCCACCATTTACCAAAATGACAGCTCTATAATGATGTTTTAGTCATCATATTGGTAATTTTTTTTAATCTTGTTTTTGTTTTTTTCATTGATTCAAATTTGTAAACTTGAGCGAAGCACGTGGTAGCAGAGGATCTTTACCTCCTGAGAGAGTGTGGCTAACTAAAAAAAATTGGAGAACTCCATCAACAAAGAAAAACGTATTGTGTGCCAAAGTAATCTGAAAGAAAAGCTAACATCAACTGCAGCTGGTCAGAGTTTGAGATGCTTTAGAAATAGGGCTAGACAAAGTTCACAAAAGGTTGAAAGTGATGGTGGAAGAGGATCAAATATTTTAACATTGTAACAATAAGTGCTTCAAGTTGTATACAATGACAAAAAAAGCCTTGAGAACATTTGTCAAAAAACAGCAGAAACTAGCTAATCACAACAAGATTACAAGTCTTCTGAGTAAGCGACAACAACCAAACCCAATGCCCATCCACTCAGAAGATTGATGGCTATCCCTCGTACACCTCCAATAACTGATCTGAAAGCACAGGAACTTGAATGTGTTATCTGTGGTTTAGCCACAACAATGGCCAAAGGGATTGACGAAAGAACAAAGTACAAATTATGTGAGTCTCAAAGGGCAAATGTGTTTTTATCTGCATCTAGTTCCTTCCAAGAGGAAGTTTTCAGCCGAGTAGCTGATCTCAACAGTGAGGTGAATGTTTTTGCAGTGGATTTATGTGCTCACCCAAACTGCATGCATGCATACATTCGAAAATATGAACATACAATGAGCTCCCAGCAGCAACGTAACTGCCAGCCTTCAGTTAAGTTTGCACTCTTTGTGAAAGTGAATTAAGTTTTAAAGCCACTCGAGTGCTGGCAAAAGGTGAGATCAGAGGAATAATGGTCAACATTGACAAAACTGCATTGATCCATAGTAATGAAATTAAGATTTTTCTGGTGGGAATGAACAATGATAAAATTCGTTATTGTCAATCTAACAAAAAGAATGAACCAATTATGGTGTTCTCAGCTGATTTGATTCCTGAAGTTCTTGCTGCCAAATTAAGATCACAGGATGTAGTAAAACCAGCAGGAACCATTTTAAGAACAGTCCTGAAAGATTTCGATTTTGGACTTAATGACAAATTTTGTGATGCCTCAGAGATCCGCAAATCATGGGAGTCAACAAAAATGCCTGATGTGGTCTTGACATTTTTTACATCATGGTTTAAAATCAGCAAAGCAAAAATGGTAAAATAAAGTTCTTGAGTTCAGAACAGAAGCTGTCAACATTGACGATGGCTTTGAAGATATAGGCGGGGAAGTGGAAGACAGGCTTAGAAGGTGCAAAGGTACTGTTTCCAAATCATGTTTTATGAATTACATCACGGCAAAAAGAAAACTCGGCCACACTCGATGACTGCCCACACAATCTATGACAAGTGCAAAAGTTGAGAGCTAATCACTTCAATAAATAGGTTGGTGTATCAACAAGGTATAATGACTTAGTATGGAGAAGGAACTTGTTAGCAGCTCATGCTGTAAAATCCTGTGAATCTGACAACACACCAGTTCCAAGTCACTTTATCAGGACAGGATTTACAATTGCTGTTCTTGATAATTTTGATTTTGAAGACATCTCTTCTATGTCTGGAACATCCAGCACAAATGATACTGCCATGGTGCTTTTTCAAGACGGTACCAACGAAGTAACTGCTCGAAAACAAGCTGAGTCAGCTGTAGGCATAAACAAACGAAGCAGCAAACTTCTAACTCAACTGCAAGTAGGGTTGCCAAAGTGTGCAAAATCACTACAAGCCACCAACATGTCCCAGTGTACCAGAAAGATTCAAAGTGGCTGAGGACATGGATCATCTTCTACGCGATGCTGCGGTCTGCAAAGCTGATTTAACATCATTTATCATATTGCTTATTCGGCGCAGACTGAAGGATGAAGAAAAGCTAGTTCCTCTGTGGGATGGAATTCACGCTCTTATCTCACAGAATACTGTCTCACTGAAGGAGGTTGGGTTTTTACCAGTAATACCATCTCCAGTTACAAACTAAGCAACAGTATACACAGCTCTAACAATTTTCCAAAATGTGTGGGCTCGGCTTGAAGACCAGCATATCCTGCCAGTTTTCTGCAATAAAGGTGTTTTCTGTATTGAGGCTGACATTTTTATGTGCAATCTAGTAGAATTTGATGATCTTTAGCCAATGATGGGCATTTCAACATGACAAAAGCTGCCCTGAGGTGTGCAGAAAGTTATCTCAGTGGATGTGGCACAGACTATGCACTTAGTAAGGATGAAATCTTTGGAAGTAAAACTGTCCAGTCAGTATTGAGCAGAACTCATTACATTCACTCATTACAAGGTATGCTCATCACATCTGAGGCTATAGAAACAATGTGTTGGAATGTTTTCTGGAACTAGATTGGCAAATTAGGTTTTGCATATCTTATCTCAGAAGTGAACAAGGCACAGGGTGCACTTCATTCAAAAGCCATAATGCAAAAGCCAGGCAATGTTCAATACACATTTCAAAATCAGAACTTTGCTAGTACTGGGGTAATGTTATACACATGACTACTCTAGTGAACAACTTGGTGCATACTGATAGGGAGAGCACGCATTGGACTGCATTAACTAACTGAGATATGGGTCCTGGTATTTGGAAAGAGTGAAGAAGCTAGAGGTGGAAAACCAATACCTCTACTGAAAATTCATCAAAAGACATTTTGTGGTGAAATGCTATGGCTCCAGATATAAACTGGAACTGACGATCCAGAGTCCTTTCCATTTACAGCGTTTTCAGAGAGATGACAAATTCAAATATAATAATGGACCATCATGCAACTGTTCCTCATCCACGGATTTGTGGGAAAGAGAGGGGGACTTTTTAATAAACCTGTTGACAGCCTTCTTCATTTCATGCAGCAGCAAGGAAACCCCTTTGAAATGGCTAAGCCTGTGAGACTAGACAACTTTGTGACCAAACAATATGTGAATAACAATACTACTAGATGTCCTGGAACATGGATCGAAACTATTTGCAGAATTGAAGCAGGAGAGATTTGTATTGAAAAAGAAACAGCTGTTTGACATAATCACTAAAGCTAAACTTTCATGCATTAATTGCCACATTAAGAGTTTCGTCCAACCAGCCACTACAAAACATGGTACAAAAAACTTTTGCAAGGACAGAGAGATGGATGTAGTGAAAGAAAGGGGTGAATTTATCAAGGACATTGTCACATGATCTTTATTTCTCCTTATTTATCTGTATTATTTGATGGAGATGCTGCAATTAAACTAGTGAAGCACAAACTCGTACAAGACCACAAAAACAAAAACTATCACCTGAAGAATTTTAATTCGACAAGATATCCTCAGTGAAAACTGCTCTTGTTGTGTACTATAGGTGAAAATGGCGAATGGTTAAGATTTCATCCATACAATTCTTCAGAGAGGTCATTCAGACTGCTCTATAGTTATCAAAGTCATTGGGCACCTTGCAAGAACTTCACATTGCCTTTGATAGTTATCTTGATTTATCTGTCAAAGAATGTGAGAGAACCAGACGAATGCCTACAAAAGAACTATTGACCTTGCCTGTATCAAAAATTTGACACCTATACCTGTGCAACTTGATCAATTCTGGTCATTAACATCGAATAAGATGAACTTGGAGATGCTGATGCTTCAGTGAGCACCGAATTTTCAATTATTGCAAGTGAAATGATTGTCAATGAGTTGGTGCCTGCAGAGATATATTCAAAAGGTATGGAGCATATTGTTCAAGAAGTTAACAGCAAACTGGAGGAAGCTGACCTTCGTGCTGTGCCAAATGTTGAGTGGGCTGTTCGAAACGGTTCCAATCAAGTCATTGTACTGTCAAATGAGACAGATATTATTGTGCTACTTAGATTTGATACAATGTTCATAAATCAAGGATTGTCAGAGTTATGGAGAAGTTATGGAACAGGTGAGAAAAGACACCTAATCCCGTTTCATATTCTGTACAAGAAACTACTTGACCCCCAAAACCTATGTTTTGACACCAAAATGAAGTATATAGGTCTCATGGACCCTGAAATATTACACCATCACTGCAACACATCTGCCTTTTTTCAAAATGCCATCTAGAAAAATTCGGCCCGGATCAGCAATGTCTACCCAAGCTAAGTCACTTCTCCAATGACCCAAAAACACAAATCAAAAATGAATATTTCTGGACAACAATTTTTTAATGAGGTATAGCAGGGGGCCAGGATTATAAAATCTAACTAGGAGTTGCAATGGCTATGCCCAAGCTGCAGTTTGCAACTCTTGTGATCTAAATTACCTGCCAATCCATCTTTTACAAGTAAAGTGTACTTACAACTTTTAATGCTTGGTTGTTGAGTAACAGGCTGTAGTCTGAGCACTCCATTAAATGGTTTATGAAAAAAGTACAAAGACTTTTCACGGGACTCAAAGGTCAAGCGATATAACTTCTTGGAAGGGTGAAAGGCATGTGATGACAATTCCACTGTCACATGGTTCTGGAGGGATTACATCAGTAGCTGTGCTAAGATCTCTGCAAACTATTGCATCAGCGTACAGGTGGAGTTCAGAGGCAGTTTACTGTCCCTCAATACCCCTTGCGAGACTCAAGTCTGCACTCTAATAGAGCACCACGTAAAGTGACAAAGGAGAATTAAGCATCTAGGTTTGTGTAATCAACAGCCCCTTTGCCATGCATCAAGAAGGGCTGGCATTCCTGCAAGACCTTATGTGCTACTCCTTGACACAATGTGAGACTGGCCTCTCAAAATACATTAAACCCTGGTAACCAGCACATAAAATAGTTTTTAAAGGATCAGATGCGAACATTGGAGATGAAACGTTGTTCCTACAATGTTTCGATGACTTCCCATTTCACTTGCTAGTAATGTCAAGCATGTGTGTGGGGGGGGAGGGTGTCCGTTTGCTTTAATGCAGGGCTATGAAAAGCAACATCCCGCCCGTTGACCTTCCATTACATCACAAGGTTGGTCCGCTGCCCGATTTAGTACCCAGCAGTCTACAATTTGATGCTGAGGGCTAGACGAAGGGTAATCAGTGTTCTTCTAGTTCTGCTTATTTTGTGCCCATACTTTTCTGTTCATGACTCCAAAGGCCTGGGCATCAATACCGAAGGTCAGGCCAGGGGTACAACTTCTACTAGAAATACTTCTAGTTAACACCCTTGATGCCTAGGGAGCCCCCTCAGAGGATACAAAGTCAACATGCACCTACCTGAGAGCACCACTGAAGAGACAGGCGACAAACAGCCCCGGAAGCCCAGGAAGCTCCTTCAGAATGTCCATCACAAAATACAGCACCATCTGCAACAGGAGAGAGGAAAGAACAAATGACCCAGAGAGACCAAAAGAGCCCGAGAACACAGACAGATGACCATGTGCTTGGCAATAGATTGTGCTTAAAATAATCATAACAGAGCAGCAATAATAATGCTGATTATTATAATACCATCTTTTACAACAGCGCTTTATAAAGCACTTCTGACATGTCTAAGCACTGTCACTACCAACTGATGCTACTACCCACTTGATTGGTTCTAAATTTAATGAGCTCAGTAGAAAGGAAAGCCGACTTGGCCTTAGCGAGAGTCCAACTTGTGAAACAGATTACAGAGGATGTTAGCTGTATGCCTTTAACCTACTCAGCACTCTTGTCGGCGCATATTGCAGATCTTTCACAAGCACTGTGGCATTGCACAAGGGCAACAAACTCGGGCTCTGGATAGCAGCCATTAACATGAAAACATGTATTGATTTACATTGTAACCAATTACAGGTATTGAGCAAAGAATGCATCTCGCTTCTACGCCAAAGTGTGGCTCGATCATAAAAGTATGTAGCTCTTGGTGAGCCGGAGAGCACAAATGCTGGAAACCTGCACAGCTCATACTGAGCCTGAGAACACAAACACTGAAAACCTGCACAGCTCATACTGAGCCTGAGAACACAAACACGAAAAACCTGCACAGCTCTTGGTAACTTGAGAGCACAAACGCTGAAAACCTGCACAGCTCATGGACAGCTGGGTCATACTGAGCCTGAGAACACAAACACTGAAAACCTGCACAGCTCATACTGAGCTCGAGAACACAAACACTAAAAGCCTGCACAGCTCTTGGTAACCTGGACAGCACAAATGCCGAAAACCTGCACAGCTCTTGGTGAGCTGGAGAGCAGAAATGCAGAAAACCTGTACAGCTCTTGGTGATCCAGAGAGCCAAACGCAGAAAACCTTTACAGAGCTTACTGAGCTGGAGCGCACAAACATGTGAAACATATACAACTCTTACTGAGCTAGAGAGCACAAACACTAAAACCCTGCCCAGCTCTTTGTGAGTGGACAGCACAAACACTAAAAACCAGCAGAGCTTATACTGAGAACAAACGCTGAAAACCTCCACAGCTCTTGGTGAGCTGGAGGGCACAAACACTGAAAACCTGCACAGCTCATACTGAGCTCGAGAACAGAAACACTAAAAACCTGCACAGCTCTTGGTGAACTAGAGAGCACAATGCTGAAAACCTGCACAGCTCTTGGTGAACTGGAGAGCACAATGCTGAAAACCTGCACAGCTCTTGGTGAACAGGAGAGCACAATGCTGAAAACCTGCACAGCTCTTGGTGAACTGGAGCACAATGCTGAAAACCTGCACAGCTCTTGGTGAACTGGAGAGCACAATGCTGAAAACCTGCACAGCTCTTGGTGAACTGGAGAGCACAATGCTGAAACCCTGACAGTTCCTGGTGAACTGGAGAGCACAATGCTGAAAACCTGCACAGCTCTTGGTGAACAGGAGAGCACAATGCTGAAACCCTGCACAGCTCCTGGTGAGCAGGAGAGCACAATGCTGAAAACCTGCACAGCTCTTGGTGAACTGGAGAGCACAATGCTGAAAACCTGCACAGCTCTTGGTGAACAGGAGAGCACAATGCTGAAACCCTGCACAGCTCCTGGTGAGCAGGCGAGCACAATGCTGAAAACCTGCACAGCTCTTGGTGAACTGGAGAGCACAATGCTGAAAACCTGCACAGCTCCTGGTGAGCAGGAGAGCACAATGCTGAAAACCTGCCCAGCTCCTGGTGAGCAGGAGAGTACTGACCGCGCACTAAATACCCAATACTAATCTCAGGACACCAGTTTCTATCCTCAACCACGAATGGTCAGTTTCTCTACAAAGGCATGCTCTGGCTGTTCAATAGTTGGAGGCAAACAGGTAAAAGCATTTCTAGTAGGAATGAGTCGATACCTGCAAGAAGGGTACAAGACCTATGCAATACAGAGAGGCACAAGGAGGTGATGGACTATGTCAGCGACGGTCTTGGTAGGAGAAAGAGATAATAAAAGGATACAGGTAACAATTAACAGACAAACAAGCAATACAGCTTACAATCTCCTGTACGGCTCAGACGGCAGCTGGGTGAGGTGGTGGAGGGGTGGGATGGTGGAGGAAAGGGTGTGATGGAGCGGGGAATGTCCTTTACTTGAAGGTGATGCGTTTTTAGAGAGGTCTTAAAGATAAGGAGGAAGGCCACCGCCTGGAGCTCACCAGAAAGTACGTTTCAATGAAGGGGGTCAGGAAAGTGTTCTTATGTAGGTGTGACGCTGGTTGATTTGAGGGTAACAAGGAGTTTACAGTAAACAGACTGTACGATGCACATGTCTGTTCAGAAGTAGAGTGAGTGAATGAAGAAGACTAGAGCAGCCTCACGCACGAGCCCGAAGACTAACATGACCAATTAAGCCATTGAGTGTGAATGTCAGAAAGGAAAGGCAGATCTCCACAATCAAATTCTGTTTCAGGATATCCACACCCAACAATCCGTTTAACAATCATTCATGTTTTCCGAACTGATATATGGAAAAAGAAGGTTATCAGTGTTGAATGGTAATGCACTGACTGGAGTATCTTACGAAATCAGCTGGCGACAAGCTAATCTAGTTGTAATGCTAAGAAAGACAAGCATTTGCAATGCAATAGGTCTCACATTTACTTGAGTTGGAGCTAATGGCATAGTAAATGCATAACTGGACTTTTTTGCCACATTAATGAGTCAACCCTGCCACATATTTTGGTCCTTCCTGTCACATAATTCCAGTGGCCCTGCATATAACTAAAGGGTTAGTAGGCTTACTGGAATATTTTTTATACAATGTCCTTAATACACAAACTACTCTCCGGTGCAAAACATATTTACTTGGCCATTGGTACAGGCGACATTGCCCGTGGGCCAAGGAATACATAATTATACTCCAAGAATGCGCGCTTACTGGATCACTGTCCCTTTACTGAAGTCTGGGGAACTGAACAAAATGGGCACGATTTTTTCACACGCCTGAGGCGAGCAATCTCACATGCTGTTAATGATCCTCAGTTAGTCTTGAACTGAAATATTAGTTATAAAATATTGACCATTGTACAGCATAATCAACCGTAAGCTCTCCTTGGAGTTAGTTTTATAAATACTCGCACATGCAGCTCAAGTTTCACAGACTCAAACGTGTATTTCATCTAGTCAGGTTTCTGCTTTGTATTCGCAGCTTACATCACATTGTAAAAATAAAACAAGTCCTAGGATGCAAAGCAGAAACCAATTAAATGAGCGAATCCTGCATCGAACTAGGGAGCTGGACAATTCTACGAATACTACTCCAAGGGCTGGCTCCCAACTTTCTGATATTCCAGTTGAAATGCCCTCTTGAATAGTAGTGTATCGCAGTAAAACACGGTAAAGCCAAGGTTTCAGCACCTTACCTGACTGTTTTTCATCACAGCCTGCAGCTACAGCTCAGGAGCTAGGGTTGGCTGCCTGCACAGGGTTTGGAAGCGGCCACAGTGCACACATTTCAAAAGGTATTTATTAAGGAGTTCAATAAAGTTGTAATATTGCACTCAAACAAATAACTAATTCCTGGAGGTACAAAAAAAAAAAAAAAAAAAAAATCTTTAAAGCAGAAAATAGCTTTAAAGCGCTATGCAGTAGCACAGCTGTTAAAAATAAATTTTAAAGCACTAAATACTGAGGCAAAGTAATTTTAAAGCTATATCGGGAATACGTATTTCATGTCCACCAACTCCCGGCCCCTTCAGCTCACTGTTGCGTTTGTAAATATTTCAAAATAACTCTGGCGATTTATGTTTTTTCTGGAGAGAGAACGTACTTTTATCTCGTGCAAGCTTGGAGTCGTCATAAGGTAGTGTAGAGGGTTAATGTACCTACTGCAAAGAATGTGCACTAGGCAAATCATAAAGTGCATGTAATCTAAAAATGTCAGAATAACCCTGGCGATCAATGTTCGTTCTTGAGACAGAACGTACTTTTCTCTAGTGGAAGCTAGGGGTCATTATAGGGTACAGCACGGGATTAATATTCCTGCTGCAAAGAGCGTGTACTAAGCAGATCATAGTGCATATAATGGAAAATTGTCAAAATAACTGGCGATTAATGTTCATTCTGGCGAGAGAACATACTTTTGTCTAGTGGAAGCTTGGAGTCATCATTAGGTAGCGCACAGGGTTAATGCGCCTGATGCAAAGAAGGTGTGCTAGGCAATCAAAGTGCATGTAATGTAAAATGTAAAAGTAACTCTTTCAATTTATGTTCTTTCTGGAGAGAAAACACACTTTTGTCTAGTGGAAGCTTGAAGTCATCATAATATAGTGCAGAGGGTTAATGTGCTTGCTGCAAAAAACGTGTACAAAGTGTATAAAATGTCAAAATAACTCTTGCGATTAATGTTCTTTCTGGAGAGAGAATGGCTTTGTATTTCTGCCTCCGGGTCAAATCTCGACAATGAAGTCACTTGAGGTCTTTGGTATGTGTCCTGGAGACCCTCTGGTTTGTCCACGCGGCCTACTCCCGGATTCTGACTCCACAGAGACCTCATTTTCCACACTGGACACAGTGAGACTCGCCTACAGCTTGCCCGGGCATGATGGGCGACATGCCTTCAACACACCTCAGGACCTGGAAGGAAAATGCTTTCCGATGTGCCTGGAAGCGCTAGCACTAATAAAAAACAGATACATAAATATTTACTATGCATTTTCCGAGTAGGTAATCCGGTAACCTACAGATCACACAAATAAAAGCCAAAAGCAAAAATGAAATTACTCTTATTAGGTAGCACAGTAAACTAGTTCGCACTATGAGCACCATGGCAGCCACGGAATTCAGACAAAAGAAACAGGTAGTTTGCCCACGCTGAAGAATATCAGAAATCGTGCAACTATCCCTGTAACAGGGTCGGTGTCCAAGGTGGTAACCAAACCACCTCAAAGCAGGACAAACATAGAGCTTTTACCAATGACATCAAGTGATTTTGGAAAGGCAAGCCCATGAATGAATAAAAGTGATGGGTGTTAGGTGGGCATGGTTAAAAGCCCACAATACTTGCAGCAGGTCGAAGCACTTGCGCGCTCGACCTTAAAAAGGGAGACTTCATTAGAAATACCTGCAACGCGTTTGATGCCCTACCACTGTATTACGTGACCTTAAGGAGACAAAAGGGGAGTCCCTGGTGTAGGGCATAAAAACAGATATGAGTGTTCTCATGTAACCACGGTTCTGAAGCAGATGGTGGAAAGGGAAGGCATACAGTTCATGCTACCTACAATTCTAGACAAGTAAAGGCAGGTGAGTGGCACTTGTAACTATCCGGCAATGGGGTGATTCACATAGTGTCTGGTTTCAGAGTTCTCAGGAAGGCTATCTGCTCCATCTGTTTCTTCCATGCAAATTAACATAGCGAACGTGACATTAAGGAGCTTCTGGCTCATTAATATCACTGGAGGTGATGCCGCACAAACTATGAAATCACAGGAAGTACCTTCATAAAACAAAACTCTGTAGGTTACTGTTAAAATCTTTACCAAAAAAAAAAAAAAAATTGCTGTAGAGTCAAATATCCGAGAACAAAATCACTGTCCTAAATCCTGCTGAAAACCTGCACGCATCATTTAAAGCCCTGAGGTAAAGCTGGAAGAACAGTATGCATCTCTTCTGACCACCATCTAGGTCTTATCATCAGCAACAGACCCCGAGAGCTGAGGACAAAGCCATGGCTGACTCGCTGAGGAGGAGGGCAGGTGGAGCAGAAGTCCTAACATTTAAGAAAACTGGTGAAATTACCAAATCTCTTTCAAACAGTATCCTGAAATCTGAAAGCCGCAGCATTTTGCAACAAAATAATTGAGGCCAGGATTCAGGCCCCAGCTACAAACAGTAGCACAGTCTGAAGCAACATTTCCTTCCGGGAAGCAGCTGTGTTGGGTGATAAAGCTAGAAAAGAAGCACTCAGGAGGCTCAAGCAGGTACCTGGAAGGGGAAGAACTGCAGCCCACTGTTGGTCCAAAAGGAGCCCACCATTAAATGCCACATCTGCACGTGCCTGTTTAACACACTGTGACCTGGAAGCTAGTCTTGTAAATTTGGAATGGCTGTTTTGAAACTTTCTATTTTAGGTCTGGCCTACAGACAGGTTGACTATCTCGTCAGCTGCCGGTTTCAAGTAGTTAAGAATCATAAATGTAAAAAGCATGTATGCTTACATAAATAAAAAGGATTTAAGACAGCCCTCTACACCCATTAGTCTGTTCAACTGTCATTCACATTTTGCTTTCACCCACCACAGTATAAAACCTAAAGCAATGGGACTGCCTGCTTCAGCCACTGCTCTCTTGCACTGCGAGTGACTGCATTTTGTCTGATCACATGTGCACGTCTGGTTAAAAAGAAGCACACTGCAGTGCCAGGGCTGATTGGACGATACTTTACTTTGAATGGCAAATGCTTTTCTTCTTTATATTCTGTATCCTTTTTAGAAAAAAATTGTGTTTGATCACCCTAGTGTGTTTAAACTTATTTTTTTGTCAACTTTAGAAGTGCACAACCTTTCAGCGTTTTATTAGGACGCGTACACATACGGGCATGTATGATTTTACAAGATCCCTCACTCCGTGCACAGATCACCCAAATCAGACATGGAAGATCACTGTTACAAGTCACATGAGAAGGTCAGGTCTGCTTCATCAGGAAATTCAAGCCTCATCTTCGCTCCTCATGCTACTATTTCCGCTGGACTATCCAGACCGAATTTGGTTGGTCAGATATCACCCTATATTCACTGAACAAAGTGTACCAAATAGCCACTCTCTTGCCCAGTGTCCAAAGAAAAATAGAGTGCATCTCTCACACCTCAATTTAGGGCAGTGATCATTTCCAAATGCTCCTCTCGGTACACATTGCCTTAAAAACCACCACATAATCTAATGCATGCCAGGAAACTAGACTTTCTTGTTGCCTTCCATCACCTGCCACCTCCGGTCCACTCCACTGTCAGCCCCATTCTGCAAAGACTGGAGAGACAAAGGCCAGGAGATGAGCACTCAGTTCAGGTTTTCAAAGTGGAACAATCACATAAGTTTTTACTAACAATAAGGGAAAGAGACAATGACTTATCTGAATCAGCAAGAGCCATTCAAGCCCAGTTAATTATCTGCTCAACTGAGAACGCGCTCTAGTCCCCAGTGTGCGGCTACTGCTGCCCTCTCAATGCATGTCAATTCAACACACTCCTAGGTACCCTAAATGTCCATCCAAGTTATTTGTTCCAAACATGATTGCTTTTCTCCTCTCCGTTATGTGCACTGCTCAATTGCCCAGGGGGACAACATTTGCACAATAAAGTACTTAAATAAAACAAAAAATGAGTGGAAGCTAGCTAATGTTGTACAAATTCACAGATTCCTAATGTAGCAACCAAATAGATGTGCATGCAAATATCATCTGTACTAGTCTCACTACATTAACCTCCACAAACAGTGATTGCTGAGCCCAAATATCTTCCTCAACAGGAAACAGACACCCTTTCAGCCCTCTGTGGCCCTGGAATCTGGACAGCACACCCTGGGAAGCGCCCAATGCTTCGTTCTCACTTCAGGTGTAGGACAATAACCGCAAGTCTGCTGAACCAGTGACATCACCTTGGTAATTCAGAATAATTTAACCACGGATGCGACTGTAAAAGGTATTCTTGCAAACTTTCTCAAGTACTTTATCTGCTTCTCACTTTTTAGGTCTCATATATAGATAGTTCTAGCGGTCTGCTGGCAACAGAGCTATTGTAGCCAATGCGGACATAGAGTGGGTTTTGGGCCCACCCACTGCGGATGTTTCAATGGATTTCTTGTTTACCTCAGAGCCCTGCATATGATTCAAAGACCCACCTCTCTATTCTTGTAATGATCCTGCCCCAGGGAACATGAATCTTGCATTTGGTCCCCATCTTTTTATCTTGTTGCATCTGCTCCTACCACTTTCCTGCAACAGCTCTCTTCCCGCAATAATTTACTCCCCCTCGGTATTTGCTGATACAGTGGTCTTCTTGAAAAAAGTGTTTCACACTATTCCAAGATAGCCGCCCTTGTACATGAATACACATGCAGGGGGGGAGAGGCGCATCTTAGAACTATTTTATATGCTTTTAGACAAAGACTACTAAGATGGCTGTCACGTGTGCTTGGAAGGTCATCTAGATTTAAAAACAAAAAAAAAAAAAAAGTACTGGCACAGCCTAGAGGTCTTGTCACCAGCAAGATATATTGTCTTTAAAAAGGTTTAAACTAAACTTTCTTGCTTAACTTTCTGGCAAGCATAGTTCTTTATTAGGCGGTCTCCCATTTTTTAAAATTCTGTTAAGTAGGAAGCGACATCAAAAGATGAATATGTAGTCCGAAGAGAACAGGTAGGAAGGTACAATGTAAAATGTCACATCTCACTGTTGGTGAATAGGTAAAGAAAATGCGGTCTCTAATTTTGCACAATTTCTGCGTTCACAGGTCAGCAAAATGTCCTGTCTTCATCTGATTGCGCGTCTCTTTCAGAGGCTGAATGCAGTCGCAAAAAATGGATGAGAGCTAATTAAAATGCTTACAAAATGCCACAATAAACACTGATAGATTGCCATCTCAAAACTGCTATTTTCGCCATGCTTAGCCTTCCAGAGGGTGTTCATTTTAGCAACAAGAATGAATTTCGACAATTTTAAAGAAGGCTTGGAATAGGCTGGGTGATCAACATTTAGGATTTTTTGCATACAAGACGCAAAGTAAATACCGATTAGGGGACAGAACAGAAAAAATATTTACATTCAACATTTAGACATCATAGCCTCACCCAATGAGAATAAAGGGATGAGGGAAAGCAGGGGCTCTTTAGTGTTCTTCCATGTATCTGGAGGGTTTTCATGAGCAACCTTTTAGGAAAAGCACACAGGTTTGTTTTCTTACTGTGAATGCTGGGAAAGATCCGAGACTGAGGATGGTGGTAGTTGGAGTAAAGGTCTGTACAGGATAGGGTGAATTAAGAATTATATCAAGATGTTCCTGGACCGATTAAAGGACATTAAGTGAAGCAGGGATCCATAGAATTGTGGAACTGGTCTAGGAATGAATGCAGAAGGAAACCTTCAGGGGCTGGATGTTTATTGGCTGGGCCCGGGCAAGGGGCGGTGCTGACCGCAATATGCCGGACAGCACTGCCCAACGAGATGGGCAACAAGCCTTATCTGTGTCTGCTCTATGGTAGCCGGTGACAAAGTACAGTTCTTACTTGTAGCATGAAACACCACCACTGGTGGCGGAACAGATGCAGGCAGCTTTGAATAACTTAGGCATAAATAGGCCAGAAAGGTAGGTACAAATACTCTACAAAAGTAGAGTTGTTGTCTATCCAATTTTAAGAACTCATTTGGTATTTACTAATTTTAAAAAAAAATGCTAGTTTAAAAAGGAGTTGCCCAGCTGCTGTGGCATTATGAGTAGATTGCAGGCATATGGTGGAAAACAATCTGCCAAAAACTGTGCGTGGTTTAGGGTCATAATGAAGAACACAGGCAGAGAATATTTGACTTTATATTTTTTTCTTAACAGCAAATGCAGTGTTCATTCAGCTTCTTACTATAGAATAAAAATGCATTTTTACGAAACATATTTCATGACTACACCAGAAAGGTGGTAGACTCCTCGAGTTGACACTTGAGAAAGCAGAGCCCAGAGCTGTAGATGACCTGCAGTGCAGACAGGTGCCATGCAAGACCCTGCGGATGAACCCTGCGGGTTGGGGGTTGGCACGAGTGCCCAAGCAGTCTGCTCACCTGATCTGGAGAATGAAGGGACGCCAGCTCCGCACTCTCGTTCTGCTTGTAAAATGCGAACATTACCAGTCCCATCAGGCAGCCAAGACAGAGCACAAGCTGCTGGCAGGGGAAAACTGCATAGCAAGACCTGAAAAACAAAGGATCTGTCACAGGGCTGCATCCGATGCCATCCAACGTCTACCACTTGCACTGCTCATATCATGCACCCAACTGCAGTTCACCACAGCAAGTCTAGGGGGCGCCACTGGTCAACAGGGAAAAAAACCACAGCTGATAAATATCTCTGCTTACAAGTCCAGCACTTTAAGAAGTAGCACGTGGTAAAACTGACCCTTTGATTATCCATCAAGAACTAGAAGGCCACTCTGACCCAATATACTAGCACTACATCGTGCTCTGGAAGGAGCTCAAACTTCCTGTGTAAGATTGTCCTTACTGGTGATGCTGTGCTCTGCCTATTCACTCTGCAGCACACAGAGGGTAATGCACAGCCGGACCCACCTCTTATAAGGCCCAAGTAGCTCCCAGAATGCTGCAGCATAGATGTAACAGCTCGATTGCACAGGAAAACTCTGGGAAAGCGGTCCTGCCTCAGCAATTTAATCTCTGCTATTTCTTTTGTAAGCCACCACTCCCACTGAGGAAAACCGACATGATGTCTAGACTCTATTGAACTGTTTTGTTATGTTTTTCCCAGATCTACTGTACGGGTTATCACTGTGCCCTGGTGGCCATGGTCATCATTACCTGGACTCTAGGGTCACTACACAATGTGTCTTACTTGCCTCCTCTACGTGTCTATTAATCTAGGTAAGTAATCTGGAAACATCACTGGATGCCATGAGTTTTCTTGTAGTCCTGAAGACACTTTAATTCTCACAATACAAACTTGGCCAGATCAACTTTAAAAACAGCATCATAGTTTGACTGAAGAAATGTTCAATATGTTATATTGCTCAAAGTTCCAATCAAGGCTCTTCATACCTCTCTAAATTTTCCGCAGGATACACAACAGTTTCCTGTAATTTAGAGCTCCACTCACAAGGAATATACGTAAGCACTTTGTCTTCCACACAACAGTCATCGTGTCTGCACCGCCCTCATTCCAGGTCTCCTTCATGCACCTTTACTAACCATTTGCACAAGCCCATCAGCACCACCATCATCATCTCATTCCAATCTAACTGGGTTTTATTTCATGACAACTTGTTTACAATGTTAAGATAGGTCAACCTTCCTCTGTAACATGTTTCTTTTTAGGCCACTTTTCTTCTCTCAAAAGTTGAGACTATCAACACATCCTCCTCTCTTCAATTGCCTCACTCATGCTGGTCACCACACGCCCAACTTCTTCTAGTAGTTCATCAGGTTATTCCACAAACAACCTTTATAGACAAACAACCTTTATAGACAATCAGTTGTGGTGCTTCTCTCTTCTTCTAGTTCTTTGTCAGGTTATTTCACAGAAAATCTATATAGAAAAATCAGTTGTAGTGCTGCTCTCAGCATATTTCTATCGGACAAAAACTCCTGCAATCTCATTTGCTGCCTCAGTATTCCAGGAACTGTCATCAACAATCCTGCGATGACAAACAAATCTAGCAGAGGGCAATGACTCTTCCTGGCTGTAAATTCTGAACCGCCCGCACCTTAGTCCCCTACACCACACACTCCTACCAGTTGTATGTCAACTCCACCACAGGACACCAATGCCTCCTTTTCAACATTGAAGTATTTTTGCTTAACGGCTTCGAAGGTCTCAATACTTTTGATATAATCTCCTTCCTTCTTTTTTGCATCACAAGTACACCAAAGCCATTGCTGTTGTCGTCAGTAACTATACTGGTTTTACATCTAACAGGACAGGGCTTCAGCACAGGACATTGTGGCCACCTCTTCCTTTAAACTGACAAATTATTTCTACGAACATTCATCCTACACAAACCTCACACATTTAATAACTAATTTGTTAAGCCTTTTATCTTATCACTAGCAAGCCTTTTATCTTATCACTAGCAAATTTCAAAACTTAGTATAATAAATCATCTAAAGAGTTTAGGTTTTCTCAAGTAATCCTCTCTATCTGCCACTATTTTATATTTCTGCTCCTTGTTTAACGATTTTTGAGAACTTTTAACCCTGCCTCTAACATTGCATCATGCTCTTAGAAATCCACAAAATATGCCTCACTCATTTTTTTTTTTAACAAACACTTTTTATTGAGGGGTACCAGAATACACAAATATAAAAAATTTACCTCAGCAGGCATGAAGCTGCCCAGAACAACAAAAGCAATTCAGGATGCCAACATAACACCGTTCGTAACCATAAAAGCAGTAAAAAGTGCTGCCGCGATGGCAAGTGGACAGTTGGCAGACATCAACATGTGGTAGGTTAGGCAGCAAGACGGATTAAAAAAGTATCAACAATATGTGAAATAAATGAGGACAAAAGGAAAGATATTCTGGGGGGGAAATCAACGCGGGGAGGAAAAACCGGAACACTGGGGGTGGGAGGCTGGGGGTGACAAGAAACCAGAAGTATAGGACCATAACTGAGTGTACATTACAACTAAGCAAGAGATCATGTGACAGTGCACTCGGCGGGGGGGGGGGGGGGGGGGGGGGGGGGGTTGTGCATCTGGGGTGAAGAATAGGTATCCGACAAAGGCCATTCATTATCATCTCCATCCAACAAAACCCTTGAATGGTCCAGTTATGCTGCACCTCACCCACACAGCAACAAACACCAAAGGGATACCATTGTCTCACTTCACTGGTCTGTGGAACCCTGTTTTGGGTGAAAAGGGGAGGGGGGGGGGTCTGTCCAAAGCCATCAACACTTGGGCAATCTCTGAAAATCTGTTCCTAAGCCTGCGCATGGTCAGGACTACGCTGGTCTCAATGTATGTCCCTTTACACTCAGCCCATTTCTTCAATTCACAGAGGGGCCAGTTTGAGATTTCCAGGTCATGGACAGCGATATTCTAGAAAGTACCAAAATGAGGTCCGTGAACTTGGTGGTGGTTAACCTACCACTGGCAGAGAGAAGAGAAAAGGCTTTTTTGAACACATTTGCAAGATTCATCTGCTGGATGTAATAGATTGTCAGCATTGGGTGGGCATGTGCCACTAAGGGCAAACTAAAGTAGTTTGTTGGTTGGTATAGCAGGGGCAGAGAGGTTCAAGGACTGAGGCCCCCGTAAGCTAACTGGTGGTTCCGAGACCTTTAAAGAACTGAGTTGTCTTGTGCATCATTGGCTGGGAATGTTGCCTATATGCTAGCCCCGTGGAACAGCCCATAAATTTCCCGAACTATTTTAGAAAATGTTTGGCATGGGTCAACAATCACAAGGAACGTGCATTAGCTCTGCTGTCTTTAAAGTAATCCAAAATGGAGTTCGTTTTTTTTCTCCGCAAAAGAGGCAAAGCCCATCAAAGGGCACATCCATTAGCAATTTGGGTAGATAACATGCTTGGGCTGCGTCCTGCCTATGTATCATTTGAGTCAAACAAGTCTGATAGTTCACCATGGCAGTATCTCGCGGACCATGTCACACAGGACAGGGCATGCGTGTACAGCAACAGTGCCAAGGGCCATATGTACAAACACATTTTCCCATTGACACAGAATGGGAAAAACCCTTTGCTACATCTGGCCCCAAGTTAGCTAAGGAAAACATTTTCCAAAGCCATCAACAGTTTTAGGATCTCTATCCAGAGGATTAGCTGGAAATGAGTTAGGGTTCAGCATACTGGCTCAGGACTGTACAATAAGTCTCTCCAGAGTATGGTGCTTGGCGGCAAAGTGCTTGTCAAATACAATCTGCTTTCGAAGCCACCTAGCAGCACCTGGGAGCACTGGCACAAACTTTTCTGGATTCAGTCTGGCACAAAGGGGGTTTTCTAAGGCAAGGATCTGCAGTAATAAGCACCCAGACACATACAGACTATTTCCCTGGAACATCTACAAATGGGCTTGTTGAGTAATGCAGGCTCTCTCATTCCTTTGGAATCAATTTTGTTTTAGTGTATTGCCATTTGTCGGCCCTCCTGGTGGACCCTGTGTGGTGCATAGTCTGCTCCTCCAAGGTAATCGCTTCCTACGTGTGATCCAGGTAAAGTAGGAGGAGGAAGCGAACTGATTTGCATAGATCTGGTTGATGAAACCAATGATTGTGTCTGAACCAAGAGATCCTGGTTTTATCATCCATACGGCTTAACGTCCACACCCACCCCCGCCATGAAATGGTACTAAACCTAAAGGAAGGATTTTATATTTATGCTGATGACACAAGGGCTAGCGTTCAAGCCGGCGTAAGACACAAAAAGCAGACCAATAAATAATGCAGAAAGTATTATTATGGATGATAGGAAATGGAAAAGATCACTGTAGTTCAGTTTAAATTATATAAAAAAAATCTCTAATTTATAGATTCCTATGCAGCCATAACACACTGACATTAGCTATGCCCACATTTACTTTCAGATTCTTCCCAAGAATGGATTTAAAAATTTTCACGGTTTATTTCTAGGATGTCTGGACACCCAGATCAATACAAGAGTTTCTTCTGTGGTAAAAATCTACTTTTATTCATGTTTCCCATCCTTGTTTTCTGCCAAACACGGTTGGGATTTTGACCTGACATGGAGAGACCACTGACTGTTTCTCAGATCATTTGTTTCGTTTAAAACGTGTCAATGCATGTAAAGGTGCTGTACTGAAGTCTTAGCCACCTGCACACAATTTGCCTGCAGACAGGCTAGTTTCCCTTTGCAGGACCTGAAAGGGCTCTGCAGGGCAGAAAGGGGGGGTAGGAGGGGGTGAGAACAGCCATCTTCCTAGTAGACCTAGTAGGAGATTGTGAAAAATATCCTTCAGTGAATCTTCAAAATAACTTGCAGAGCTGGGGTACAAGTGGGGCGAATGGAATGGTTTCTTACCTGTAACTCCAGTTCTCTCGTAGCGGTATTTCCATGATAGTCATAAGCACTGAATAGTTCTGCGCGCCTGCGGGGACCCCGGAGCACTGATCTGAAATATATTCTTAAGTGCAGATACCAGCCCTTTTAATAAAGGCCTGTCAAACCACTTAAGAATAACACTGTGCAGCCTATGTGAAGAGCTACACAGACCAAATTGTTGGAAAGAACGACAGCTGTAGTGTAAATACATCTTCAAAAATACATTTATTCTAGAAATGTAATAAAAAATACCTTCTCAAATTTTATTTACACTTCCAAAAGAGAGTAAAACAATGCAGGGCAGTGTAGCCCATAGGTTGCCATTATACAGGATGTAAATAGCGCTTGGCCTTTAATAAAGTAAAGTTTTCCTGTATCCCATCATGCACAGCAAAATGCAGTTGCCTCAGTTCTTTTTGAAGGCTTGCAACCTGACATGAAGGAACAAAAACATTCGTTGGAGTACCAACATCAATATTATTATGGCAACTTTTCCTATGTCAACTCCACCGGGGAGGAGGGAGGGTTGCTTATGACCATCATGGAAATACCCCTACGAGAGAACTGGAGTTACAGGTAAGAAACCATTCCTTCTCTCGTAGGGGATTTCCATGTATAGTCATAAGCACTGAATAGACTAGCAAGCCCATCCCCATAACCGCGGTGGAGTAGACCGAATAATACTGAAAAACATGAATCATGCAAATAGATTCTTTTGCGAGGCCTGTCCAACCTGCGCATCTGCCCTAGCATCTGTATCAAGGCAGTAATGCTGTGTAAAGGTATGAACCGATTTCCAAGTGCCCGCCTTGCATATCTCTGCCAAAGGGATATTTCTCATTAAGGCCGCAGTAGCTGCCTTCCCTCTAGTAGAGTGGGCTTTTGGCCTGCCACCAAGAGATTTATTCGCTAACTGATAACACAGCACTATACATGAAACAATCCATCTGGATAAAGATTGTTGTCGAAGTGCCCAATCCTGTTCTAACTGGGCCATAGTTAACAAAGAGCTGCTGTGATTTACGCAAGCATTTTGTCCTGTCCAAGTAAAACTTCAAAACCCTCTTTACGTCCAGAGAATGCAGGGTTCTCTCGGCAGGGGTAGTTGGATTTTGAAAGAAAGTTGGTAATGAAATGGTTTGATTCACATGAAAGTCTGAAACGACTTTTGGTAAAAATTTTGAATGCGTCCTCATCACTACTTTCGCAGAATGAAAGTCCGTGTAGGGTTCTGAAGCGCAAAGGGCCTGGATTTCACTGACCCTACGCGCTGATGTGATTGCAACCAGAAAAGCAGTTTTCCATGTAAGATGTTGAAGTGATGCTTTATGTATTGGCTCAAACGGAGGCAGCATCAGACGCGAGAGGACAATATTCAGTTCCCATGGAGGAGATGGTCTCCTAATGGGAGGGAAGACCTTTAAGCCCTCCAGGAAGTCTTTAATAATTGGAATCCTAAAGAAGGAGGGTTGAGAGGGTCTCTTTCTATATGCCGTTAAAGCCGCCAGGTGCACTTTTATTGATTACAATTGTAATCCAGATTTTGCCAAACTTAACAAGTATGGCAGGATAACTTCCTCTCCGCAGGATATTGGGTCAACGTGAACCTTTTCCATTTGCATGCATAAGCCGACCATGTGGAAGGGCGCTTTGCTTCCCTTAGGATTTCCATGCAGTCCTGAGGTAGGTTCAAGTGTCCATATTGCACTAACTCAGGAGCCATGCTGCCAAACTCAACGATGAGAGGTTGGGATGAGATATCTGCCCTCGGAACTTCGTGAGAAGGTCCGGGCGATGAGGCAGTCTGATGTGTGGCTTGAGTGACCAGTGAAGGAGGTCTGGAAACCACCATTGGCGTGGCCATTCTGGGGCAATTAGAATCATCTTGGAGTGAGCATTGGATACCTTCTGGAGGGCTGCTGGTATCAGGGGAAGCGGTGGAAAGGCGTAAAGAAATGCTCCTGACCAGCTTATCCACAGGGCATTCCCCAGCGTCCCTGGATGGTAATATCTGGAGGCGAAGTTTTGGCATTTTTTTTTTCTGGGGTTGCGAATAGGTCTATAGAGGGGGTACCCCACAGTGCGAAAATGGAACGGACGACGTCGTCGTGTAATACCCATTCGTGGCTCTTGTCCATTACACGGCTGAGAGCATCCGCCTGAACATTCTGCATGCCCGGAAGGTGAGTTGCCACTAACGACAGGTTCCTGGCTAGAAGCCAATGCCAGATTGTCTGAGCCTCTCTCGATAATATCCTGGACCTGGTGCCTCTTTGTTTGTTTACGTAATACATGGTGGCCACGTTGTCCGTCTGGAGGAGGAGAGTTTCTGCCTTCAGAGAAGGTAGGAAGGCCTTGAGCGCAAGGTGGACTGAGCGAAGCTCCAATAGGTTGATATGATACAGACTCTCTCTGTGACCACTTTCCTTGGACTCGAAGATGACCCATATGCGCTCCCCATCCGAGCAGCGATGAGTCTGTTACGATGGTTTGAGCTGGAGTCTCACCAAGAGACTGTTGGGTGAACACCACCACTTGAGGGATTGCAAGGCGTGGGGGGGAAAGAAGGACTCTGCTCTCCCAATCGTCCATCAGTTGGCACCATTGATCCTCCAGGCACTCCTGTAAGGGTCTCATATGGAGGCGAGCATTGGGAACGAGGTGGATACAAGACGCCATCGAGCCCAGCAGAGAGGATATTGCCCTTGCAGTGGTCTGTGGTGTTCTCTCGAGCTGCTGGCATTTTTGGAGAATCGATAACCGTTGTTCCTCCAAAGGAAACACCTTTCCTTGATTGGTATCTATAATGGCCCCTAAGTAATGCAGCCTCTGAACAGGCGTTGCTGTAGACTTGAGAAGATTGACTTGAAGACCCAGGCTCTGAAGCAGCTGCTGAGCCCAGTTGAAACGTTGTTGAGCCTCTAGATAGGTGGAGGCCTTTATGAGCCAATCGTCTAGAAAGGGGTAGACGAATATTCGATGCTTCCTCAAATCGGCAGCCACCACCGCCATGCATTTGGAAAAAGTCCTCGGTGCTGATTTGAGGCCGAAGGGTAGAACCGCAAATTGGTAATTACTTTTGCCGACGGTGAACCTTAGATATTTTTGATGTTTCTCGATCACCGGAATGTGAAATAAGCGTCGCGAAGGTCTATCGCGCAGAGCCGGTCGCCCTGACAAAGTTGAGGGTAAATCTGGTGCAAGGATAGCATCCTGAATTTTTCTCTGCGAATCCACTTGTTTGCTATCCTTAGGTCTAGAATGGGACGAAACTCTTGTTTGTCCTTCTTTGGTACCAGAAAATACCTCAAATAAATCCCCTTTCCGCGTTGGTTGATTGGGACGGTCTCTATTGCTCTTTTTTGTAATAGGGTTGCTACTTCTAACTGAAGAGCTTCGAGGTGGTGGCTGACTGGTTTGGGTGGAACAGATGGAGCAGGACTGATGAATCTGAGAGCGTAACCATTCAGCACAATATTCAATACCCAGGCGTCTGAAGTGATGCGTAGCCACTCGTCCAGATGATTTGAGATACTTCCCCCTACCAGAGTGGATAACAGAGGAGGGGGAAGCGAAGATTCAGGGCTTAGACACAGGAGCCTGGCGAGTTGTCTGGGTTTGCGGCGTGGAACGACCCCTTGTCGACTTTCGCTGTGTGGAGAAGGTCCTTTGATGCGGTTGTTGCTGCTGGGGTCGTGAAGCCATACACTGTGGTGTCTGATACCTGTGAGTGAACAGCCTTCGTTGGTAGGGACGGAATACTTTTCGTTGTTCCCTTGGGCGTTCGATGCCTACCGCTTTTAAAGTGTCTAGCTCAGATTTCATTCTCGACATCTCGTCATGAGAGCCAAACAAGGTGGAGCCTGAGAATGGTAAATTTTGAATTCTCTGCTGTGCCTCTGGTTTGAGAGATGTCAAGCGCAACCAAGCGTGTCGTCTTAAAGCTACTCCATGAGCGTAGTTATGTGCTGACAGCACTGAAGAGTCAGCAGCAGCACTTATCACCTGGTTGGAGACCATGGCACCTTCACCCACGACCTCCAAGAAATCTTCTCTTTTGTCTTTTGGTAGATGCTCCGCAAACTGTAGCATAGAGTACCAAAGAGCACGATCATATCTACCTAATAAAGCAGTAGCACTGGCTGCTTTCATTGTGATGGCTACGGTAGAGCATACTTTACGGCCTGCGGCATCGATCTTTCTGCTCTCCTTGTCCGGAGGAAGACGGAGATGTAGAGTGTAATTTATTTGCTGCTACTATAACCACCGAGTCCGGCACTGGATCCGACCTTAGGAATAGAGGGTCTTGCTCCGGTGGGAGATACTTTTTTATAAGCCTGGAAGGTGCAGTCTTTGTTGTGGCCGGTGTCAGAAAAATATCCATTGCCGGTTCAAGAAGACCCGGGACCAGTGGAAGTAAAGGTCTTGAGGATGTTCTCTGGTGTAAAGTCTTGAAAATCACAGAGGTCGATGGGGCGTGTACCGCCAGCGGGCTATTTAGTTTGGTAGCCCTGCGTACTAGGACCTCTTGGAAGGTGTTCACGTCATCTATGGGGGACACTCTCGGGGACGGTGAGTCCGACAGGGTTGGAGAGTAATACCGTGTGGAAGAAGAAGAATGTCTATGACGTGAATGTGAAGATCTTTGAAGTGACTCATGTCGATGGTGCCGAGAGGAAGAAGAGCGTCTAGAGGAATGCCTGGAATGTCTTGTGGATTCCGCTGGAGTCACCGGAACAGACTCTGAAGGAGGAGCCGGAAGAGGAGCTGTAGGTACCACAGGTGTCTGCGGCAACAGTGACTGCTGAGGAGACGGTTGAGGAGAAGTTGGAAGAAGAATGAGCGAGGCAGAGGATTCCGAAGTGGTATAAACCCTTCTAGGCCTCTGGCTGTCTCCTCAACGTCGACACTCCTCAACGTCGAAGTACGGTAACGGCAGGTGCCTCTTGGCGTTGATTCCCCTTGTCGCTGAGATCCTCTCAACGGTGACCTTCCTCGACGTCGGTGGGATGACGGCGAGCACTCTCTCTCGACGCCGATCGTCCTCGTCGCGTCGACGGCGACCCGGACCAAGACCTCCTTGACGGCGAGCGTCCACGCCGTCTCGCCGGCGAAACGGCTGTCGACGTCGAGCGATGCCTCTTTCTCGACGGTGAGCCGGTCCTCGGCGGCGAACATGTTGGCGCCGTTCCCGGTCTCGACGTCGATGCCCTCGACGTCGTCGGAGACCTATGTCTTTTATGAGCAGGTCTGGCAGATGTTCCTGAGGAAACAGGGAGAGCCCTGGTAGAAGACTGACCTTCTCCTCGCTCTGTGGCAGATTGACCACGTCTTCTCCTGTCTTCTCTTGCCTGAAGTCGAATTTTCTCCCTATTGCGAAGAGTTCTTCTGGAGAAAGTTCTACAGATGTCACAGGAGTCAGGTTTGTGGCTAGATGGAAGGCAAATTATACAGACCTGGTGTGGGTCTGTTTTAGCCTTTTTTCTGCCACAAGAAGGACATTTATCAAAAAGTGAAGGTATTCTAAAGATAGAAAAACCTTACATTTCTGTCAGAACTTGACAGAAAAGGCCAGCAAATGTTCACTCAATATTAAAGATGTCGAGTGAAATTGAAATTCAAAAGGTTTTAATTGAATTTTCTGTCAAAAAAGCTTTGTGAGGTAGAGCTCAATGCTTCAGGGTCCTGTCAGAAGGAGCCGGAAAAAAGAACTGAGGCAACTGCCTTTTGCTGTGCATGATGGGACACAGGAAGACTTTACTTTCTTAAAGGCACAGCTCTATTTACATCCTGTATAAAGGCAGCCTATGGGCTACACTGCCCTGCATTGTTTTACTCTCTTTTGGAAGTGTAAATAAAGTTTGAGAAGGTATTTTTTATTACATTTCTAGAATAAATGTATTTTTGAAGATGTATTTACACTACAGCTGTCGTTCTTTCCAACAATTTGGTCTGTGTAGCTCTTCACATAGGCTGCACAGTGTTATTCTTAAGTGGTTTGACAGGCCTTTTTTAAAAGGGCTGGTATCTGCATTTAAGAATATATTTCAGATCAGTGCTCCGGGGTCCCCGCAGGCGCGCAGAACTATTCAGTGCTTATGACTATACATGGAAATCCCCTACGAGAGAAATATATTTTCAGCCTGGCATGTCCTCCACTGAAGCCCAAGACCAGAGGTTATCAAACAAGTTTAGGAGAGGCCAGCTTTGGTATTAAACGAGATGGGGTCAATCTAAATGAGATAAACAAGTGCAGCCCAGGTTTGGAACATTACTGGTGTAAAAGTTTGAACTGACCTCTTTTACAGCGGGGCCTTTGGCAGAAAGGAGAGATGTTGTAAACTGTAGGTGTAGGGAATTACACCCCATATCTGCCGAGTGCTGCAGCTGTTGGTGTGTCTGTGAAAAGCGTTGGATGGGGCTTGGAACAGGCCTACATCTGCTGCCTGTTATTTGTTTGAGAGGCTACTATAGCATCTGAAGCAGGGTGAAAGTTGTGTAGGGCCTCATAACTCTTGAACTCAGACTGGAAAACAGCTACAAGTCTGTGAAGAAAAGGGTAACCAGACCCCACAAACTTGCATGGTCCAGTGTTTGAGAAGGGATCAACTGCTGAAATGTGAGAGGGAATGTGCCCCACCACGAACAAGAACTGTGTGTTTTGTTTTACGAAAGATTCAATGTCACCTGATCTCCCAGTTGGCTCAATGGAATCAATTAAGAGCACCCAAGAAGTAGACCAGTTGCAACTGGTCTGACACTGGAGTTGGTGAAGATTTGTTTCTGGAACTCGAAAGTGAGTGACAAAGCTGTAAACTCACTGTGAACTATTATCCAAAAAGGGGACTCTCCAGAGAAAGATGAGGACTTTGGAGTCAGCCCCAGTGACTGGTATGGGAGCAGAGAAGGAGAGGAGGGGGTATTGTCTGTTGTCTTAGGCAGACTCCGAGAGATTCTGTCTGCCGGGGAGACTCAAGCTCGAGACATCACTACAGGAACTTTGCAAAATTTGAAAGCTGTGAACTATGCTTTACTGCACAAAATTATGGATTCCCATTCAGCTCCTCCAGCTTGACGGAATGCTAGAGGCAGTTGTGTTGGGGAGCTGGAGGGAGAAGAAACCTCTAGTGGCCACTTGTGAGTACTGAGTAGGAACTTTCATCAGCTGCCCATGTAGAATACACCTGTCTCTTTAAGAAGCTATTACTTTCTAATGAATGATCCAACTTTTGTTGTTTTGGCCACACTTTAATCACTAAATTAGTCCAGGTGCTTTACTAAATGGTTTCTTGGTGCAAGCATTGTGCTGGGACTGTTATGCCTTAATGCACATTCTTTGAAGCGACCTTGAATCTTGGCCCTGCACTACTAAGGGTAGACTTGAATGTCTTAGACAAAAGTATTTGCCTAAACAGGAACTATTTTTGCCCGATGGTGGCAGAATTTGCAGCCTGGATTCCAAATCGACTATTGCTATACAGGAATGAGCCATAGGGGCACAATTGTGACAATCATTGGAGTAAAAATATATGAATGCAGTGCAGTTCTGGGCAGAAGAAACACAAATAAAAGGGCAGCGAGGGAGGATATCAACATCCCTAGAAGAAACCATCTTCCCTTAACTGTGAGACATAAGAACTGGCTGCTAATGGAGAACAAGGCTAACTTTCGGACACTTACATTGCGGTAAAGATGGTACATGGCAGGATGCCGGGAGACCTGAAACAAAGGCTAAATGTCTATCAACCACCCCAATACCTCAAATCCGGGAGAAGACGTCTAAAGGCTCTTCAACTTACTGGAAGTACTAGAGCAGGAGTAAGATTACTGCTAAAGTATTGACTGATCAAGCAGGTAACCTTTGGAATTCCCTGCCTGAACAGCTATAACAGGTTACTATAATTTATGCAGGAGTAGTACAACACGCCATTTCTGAAGACTGACTATATATGTAATATCAGGCATTGCACCCTTGGGGGCATTAAATGAAAAAAACGTAAAGAGAATCTGAGATCAGTTGTGGTGCAGTGAATCCACAGCACAGTAATGAGATATAAACATTAAACAAGCTCTGGCAAAGCCAATAGATCTGGCACAGGCCATCAGCTTTTTTTCCTCTGGCAATTACTGTTTTATTCTCTCATGGTTTTTGCAAAGCTTTATTGTTGGGAAAGCTGTCTGGGCCTCATAAAGAAAAAAGAAAAAAAAAGGAAAAACATTGACGATACGCAAAGATATTATTTGGTCTCAAAAAAGCACACATTGCCATAGGAGTCCCTGGCACTAAAGGAAACAACTTTGTGCTTGGGTGTGTTCCTTGTGGCTCAAAGGCCCTTTAAGTAAGTATATTATACATATAATTTTAGTAAAATCAAGACGTCTTGACTAATGCTAGGCCCCAAAACTGAGAGCATTCCCTTGCACAAGACATTCACAACCAAAAGAACCAAGAAAAATGGGGGCAGCAATGTAGACAAGCAAAATATCCCTAAACTTATGCAAGTAACTGACGCACAATCACTCTTGCTAAATTAAGGCAAAATACTAGCAAATAACTGAGATTAGGGAGTGTTTCCAAAACTTACATGATGGCTTCCTTTTCCGTTTTGGAGCTGAGGTATCGCTGGACCTGAGCTTGATTTACCCCATACAGGGACAACATCATGAAGACGCCACCAATAGCAAGAGCCCAGAAGGAATGACGTTCAAATGGATCTGGGTTCAAGCTGTCCAAAGAAAGTAAAGGCAACAATTAGGACTATGTTTCTGTTACTCTGTAATTCACATATGCTGAGAGGATATGGCTAACTTAGCAATTGTAAGACTTGCAACTGTTTAAGAGTAATGGTTTAAAACAATTAAACCAAGGAGCAATGTTTCCTGCTTTAGTGACACATGAGTGTCTGGGTGACCATATGGGTACATTTGGAAATTGAACAGTTTGTCGATCCCGCTCAGACAAAAAAAATAAAAAGAATCAGTGCCAACCACACTCCGTGACCAATACTTACTTTATACCTGCGATCTTTCCACTTTCTGTAGCGATTCGCCAGACCTCGCCCATCCCACCGACCTTAATGGTCCCAACGATGATGACAGCCAGCTGTCCTGCGAACATTATGAAGGTTTGGAAGACATCGGTCCATATAACAGCTTTCAGTCCACCCTGGAGCGAGGGAAGAGGAGAGAAGAGGTACGAAAAATCATGAGAGGCATTGTCGAACGGTAGAGACTTCAAAACTCCTAACAACAGGCCCCCAAGCAACACCATGAGTCAGATCCTCACACACAGTCACCACTGGTGGTCAGGTACTTTGAATGCTCAAGATTAAAGGTTCTCAGTCAAAGCACTTTACATTACTCATGAATACCTTATAATTATTTGAACACGAACTCAGAAGTCAATATATGTTTAAGTGTATACCTGAATGCTTTTTTTTTTTTATTATTTTTTTATTTTTAAAGCGGGAACACTCTTGCAAAGATTTGAGAAAACAGAGAGCTCCTGGGTTGTGTGCTTGCTGAAGATATCTGTGCTTAAAATGTCAAAACTCAGGATCACACAGCAAAGACAAGCAGGAAGAAGAACAGGGGACAAGAGCTTGAATTACAGACTGGCTGTAAAACACAAATTTCTTTGCAAGAGAGGGAAACGAAGAATACATCGCCATAGTGATGGAGACATAGTTGAGCAGCTTTTTCTATAGGAAAACTATTTATTACTTAAGGAAAAACAATGAACAGAAAACATGTCGCTGCATTTTCCATACTCACTTACATAGACTGCCCGCAAAACTGTCTGGGTTCTGCTGACCTGCCTCAAGGCGGAGCTCATGAGAACACTAAGGGCCTCTGCATTTAATCTGTTTACCACTGAACACTTCTTAGCACACTGCAAACCTTGCTCCACTTCTCTCTCTCCCTTCCTCGTTTTCCAAAGGCCACACTGCTACATTCTGGTCCACGAGGTCCTTTCCTTCCTTAAGCCCTGATGAGAGCACGTCTTGGAGGTGGTACCAGTTTGATGCGTTGTTCCTGTGCCTTACAGATTCACTGGGGCATGGACACCCAACGTCCCGTCTTCCTCAGTCATTGTACCGCATCTCACTTGGTTCATGGTTCTTACACCTTCTGACGTCAGCAGTCTTTTCCTCTCCCATTCCAGTACAGCCTTGGCTTCCTAGGCACAGCAGTGATTTCCTGCACCTCATTATTGACACTCTGCTCTACACCCTTTATATGGCTGCGTGAGCGGCGCGTGGGATAGGCGCCCAACCACACGCGACGCACAGCCTTCAGGTGCCTGCAAGAGTTGAGGTGCAGGGCCTCGCGCCCCATGTAAGGAAATGCCTCCTTGGCATGGTTGCCCCCTGACTTTTTGCCTTTGCTGATGCTATGTTTACAATTGAAAGTGTGCTGAGGCCTGCTAACCAGGCCCCAGCACCAGTGTTCTTTCCCTAACCTGTACTTTTGTATCCACAATTGGCAGACCCTGGCATCCAGATAAGTCCCTTGTAACTGGTACTTCTAGTACCAAGGGCCCTGATGCCAAGGAAGGTCTCTAAGGGCTGCAGCATGTCTTATGCCACCCTGGAGACCTCTCACTCAGCACAGACACACTGCTTGCCAGCTTGTGTGTGCTAGTGAGGACAAAACGAGTAAGTCGACATGGCACTCCCCTCAGGGTGCCATGCCAGCCTCTCACTGCCTATGCAGTATAGGTAAGACACCCCTCTAGCAGGCCTTACAGCCCTAAGGCAGGGTGCACTATACCATAGGTGAGGGTACCAGTGCATGAGCATGGTACCCCTACAGTGTCTAAACAAAACCTTAGACATTGTAAGTGCAGGGTAGCCATAAGAGCATATGGTCTGGGAGTCTGTCAAACACGAACTCCACAGCACCATAATGGCTACACTGAAAACTGGGAAGTTTGGTATCAAACTTCTCAGCACAATAAATGCACACTGATGCCAGTGTACATTTTATTGAGAAATACACCACAGAGGGCACCTTAGAGGTGCCCCCTGAAACTTAACCGACTATCTGTGTAGGCTGACTAGTTTTAGCAGCCTGCCACAAACCGAGACATGTTGCTGGCCCCATGGGGAGAGTGCCTTTGTCACTCTGAGGCCAGTAACAAAGCCTGCACTGGGTGGAGATGCTAACACCTCTCCCAGGCAGGAATTGTCACACCTGGCGGTGAGCCTCAAAGGCTCACCTCCTTTGTGCAAACCCAGCAGGACACTCCAGCTAGTGGAGTTGCCCGCCCCCTCCGGCCAGGCCCCACTTTTGGCGGCAAGGCCGGAGAAAATAATGAGAAAAACAAGGAGGAGTCACTGGCCAGTCAGGACAGCCCCTAAGGTGTCCTGAGCTGAAGTGACTCTAACTTTTAGAAATCCTCCATCTTGCAGATGGAGGATTCCCCCAATAGGGTTAGGATTGTGACCCCCTCCCCTTGGGAGGAGGCACAAAGAGGGTGTACCCACCCTCAGGGCTAGTAGCCATTGGCTACTAACCCCCCAGACCTAAACACGCCCTTAAATTTAGTATTTAAGGGCTACCCTGAACCCTAGAAAATTAGATTCCTGTAACTACAAGAAGAAGGACTGCCCAGCTGAAAACCCCTGCAGCGGAAGACCAGAAGACGACAACTGCCTTGGCTCCAGAAACTCACCGGCCTGTCTCCTGCCTTCCAAAGATCCTGCTCCAGCGACGCCTTCCAAAGGGACCAGCGACCTCGACATCCTCTGAGGACTGCCCCTGCTTCGAAAAGACAAGAAACTCCCGAGGACAGCGGACCTGCTCCAAGAAAAGCTGCAACTTTGTTTCCAGCAGCTTTAAAGAACCCTGCAAGCTCCCCGCAAGAAGCGTGAGACTTGCAACACTGCACCCGGCGACCCCGACTCGGCTGGTGGAGATCCGACACCTCAGGAGGGACCCCAGGACTACTCGGATACTGTGAGTACCAAAACCTGTCCCCCCTGAGCCCCCACAGCGCCGCCTGCAGAGGGAATCCCGAGGCTTCCCCTGACCGCGACTCTTTGAACCCAAAGTCCCGACGCCTGGGAGAGACCCTGCACCCGCAGCCCCCAGGACCTGAAGGACCGGACTTTCACTGGAGAAGTGACCCCCAGGAGTCCCTCTCCCTTACCCAAGTGGAGGTTTCCCCGAGGAATCCCCCCCTTGCCTGCCTGCAGCGCTGAAGAGATCCCGAGATCTCTCATAGACTAACATTGAAAACCCGACGCTTGTTTCTACACTGCACCCGGCCGCCCCCGCGCTGCTGAGGGTGAAATTTCTGTGTGGACTTGTGTCCCCCCCGGTGCCCTACAAAACCCCCCTGGTCTGCCCTCCGAAGACGCGGGTACTTACCTGCAAGCAGACCGGAACCGGGGCACCCCCTTCTCTCCATTCTAGCCTATGCGTTTTGGGCACCACTTTGAACTCTGCACCTGACCGGCCCTGAGCTGCTGGTGTGGTGACTTTGGGGTTGCCCTGAACCCCCAACGGTGGGCTACCTTGGACCAAGAACTAAGCCCTGTAAGTGTCTTACTTACCTGGTTAACCTAACAAATACTTACCTCCCCTAGGAACTGTGAAAATTGCACTAAGTGTCCACTTTTAAAACAGCTATTTGTCAATAACTTGAAAAGTATACATGCAATTTTGATGATTTGAAGTTCCTAAAGTACTTACCTGCAATACCTTTCGAATGAGATATTACATGTAGAATTTGAACCTGTGGTTCTTAAAATAAACTAAGAAAACATATTTTTCTATATAAAAACCTATTGGCTGGATTTGTCTCTGAGTGTGTGTACCTCATTTATTGTCTATGTGTATGTACAACAAATGCTTAACACTACTCCTTGGATAAGCCTACTGCTCGACCACACTACCACAAAATAGAGCATTAGTATTATCTATTTTTACCACTATTTTACCTCTAAGGGGAACCCTTGGACTCTGTGCATGCTATTCCTTACTTTGAAATAGCACATACAGAGCCAACTTCCTACACCCCATACTACTAATTACCTCCCATATTACATCACTCACGGCATGTTATATGACATCACTGATAACTTCACCGCAAAAGCTGAAACAGCATCATTGATGCGCATGGCAGGTGTGCAAGTTATAGCACAGGAGTTATAGCTGCAGCAGTAGTACAACTCCTCTTCCATCTAGAAGCATGGATTGACTCATTACAGTAAAGATTCCCCACGTGTTTTAATTTGTGTCTAACCTATTTATACTTATTTCTAACTTTGTATCATGTTACAACACAGTGTAAGTTATTTCCACAATCCAAATTATATAATTTCTCTTTCATAACTGGGTAACTCAATGCCCTTTATCCAATATCCACACCATTCTTACACATTTGCACTATTTAAGAAATTTCACATTCTATTTAGGCTTTAACTCATGCCTGTGCAGCCCTATAACAATGCAATTCTCCACAGTCTTTTGAAGGAGACTCAGCCCTTCCTATTTAAATGTTGTCCTAGAGGTTCTCTGCATTGATCTCTTTTCTGGCTAAGGCTGAAGGGGTTATCTGAGGGGCTCTAAATCAAAGGAACTCCTTCTAAAACTGAGAGGCTGATGCCACTTAGGGACACCATTACTATGCCTTATAATGCAGTCCATGGGTAGCCATCTGTGACCAGGTTCCTTTTGGTGGAAGCAGTACACCATTTTGATATGCTATAGCTCCAACCAGTGGTGAGGTCTATTAGCCCCACCATGTATATTAAGTTTAGTGATCCGGGGCAGAAGAGGCTCACTCAAGCCTAAAATATGTTCCTACTGTAGAACATTATATGCATAGGTTATGCAGTAATATACATGAATGGTGCCAACAGTGTAGATGAAACACTAGGTAAAAGCTATTGTTATAAATACCCTTATTGCTATTACTGCAATCGCCATTGTGATTACTGTTACCCTCGGATGATTGCAAATCTCTTTTTACATGAAGCATGGAGAGCAATACAGAGGAGGACTACTGCCTACCGAGCAACAAGAACAGGTACAAACATGGATTCCCAACAGAGCAAGCCACTGGCTATTGTACCTGTCTGGTGTCAGATAGTCGCCTGCCCCACAGTAAGCAGTACGGAGTCAGGTAAGGCCTGTCTTTCCCAACTCTGCACTAACCTGACTGCCTGGAATTTCAAACTTTTAATATGAGCAGACACTGTCCTGCAGTGGACTGGGGCCTATCTGCCAAGTATGACAAACACAAGCGTACGGCCCATTCCAGCTTGTAGAAGGCCCTTGATCACACCGACCTACACTGACACTGCTGAGGAATGGAGCTGTGAACTAGGTTTGCCTTCATGCTCGCTTGATCCAGATCACTTGATGAGGTCCCGAGAAGTTCTAGTGTGTATGGTCTCACATACCAAATGTCCCTGCAGATAAGACTACAGTTGCCCTATTTTAATTCACAGATTCATGTCTCTGGACTAGGTTACTGCCCTGGAGATGGCAAATCCCCAATTTTTAAAGAACCAGAAACCATAACCCTCAACCAGGGTAGAAGTCTATCTTGCTCAATTCCAGGACAACTGACAAAGAACTCAGACAATTGGTTGCACTGGGTTAGAATCAGGTTTTACCATCTTAAAGATAGAGCTATCTGTATTTGGTGCTTTCATTATATTTCTGGTGTTTGTTAAAGGCTAACAAACGCAAACATGGTTTAAAGAGTCACTTCGTTTAGGGAGAGGGACTGTGATCCCCATGTACTCTTAAAACATTTTCAAACAGCACATGTGAACTTCTTGGGGGGTTTTTTTGTTTTAGATTTTGTGCAATATGCACTTTTGTCTTAACTTTAACTTTTGCAAGAAATGTCATTGCTTTCTATAGATGTTTGGGTCTTAAAATGGTTGAGACCTAAATATTTTTTGACTTCTGCACATGTTCATTCACTGTTGGGACGGGAATGTCTCCTGCATGGCAAACGGACATGCGCCCATATGCTGAGTAGCCTGGTGGCAAGTGAGTATGGTATCGTTTTTATTAAAAACTATATTCGAAGGAAACACTAAGGAAAGGAAGAGAAGGGTAGTGCAGTAACAGTATGACTTGTGAGCAATCAAGGTAATGCATATGACATAATATTCAAGTAGTCTTCCAAACACATACCCTAGAATCTCTATTCAAGCAGCAGGGCAGCACGAAAGAGCAACAGGCAGAGTGTCAGACACTCTTACAGCATCCAGCTCTTCTTCCTGGCAGAATGTCCTCAGTCCAGAAGTGCTCTAACTTTGAGGTGTAAGAGGTCTGGTACTTGTACCCATTTCTGTCTTTGAAGTAGGCAAACTTCAAAGAGAAGTATTTGTAGTGCACAAAACCCTGCTTTCCCTGTTGTGGCCCCAGAAACACTCCAGAGGGTTGGAGACTGCTCTGTGTAAGGACAGGCACAACCCTAGTCAGGTGCAAGTGTCAGCTCCTCCCACCACTCTAGCCCAGGAAGACCCATCAGGATATGCAGGGCACACCTCAGCTCCCTTTGTGTGACTATCTAGAGAGAATTCACAAACAGCCCAACTGTCATCCTGACCCAGACGTGTATTCCACAGACAGGAAGAGGCACAGAAAGTGGGCAAGAAAATACCCATTTTCTAAAAGTGGCATTTTCAAAATTACAATTCAAAAAACAACTTCACCAAAAGATGTATTTTCAAATTGTGAGTTCACAGACCCCAGACTTCATATGTCTATCTGCTCCCAAAGGGAAATTACACATACAATATATTTCAAGGCAATCCCCACGTTACCCTTTGGGAGAGACATGTCTTGCAATAGTGAAATACTACTAAATGTGTTTTTTACAATCAGGACACCGGTACATGTCCTAAATTTTAAATACATTGCACCCTGCCCATGGGGCTGCCTTGGTCCTACCTCAGGGGTGACTGAGTTCTAGGCCTGAAACTGTCTGACCCAGAGCCTAGCTCAGAGTGCTAAGGGGTAAACCAAAAAAAAAAAAAATGTTACTTTTCTTCAGTAACACTTTTTCTGGTGGATTTTGTTATCCAACCTCCAGATTCCTCACATTCAGAATATTACCAAACACCAGAATGGAGCTGGAATAAAAACTTCTATCAACGTTCACAAGTGCTAGTAGGTGGCCCCATATGGCTCCGGAAGTGACAAACAGCAGACACACATAAGCGCCACCCCTTTGCACTGAAGTCAGTTTCTGTTTTTTCTTCCTACATCTGTGCTCTCAGAGGCAGCGTTGTCAGAGACAGTGTGCTGATCCCTAACTTGGTACCTTTTCACACAGTAAAAAGGTGAATCCCCAAAACAAGGAGATAGGAGTGCAGTGGGGAATCTGCACTTAGTCTGAGTATCCACCAGAAAGAGGGTTACTGAAGATAAGCAACTTGTCCTTCTGAACATCTAGTTATGCCTGCATATTCCTTACCTTAAAATAGATACCATAGCACAACCTTCCAAAGGTGAAGGGTGTGGGGGCAACTCAGACCAAGACGTTCTGCAGGACAACACAGATGAGGTGCCCCTCACACCAGACCTGGCCTTCAAGGCAGTAGGGTTCCGCAAACATATTCACTAACATCCAAGATGCAACTTGGCTAGAACAGGCACCCCTCACACCAAGACAGTCATAGCTGTTTTGGTGCTGGTGGAATACACCCCCAAACCCTAAGGAGGCTCTTTCCTGGTCAGCTGATTTGAATGCAGAAGACTATCCATGTAGACAATGCCCTCTTTTAAACAGTCATCCCTTTCTCTGCCCCTAAGTAACCCAAAAAGAGCTGATGATCCACACAATGTTCCACTGTGCAGTCGATGAAAAGCTCACTTGACCTTACCGGCTCTCAGACCTCGCTCTGTCAATAAAAGTTGTGCAAGGATGACTTTGCTGGATTTATTGCATATACTGAGGTACTCCTTCCTTACAAAAATCTCCTTCAAGACTCTTATGGTGCTAGTTGTTAATCGCCGCCATGAAAACCGCTTCCGTCCAGAATAGGAAATGCAAACTGTTGGGCCTCTGGTAGCATATTAAAAAGGACCAATAAAGCCCAGACACATCTTTACTAATGATGCACCAGGAACCTCAATGTGCTGTATACTCATACCTATATCTACCTTTAGCCTTTTTATATCCTCTTTACATAGAGTGCAATTAGCCACCCTTCTAGATCCTTCTGCCTCCGTAACTGGCCACCAAAATCTATATTCAAGTCCTTTTTATCATAGTTTGTCCCATGTGACCTTAGTGTGCCAAGGCAATCTATTTATTCCTTACACAATGTGGAGGCGCAAACCTACTTTCCCTCACCAAAAGTCGGTTGCTACATTCTTCCCCCAACTCTCACAAAATCCTGTAGCATGGCCCAACACTGGTAACAAGTTGTCTCTGTGTGCTCAGCCTCAAATCATCTTTATTACTTTTTTCATTATTCCATGGTTTTTCATTTAAAACCCACTCGGTCTTGATAACCATCATACAACCATCCACGAGCATCACTGGTACATGCTACCACTTCTTCTGGCCCAAACTCAGTAACAGTTTCACTCCCATCGGGTAAGCAGTCTGCTAAACAGTTCCTCCATCCTGGAATACATTGCACTGTAAAGGTAAAGATTTGATGCCTGGTGGTAAATCAAGCTAAACGTTTGTCTGTGCCTCCAGGTCTTTATGCCTTTGTGAAAGAACTGCCTCAATTCCTGAAGCACTAGCATCCACCATTATTACAGATGGTATATTTATGTCAAGTGGTGTGACCATACCTGCTAATGCTATGTGAGTTTTGATTGATTCAAATGCTTGTTTATGAGCTTCTTGCCACGAAAATCACACATCATTTCTCAGCAACAATGCTCACTTTTTTCAGCAAAATTCACCATGAATTTCGAATAATATTCTATTAGACACAAAATTTCTCAATTGATCTTTATCACAGTGAGCACTTGCATTCACAATAGCACTAATGAGCTCAGCTTTAGGTTTGACTCCATCCGTTGATGTGGTATATGAAAGATTGTCTACTTCTTGCAGAAACTTAAACTTCTCTTTACTCAGCGTCACCCCTGTTTCAGCCATTTTCAATAACACTGCACCAAAAAGTACATTATGCTGATCCACAGGACTTCAAGGGACTAATATTGTCTTGGAAGAAAACAACATTATGCACATCCTTCATAATTCCATTCAATAAACGCTGGAACAGACTCGAAGCAGACACTAAGCCAAAAGGTCGCCTAGGAACCTGAAAAATGCCTTCTAGTGTCATAAATGCTCAGTGCCTTGGAGTCTGCACGCACCTGAAACCGGATGAGCTCTTTTTAGATCTAGCTTAGAAAAATACCCCATACCCTTCAACATCAGTACCATTTTGTTAATACTGGGAAGAGGGAAATAGTCAAGATGTTTTGGTTCAGATATCTCAAATCCACAGAAAACAAAAAGTCCTTAGTGGCCTTCATAGCCAGAAACATAGGAAAAAGCCTCCACCAGCTCATTTACGCGATCTCTTACCATCTCGTGAAGCAAAAGTTTGATGTCCTGAACAACTAGAATTGGAATCTTTCTAACTTTGTGCTAAATGGGAACTCGATTCTTCTTTAGTACTATTTAGAATAATACTCTCCACCAGGCTTCTCAGATAAGTATCTTGTGGGCTACTGGTAGCTCTCCAGGTACCTTTAAGCAGCTCTCCTGTGTGCAACCCAGACTACTAAACTAGAAGGTTGTACTCGTTTAAACTTTTATACATATACCAAAATTTAGAGTGTACATTTGAGAAAAACAAAAGTTTTATTTTCAGAACTCGTTAGCTTGATATGCGGAGAAAAATGTCTGAATTTATAAAATATATTTAAAGCTGATATTTTAGTAATAAATTATGTGGCATGTAGAAGACGTTTTACAATCGGTGTTACCTTGATGGCAGAGGCATGGCAGCTATGGCTGGTATGTGTTACCCATGTAGAGACATCCCACACTGACAAAGCCTTTTATACGTTACTGCTGGCAACCATGTCTGATGTACTGAGGTGAGTTCTGTTTGCATACGGTGGCCACTAATGTAATCTTGTGTGATGTGGCCACTATTACAACACTAATAACATTCGTAGATCTAGCGCTTCTTACAGAAACAGTTGGAGACCTCTGCCCTACACAACCGTACCCAATTGATCTTGAAACAACCTTTTAAAAGTTCATAAGACCTTAAATTCCTGAATCAGGTGCCACCATTATATGTTTGACCGTTTACCAGCCTTAGGATATTTTCCCCGTTTTGGCTTTTTTGGTCGTTGAGTGGTGGAACCTTATTCCGTTCCCTCTCCCCCTTGTTTCTAATATTGACCTAGAGCCTCCACACCAATTAAATCAGTTGTTTGGAGACTTTAGAGACAACTTTAACTGTCCTTTTTCTCCAGCTTTTCTTTTGAGGGTAGACTTCAATGTAGCTCTACGGGTTCTACTCGGCACAGATTTTCAATTTGAGAAGATCTACGGTAAAGTGCCCCCGTGTGGGGCCCGTTAGGCATTGCAGCGCTGGCCTAACGAGGAGTTGCCCTATGATGAAGCATGACACCCACTGGGTGTGTGAGGGCTCTTACTCCTGACAAAAGAAGTGCCTCTTCTTGAACCTGTGCGTGTTTCTACAGGAACAGTGTACTCTATTTATATGACTTAGTATCTAGGGAGGCCTTACACTGGACCTTATAATCTTACTGTCCTTCTCTTTTTTGCCACCATTATATGATCAGGAGTCTTGGGATTTATGATTATGTTTAAATCGTAATGACGTGCTCACCCCAGTCTCACATATCCAGACAGTGATCTATCTATTCTTTGCCTTTGACTGCCCGATTACCAAATATGATCTCTACCCACATATACCTGTAATGTCAATGTTAGCTCCATGATGACCCTTCGGGGTAATGCATTTGAGAAGTGGTTGAACTCCTGGCCATGTTCCTCTAAATAATTCCTAGGGCACGACTATGTGCAAGAAGCCCAAGTCCACCATAGAAGTTATCTCTTTTCCTCTTACTTGAAGGAAAACTGCTTTGGGTCTGTTCACACGGAGGTGGCGGTTTTCGGAGTTCCTCATGTCTGGATTCATGCGTACCATTTTCCAGTTTGTCCCCATCATCCCTGTGATCATGAGCACAAAACTGTATTCACGCGGTCCTCAAATTCTACTTCCACAGCCGTGATTCAGTTCCTTCCTGTGTAGTATTCATATGTGAAATGTCCACAAGATGTAGCAAGAAGTAGGTTTGTGCAATCTGCTAAACGAATTGTGGTTACATTTCCTAAAACTGCAAACAATGTGTTTGCAAATTGCAGATTTTTTTCTTCGATTGAGTTTTTGTGTACTTTTACCCTTTATAAGCTATTTTTGAGAGTATCCACAGGTGGTGGTAACTTGTGCTGTGAGAAATTCTGCAGATGATAGTAACTCGGTTGACTACCAGCGAGTGTTGTCTTAATCTTCGACTTGAAAGTTTGTATTTATTCTTACCTGTGTGTGACTGCTCTGCTGTTTCTAGACCGGCTTATTTAATAAGTCTTCTTACAGCTGGAGAATGAAACGAGAATTCTTTGTTTGCTCGAGCCTGAGACAGAAAAGTTGTCTTGATGATGAGCTTGAACTGTACGTTCAAGCTCATCATCAAGACAACTTTTCTGTCTGTTCATTTGAGGTTTCCTCTTTCCCATGGTCAATGCTTCTAAAGCAGCATGCATTTGTTCTTTTCAGAAAGTGTATTTATCACAGGACCTCTGTAGTTTTTCCTGGAGGATAGCTCAGCAGCAACTACCTTCAAAGGAACTCTGCATGAGGCTACTCATTCAAACATGACATTCATAGGATTCTAAGAAGCCCTAAAGGTGCAACTAAATCATTTAGCTGCTGTCAATAGCTCCTGAGAACGTGCTGTGGTGCAACTGTCCTTGAATCGTTCCAACATCGAATCAGCTTTTGCTCCAAACATCCTAGAGCCATCAAAGGGCATGCCCGTTAGTGAAGCCTGTATTTCTCCCGAAAACCTGGTTTATCTCATTCGGGCATGATGCTGGGGTCAATAGTTCTACTGATGCAGTCCATGGTGCCCAGGTCACCTCTGAGCACATACTTCACTGATACTGACCCCATCAAATATCCTTTGGTGTAAAGACACCCTGCGGTCCTTTGGGACAGCTAGCAAGTTGTCACTGGCCATACACCATAACGTATGGGTGTACCTACCCACAAGACAAACCGTATGGATAGATCGAAGGGCTAGACTTGCAGAAGAAAACATTATCTTTCTAAAAGGATTGTCTTTTAGATTCCCTATTCAGAGGATTAGTCAGGAAGGAATCTGGTTTGACCTTACTTGGTAAAGCTTGAACAATCAGGCTCTGTGGCATACGGTCACCTAGCCTCAGGCTGACAAACTGACTGGCATGGCTTGGCCCACGAGCCAGACTGGCACATAACTAATCACTCAAATTAAGCTGGCCCCAGTTGTAGGATCTCAGTTTAAACATATGTCTTGATGTCTAATAGTGGGTAACTCCAGGTCTATAATTTCTGCTGCCCTCCGAACCACCACTACATAAGAAGCACTTTCCTTCACTGATGGCCCAAGTGGGAAGACAAGCTGTCTTTCAGGAGCCTAGCCCAGACTTTTTATAAGCCTACATACACTGCATTTTCAGTATAATCAGGAGGCCCCCAAACTGCCTCAATCCTCATCGCCATCCGCCACTTAAAGGGCAGATGATTTCTGCACTGGGTCCGAACATCATTAAAAACAACAGCATCAATCCTCTGCTAATACTGTTGATGAGGCAAAGTCTGGGACTGGAAAGCAGCTGTGTAACCACTGGCTGCACATTTGTGATTTTATAGCACACTGGCATGGATTGCACCGATATCTGTCAGAGACCAGCATCAGGACTGGATCATCGACTGGCACTGGAAGAGTGGGAGACAGGTGTTGGTATGCAAGGAATGGGCATGACATTGGTGCCAAAGTTGTATTCAGTTGCACAGCATCACCAGCCTGGTAGTGGGTCGAGAGGGGGCAGACTGTGTCTGAGATGGACCCGCCGGTTGAAGTTTAACTAGAGACACCTGTGGCTGGCCCGAAAGCACAACAAAGGAAGCCGGAATTGCACCATCATTTTGCAGCATGATCTCTTTAATGGCCACTGTTTAGACAGCCCCAGAAACGTGGGGAAGACTGGGGCCGATTGTGGGGCTGATTTGGTCTTAAAACACACAGGTTGAGTGTGATATCATGACGTCTTGCAACATCTCTCTAGACTTCAACTGGTGGGTTAGAGTGGACTCCCACTTTGCCTTCTTAAGCTTGGACTTTGAATTACTGGAAGACTTTAAGCAGAGACTAAACTTTTCATCACAAGAGTGGCCTCATGTCCAAGACCGCAAGTAGGCCAGAGACCTGCAACAGGAATTGAACCTTGCCTCAACTGCAGCCTCTTTTTATGATCTGCAACAGAGAGTAGCTTCCCGGTCCAGAATCGCATTAGGGGGTATGAGGGCATAGTTGTGGCATGACTTAGAGTTGTGACCAGAGTCCAAGCGACCCAGGTATACCTTGTGCCAGTCTGTGGCTTGTATCTGCTTCTTGTAGTCTTGGCATGGCCTGAAAACTGTTAATTTCAGTCGGACCTGTCTGGAGCGCCTTTGCCGAGCTACTGGAGTGTTTACCGGCAGTGGCTGAAAGGGTTACTTGTTGCTCTGTGCATTCATAAACTACACACCTGGAAGTATCAAGTGCATTTCACATCAGGTAAAGGTGAGCGCCTGAGAGAATATACCTGCAAACCTTCTATAAGAACTCTAAAATCAGAGATTTAGGACTAGCCACAGAATAGAGGAGAGCTGCTCTACTTCATGGTAGCCTGGAACCTCTAGGTAGGTGGTAAGTGGAGAGTTTGCCCCCATCTGAAGGTGGGCTTCCCCTACCCAGGTTTCAGCACAGACTGTGGTCTTCCTGACAACACAAGTTCCCAGCCATGGATGCTGAATTTTTTTTGTGGCGAAATTCATCCTTTGATCCTAACCTGTTGTAGTTAGGTATCACATGACCCATTTACAGGGAGACACAGACTGTATAAAATGTCCATATAACCAGCAAAGAATAACACAAACGGCACATTACAAAGAACAGACCGATATATTGTACAAATATACAGCCCATGGATTAACTAAAAATCCCTCTCTATCCAGATCTGGATTTAAACGCTGCGCAAGATTACTACAAATCACGGGATTGCCTAGTAAAGAAAAAACACAAAAAGGTGCTGGGCAGCAACAGAGGAAGGGGGAATAAAGACCAGCAGGGCAGACCAGATCAGGGCACAGACCAGGTACTGAAGGAGGAAACGCACGGTAATAAACAAATTAAACTAGAAAGGAGAGACTGGAGTAATAGGAGCCGGAGAGAGGGTCCAGATGTCACATACGGAGGACAATCACCAGGAAATCAAGCAGAGCCCGGTTCCCTGGGGTTACTCTCACCTCCATGAGTAACAGGACATGGCGTCATATGAACTCGGACACAGCTCAAGAGTTCCGAGAAGTGGAGTGCCCCTCCCTGAAGGGCGCCAAGCCGCTCCTTAGTGAGAGCCCACGACTGGATGTCACTCTGCAGAGACGGACAGACGGCTGAGAGACAGATAACGACGGACAGCCGCCGGGCGGGCGCATCTCCCTCCCGCTGCAGCACAATGGACATCACTTGGTCACCAGGACGGTGTGTGCTTGAGCCACGATAACACTTGATATCAACACGTGCACGCAGATAAGTGCTAAGGACGGGTGATAAGGGCCGCTGCCATCAGGTAACTGAGACAAAGGCGCGGATACTGACGGCAGATACGGGGCCCTGACCTCCTGCAAACAAGGTCTCCCTGCTTCTGACAACACATCTGCTTCACCCCTCCCCGGGCCGCTCCTTCCACAAACTCCGCCGATCTGCGTTTTTTGACAAACGTGGTTAAGTGAATGCCAGAGTTGGCACCGAAATCACAAATTAAAAATCAATAATTGTTTTACAAAACATCAGTGATTTTTAGTGCTGGTCCTATCAGTTAATCCCCTTACGTGAACTTTAGATGCTATGGTCATTTTTATGCTTTTATGATACACTTTCTTAGCCACAAATACTTTTATCCACAGGGTAGTTTCAGTGAATTTCTTGGGTTTCGGGAGGCGTCGGTGCCTCGTCAGGGGTCACACATTTCCGTCGCTGAAGCAGTGGCGCGGTGCATGCTGGGCGTGGCCACTGATCACCAGACGCTGGGCCTGGCTCTGGTGATGGCTCGTAGCCCAGTACCTCTGCCCTGAGGAGTCTGCTGGAGCAGCCTTTACCCAGCCGGCAGACTCCTGGGCTAGCCGGGCGGCCTGGGCACCAAGCAGCGCGGGTGTGTCATGGCTCTGGTGGTGCAGAGAAGCAAATCCGGGAAATATCAGAGCTTTGCACCATAATCTCCCTCGACATACGTTTCTTATGATTAATTTGTCTTTTTGTGCTTAATTTTTTCTTTAACGCGTGAGGACCATTCAGCACACAGCGCTGAGGATCACCGTTATGGTGAAAATCGGTCAGTGATTCTCCATCTGTGGGTCACCAGGATGGGGCTGAAGATCACAAATGTCATAGCGTTTAATGTTTCCATTCCCAAGGCCAGTCAGGCAGTAGCAGGGACCAAACCTTGTCCCGCCGACTAACCAGGTTTAATACAAAATTAAAACTGCAACTTCGTGACCAGCAGCGCTTTAACTGTAAAAATAGAAGTGCATGTACTTTCTATCAGAGTACCTGCTTGTTTCTGAGAAGTGCCGGTACTCTCCCTCTCAAAATAAAAAAGTGCCGGTACTCAGTACCGGAGAGTACCGGCCCATGGATATATAAAATATCAACCCTTCCTTGCACGGCCTGTATTATTATTATTATTTTTTATAACTGCAAGTATCTCAAAGGGATGACCAGCTTTACACTAAATCACAAAAAGGAACTCTTCTGGCACAAGTCCCACCTGTAAGCCAAGGCTGGTGTTAATCACTGTAGGCCCGTGGCTCTGTCCAGTTTGTCAGCCCCAAGTACCCTGAGCACAATCTGTGAACATCCCAATATGTACGGGCCACAGACTGTGACCAGCTGCCACACTCTGACCCCAGCATCCAGTTGTAAATGAGTTCTCTCGGCCCTCGGCTTGCAAATCTTATATCCCACCCCCTTAAGCTCTGTGAGACCGTCTGTCTTCTGTCAGAAGAAGAACTATGATAATTTAAACATTCAACCTGCGATTCATTCCCCAGTCTATTTACGAGAGCGGACGCACTCTGGAGCTCACAGCTGTTTAGGCTTCAAGGAACTACAGTCCAAGGCACTGAATATACAATGAAGTCCATACACTCAGGCTCCTCTGAAGTCCGGGGTTCATTCCTTATAACTTCTTACTCAGTCTTCTGCTCACGTCTGCCAGAGCTTTTCCAACTCTCTCACCAGAGCCTGTGTATCGGAAGCCCGGAAACATGCCAATGTGCTTCCCTTGCTCAAGAAGGCCTCTGCTGAGCCAAGTAACCAATTGAATTAGCTCCCTATCTCTCTCCTTCCCTTCCCAGCCAAAGAATTTGAAAAATCACGAACCAGCAGTTATCTATGGATCTAGAAAAAATGATATACTCAACTCTTCTCAGTCTGGATTCAGGGCAGAGCACAGTACCAAATCATTCTCTTGGCAGCCACGCATGTGGTCAGGATGAGTTTCGATAAGTGAACACCCGGGACACTTATTCTATTCGATCGCTCTCAGCAGCCTCTGGTAAATCTCCCATGCGACCTTTTCCGAAGCTCTGGCCTGGTTCCATTTCTTTCTGTCTCACAGATCTCAGACAATTCATCTCCTGCCTTTTACATCCAATGAAGGCCACCTGTACACCTTCTGGGGCTCAACGGGGGTGGGTGGGTGTGTGTGTGTGTGTGTGTGTGTGTGTGTATAACACTTTTGTCTCAGAGCCCGGATATGAGGTACTTTCATGAGCAGACAACACACAGCTGATATTCACTGCAAAAATGCACAATCCATCAGAAGCAGACTCTGTGAATGGATGTGGTTTGTTGTTCTTTGGATGAAGATTGTCAGGTTTGGCAGAGCTAGGGGCATATGGACAGGTGAATGGTGGCCATCTGAACCCAGGAATGTCCTTCTTCTAAAAAAGGAAGCAAGAAACCTGGGCATTCAGATAGACAATTTGCTCAGCATGAAAAGCAAGGATCTCTGCTGTCTGATGCTCCTGCTACGGATGCTTAGGAACATTTTTGATTGGATCCCCTTACGTTGCACTACGGAGTCTTTAATCACCAACATTCTGGACTATGGTAATGCTTTGTAGGTGGACATCAATGATGCCCACTTAAGTCTTCAAACAAACCAAAATGCGGGAGCCAGACTAGTTTGTCGACTTCCCCCCGAGACTAGCTGTGAGTCCTACTCTGAAACCACTTCACCTGTTCCAGAATCAGAAGCAAAATCATTTTTAAATTTGAGTGCCATATTGACAGGCCATTATACATAGGTGGCATACTCTATCGCCCTAGTCGTGTCAGTTTTGGCACCCCCAGGAGGACTCGGAGGTCATCCTCTCTCACCCTGGTGCTTCCATGTGGCAACGCTTGACCAAGAAGTCGCGGCCACTCTACTAATTACCTGGCTGTTTGGCAACCCGCTCTTGCCAGAAAATAGATGCTTTTTCTCAAAAAGTGCCTTTCTTTAAGCAGTGGTTTTCTGGCAATAAGCTGGACTGGTCAGTATGTGAGGCTTTCAGTGATAGGATACTACCACGTGAATAACATTGGTGCCAACATAACATAAAATATAACACAGCATATAACACAACATTTAACATATATGCAAAGTACTTCACAGCATACACTTTGACATGGCAATGTCACTCTGGCCATGCCCTGTGCCCAGTCCTCCTGGTCTTTAATCTTTTTTTTCCTTTTCGTTGAACATCACAAGTGTCTATGGTACCTTAACTAACTTAGTATCCCCCACATACTCCTAGATGTCACAGGAGTATATTTTTGGGAAGTATTGTGCAGACTCCAACGGGGCAACGGACACTGGCAATCCCAATAGTGCTGCTCCAATATAAATTACTATTCAACCATAGCTTGCAATACCCAGCTAGAGCAGCGCAGACTACGGATTATCTCACTTAGAACAAGAGCACTACTGATATTGCCTCGCACATTAAGAACACCCAACAGATCCATTATCAACACACTGATGCTATAGCATGACAAACATAATGGCCCTTTCAATGCTCTCTATGAATGGTCATGTACATTATACAGATACCACCTAGCGGGAGGAGGCCAGGTTTAATTAAATAAACAATATTCTGCATATTTTAAATAATGTATCCTCCACACTAGAAGGTGTGGAGAGGGTTTCCAAGGCTGTAGGGCTGATGTCACCCCATGGCTCTCTCTCTCCATGCTAATCTCTTAATTTGTAATAGAGCAGTTTCCTGGCTTCTCTGCTACCGCTGCAGGCTCAGTCACGCACATGCAAACCCAGGGTAGAGAAAACCAATACTACAAAAATCTGAGTACGTCTCACACCCGCAAGCACGGTGGAGTGGACCGAATCCACTAAAGACTGGTCTGGGATGGAGAAAACCCCTTCCCAGACATCTGCTGAGGATGCACCCACGGGCACTGAGATTTCAGAATGAGAACAGGTAACACAGATGTGAAAGGAAAACAGGACCGCTGGAGGATCCGTGATCCGGCAAAGGACCCAATAAGTTATCACATACAATTCGACAGGGTCGGGCTGGCCTATTTGTCTATCAGACAGTGCTCCAAGAGCGTTTTTTGGTCTGTTTGTGGGCCGTGTGTCACTGCCTGCTGGGATGGTCTTTACTGTGTATTCACTTACCTGATTGTGACAAAAACATTGCCGGCAGAAGCTCAAATTCATGCAAAATACTTGTATGGCGTGCCTATACAAGCTCAAAACTGCCTCAGTTTGCAAAGATGAGCCATTTACTTAGCTTTTCAATTCACCTGAGGGCCTGGGGCGCACATTTATTTAGGTGCTCGGGCATATTTTCTGAACCAATTCGGCACTGCAATTCAATATGGACGTCAGGAAATAAGGAAGTGTCTCTGGCAGTTACTGGCACTAATCAGGACAGGGTGTACAGTGCGGTGGAAATCAGAATCCATGAATTAGTCAAACACAGACCTGTGAGGACTTCTACCTTCAAGCAACAACATCCGTGCAGGTCCACTCATTAAAAATCAACTTCAATCCCACCATTCTCATGGGATGAAGGCTGCTAAAGAAGCCATTCACCAACTGAAGCAGGGCAAGTACTAGCCTGCACCAGGCGGAGGAAGTTTAACAGGTCAGGCTTCACACAGACGACCCTTCCCCCAAAACAAACCTAGAGCTGTGGTGCGAGTCACTCACCAGGGTTGTGTAGAGAGTGCACACCAGGCCCATGGTCGCCACGGCTCCCCAGAGGTCGAATCCGGTCACTGTGAACAGAGGAACAAACTTATATAAGCGCACAAAACCTGGAGCATGATCTGCGATGAAAATATAGCGCCAAGAATCAAATGCTATGGCACGACAAAGAGCGGTGACCTGAGAAGCATAAATGGGATGCAGTTAGAAGATGACTGCCTGGTAAGCAATGACGTCAGTACTGAAAATGAGGCAGGAATCGCCAGTGGAAGTCTGAGAGTTGGCCTTGTTCCATCAATCTGGTTAGGGCCTTTGCACAGGAACACAGCCACAAGGAGGATGCTTTCTGGGGGAATCTAATCCGGCACTTGCAAAAACTGATGAACCCAGGTATCTTTCTTGGCCACTACAAGTTCCAGGGGATACATGCATAACACCTGCAGCCCTAATTTATGGAAGAAAAGTTGGTTTTGATACAGAGTGTTTGGACCTTTATATCTGTCTTCTTCTAATATCTCCGGTTCATATATTTGCATAAAAATTACAGCTAAAAGCACTTTCCAAAAAAACAAAACCTTCAACCGACCTACATAGCCAGCACTTATATCAGAAATGCTCGCGGTCCACTAGTGACCAATGTGAAACCTCCATGCGTGAGCGCCAACAGATGAACAAATGCCTCCGTTTAGTGTTTTACAATAGAGAAATGCTAATGTTTCATGTCTAGCAAAGTTGATTATCGAATACTTTTTAATCCCTGCTGGACTTTGCTATTGTTATGGAGTTCACACCGCCCTTGCATTCTGTTCTGCGACTTTCATACCATGTGTACAGACTGCAGTGTTACACCTGCTGCGCTCAGGCCTCTTCAGTCATAATCATGGGTTTTGAATTTCCTTCATATGAAGACACTGGAACACCTGCCTCGGCTGAAAGAAATGTAAGATGGCGTGTATACCGGCACACAGGCCCCAAATACAGGGCTAAGTATATTGGAAACACCAGAGGAGGTAACATGTACTTGGGTGCCAGCTCCCTTCCAAAGCCTGCCGACATCCCTGTGTGGGAAGAGGGGAGGCAGCCAGGGTGAATATTTCCCATGGGGCAACGTAGTAAAACCAGTTCTTTAACCACTTAATATTGAAAGAAAGATGTACACATTTGGCTGGCTCGCAGGACTTGCAAGAACCTACTCTTCTACTCAACCGTGCCAAGTAAGCAATGAAGGAGGGCTGGCGATGGGATAGGACACGGGGGTCTTGCCCAGTGCCAACACTGGAGCCACCCGCTCCTTTATGCTGTCTGGTGAAGTCACAATTAGGCACTCAATAGAAAACCATTCGGATTTCTGCATGATGCAAGCCCCGAAAATCATTCCACACAATCACCGGACAGGGTTAACAGCCAATCAGACATGGGAAATGTTGAAATGTCACAGGGAAGAAGCCCTCACGGTGACAAGAGAGACTGAAAAGCACCAACGGAAAAGCAAAGAACTTACCTGCATTAAGAGCCAGAGCCGGAGCATAGAGGACCACACCCATGTAGATCACCTGCAGTGTGAAGAGAAGGTTGAAAGTACTTAAAGCGATAGCTAAAGAAGACCATACTTTGGATGAATATTTTAAAGCACACCCCTGCCTCTTCAGAGGGACCAACTATAGATGAGCATGAAAAGCAGAGCAGATCTCAAGGAGTGACAGCTGACGGCTCATCAAGATAAGTACGATTGAGGTCCTCACAGCCTTCCTGCACGAACATAGACACAAGCAAGGAGTCCAACAAGACACCAACACGTCAATAATAGCGACATGGAGGGTACCTGTCCACAGGGTAGGTTTGGTAAATACAGAAAAAAACTGTGGTATGATCAGAAGAATTCAGAGAACAAATGCATTTTGCTTAAGGTGCTCAAAGATCACATGTTTAGAACCTTTGTGTTAACCGCTTGTACTGGCTTTTTGATACATGACTTTCCTAGTAATGGACAAAACATTGATAACCCTGTACGAAGAAGACCAACAATCTCACCAAAGACGTACTATACGGAAACAATATGTGGCAATCTTAGATCAAAAATTCATTTCACTTTACTGTACTCTCATTTTATGAAACTATAGTCTCAACTGATGCTCCGTAATAGTTTGTACACCTCTGGTATGTTTTGGTCATTTATAAAAAGCTACTTTTCATTTATTACACAATTTGTTTTTGGAAAAATATCAGCTTACAGATACATTGTGCCTTCCCCCCGACCAATTCACCGAAGAAGCTTTCACTCATAACTCTGGGTACAAAACCGTGAAAGCATGGCGTCAAAACTGTGACCAAATTCGGACACAACAATGAGTTTCTTTAGTCAGTCAGAGATTCATTTATAAAATAACAAGTGCCGGTCTCAAAGATTTCTCAGAAGCCTGCTGCTGGCGCTGCCAAATGTGAGGGCTGTACAATACCAAGGATAGTCTAGTCTCAATTCCACCTCATGCCTCTTTCATCCACCACCATCCAGTTCTTGCCCACTTATCTCAGTCTTGCAGGTCCTTTTTTTCTTCCTTAGTTTCTCACTTTGTCACTGTTTTTCGGTCTTTCTCTTCCTTCTAGTTTACCCATTTTGTGCATTTCTCTCTGTCTTGCTTAGGGTCAAATTCGGATTTAAAAAAAATAAGTGCGGATCGTGAAAAATAAGTGCCGGTGGGGCCCGCGTGCTACCACTGGCTCAGATTTAGTACTGTACACAGTCCACAAGGTGTTTGATATCTAGCAACCTCAACTCAAGGATGGAGTGGTATTCATGCTTACTAGCACATTGTTACTCGGTAAGGGAGCCCACCACTCTTTATTATGACATGCTACATGCAACTGGACAGCGACTTAGTGATGTGGCAGATTCTACAGCTGCTCTCATTTTATGACCTTGCTTACAGGCCGCTTTAGCTGCATTACACATTTAATGTACAATATACCTAGAGTGGGTTTGCAGTCAGCCCTTTGCTCATGATTGGCTGGCTTTCTTGTCCATCTCAGTTCTTGGCTCTTAGTCAATAGCTGTCCTCCCTATTCTTCCGACTGTGCCCCTCACACCACAGCTGCTTTGCATCTTTTTGGACTGGGTTTGTTGTTCCCATCCACTGCAGATCTGAGCTCTTATTTTTCATTTAGATTTTCATGGTAGTGCATCACTTTCCTCTGAGAGCAGAGTTCTGTCTTTAACAACACTCTTTATGAAAACATATCTGGGTCCTCAATTATTATGTTGACGACAGATGATCTTGAAGTCCTTAAGTCTGCAGTTAACTGCGCTCTTTATGTAAACAGGTCCGCTGAATGTTGTCTATTGAATAAACTCTCACCCGGTGATATACTGTCTCTCCCCCTTCCACATCCTACTTTTCTTGCCTTTTCTGTCCCATATCTGCTTCAGCTGCCTCTCTCCGCAGTAACTTCTCCTCCACCATTCCACCTACAGCCATCACAACCTTACCTTCTTTTTTGAACAATTTTGTTGTCAGGGGACCCAGCAGCTGCACACCGTTACCATGTCACTTATTTGAATGTGCATTTAATTTAGGACATACATAATTATTAATGTAAGGTTTTAAATAGCCATTAGCCATATTGCAATGGTAAAAAAAACAATGAAAAAACAGATGGCCTATGGTGTGTTAGTACGCGCAAACACGGGTGGCGATCTTGTTGTCCTTCAAAACCAAACAAAAAAAAACATTTCAAGATGGATGCTATCAGCATGCACGATTGGCCAGCATGGAATATTTTTTCCTATAATGTCCAATATAAAGTATTCCAAGATGGTCATCCATCAGGATGCATAGGTGAACATCTTACATTAAAAAAACTAAAAAAATAATAATACTAAAAATGTACCGTTCCGAGATGTCCAACTTATTTTTGAATGGAAAATTAATATTAAAGGATGTGTGATTCCATGTCTAACAAACACTGGCAAAGCCTCTGCTGCGGAACTACAAAAATGGTGTATTTCACCCCCATTCCAGTTTGTAAAGCCCTACTCATGGACTTTATTCAGACACAAGGTGAAATGCAAATTGCCCTACAGTAAAGAATAAAAAGCGGAGCAGTAGAAAGGCTTGCCTTGACCGCATCCAAGATATTCACACGGTGGGCAGGTGTGTGTTTACATTATTCGTCCTCACACAAATGCTACTACATTGGTACGGGAAGGACTTGATTGGTGGGTCTGCGTGTAGGACAGGTCTGATTGGTCGCTTGGTTGACCAATGAGTGACTGCATGGGAGCAAAGTCTTTCATACAGCAAGGTTATGATGAAGCTGTACTGACACATGGCATTGGCAGGGTAACTAAATGCTAGGATAATGGTAGGGGGAAGGACTTGATTGGTGGGTCTGCGCGTAGCAGTGGTTTGATTGTACGTTTGGTTGACAAATGAGGAATGGTGTGAGAACTGAGTCATTGATACTACAGGTCCATGATGAAGCTGAATGGACGCAAAGCGTTGGATATGGAACAGACCAATGGGGAGAAGGCAGGAGATAGATAAATGGGAGGTTAAGCCATAACTGGGCTGAGCAGTAAATTGACTTGGGAGGATGGATACGACTGAAGGAAGTCAAATATGGAGAGATATGAGTGGCTGCTCGCTCGAACCCCCCCCTCGGAGAGTGTTAGTTATGGAGAATGAGGAATGGGAGCAGTATGGTGTGTGGTGATAGGTGGGCGACCAGTTGAGGGGGAACCAGTAACAATGGTAAGTAACTTTGGGTAATTGGTTTTCCTGCTTGTGTGTTTGGATGGTGTTTGGAATAAATTAAAGGGCACTGATTAGGGTGTTTTATTCTGGCTATGGAAGAAGGATGTTAATTTGTGAAGATGGAGTGTTTTGACAGTACGGAGTATGGAGGGCTGATTGTATATGGGGATTCTGTGGTATTTTTTCCTGGATTTGGTTGTTTGCTTTTTGGGGTTTTGAGTGGTAGATGTGGTAGAGACATGACTGGAGGTCAATGAGTAAATAACGAAGAGAATGCAATAGGTTTTACAAGGATTGGTTCGGAGTGACTACCACGTTGGGGGGGGGGGGGTGGGGGGGGGACATAAAAAGTATGATACTAAGTGAGCTACAAGAGATTTTCTACATTTGATAACTTAAGTTGGACTTGGATAAATGAGGAATCTCATGGGACTTGGACCATGGGAATGGGGAAGTCATGTATTCTCTCCTCCTTCTAGGATGGCTTATTGGCGGCCATTAACTGCATGGTGGTGGTGACAGGTTCCTTCACATGTGCGTAGAAGGTAGTTTGAGGGCTATAACAGAATTAGCACTATATTGTTCTCTTTGTAAGTATTGTTTACTTTTGTGATTCTAGTTGGTACATATTACACTGGGCACTGTTAGAGTATCATTATAAGAAACACTATCATTGAATTGTGTGTTGATGTTTTGGGATAAAATATGACAACTGAGATATTTGGGGCATGGTTTGGCAATGCGACGCTACAAATAAGAGTAAGTCTGTAAATAATGTACATGTTGTGGGTTTTGAAGTCAAGATGGTTTCTAAGTTTTTGTCCTAAAAGAAAGTGTGAGGTGGGTTGGGGAGCCGTGGGAATTGCACTTTGTTTTTGTGTGTTTTTAACATTGTCTTTGTATTTATTTGTTTCACAGCCCAGATGAAGTCCTTTTGTGTTGACTCTACACCCGGGCCCCCGTTTATCTATGGACTGAATGATGAATGAAGAACTTACCATCTTGATGAACTGAATGATGTCCTAGTTTATGGTGATATAACTTAACTACCCAGGTGGCCCACCGTGATTTGATAGCGCTCCCATCTCTGTTGAGATTGTTCTGCAAATTGCCCTACAGTTCACATACGTACAAGTCAAATGGCATCCTACTTATTATACCTTTGTGTGATATGGGTAGTAACGGATCATTGCATTCCCTGAAAAACCTACTCACGGTCATGCTACCTGACTAACAAACATGTCTTCTTTCCCAGATAGCTAGGGTTTGTTTCCTTTTTTTGTAAAATTATGTTAACAGAAACATATCCTTCTCAGAGTTAGCTGCAGTTTGTTAAATTCATCCAAGCGCACTGTTCTCCGTTTTATACAGTATGCATAAATGTCTGACTTACTACGAAACTTTTTGGGTTACAACAGTGTGCCACTTTTTTGAATGCCTACATATCAGTAAAAACTGTTCAAGACTTGAAACAATTCTGAGCTCCACACTAAAGAGAAATAAATCCATAACAGTAAACAAGGTTTAGCTAGACACAGGTACATTCTAAGTGTAACTCCATGCATATTCGGGGTGGATACTGCCTAGAAAGCAGAATATGATTGTATGGTGGAAAGGCACATTCCCCAACCCCTGGGAAAGTGGCAACACCATTTCCTGTAAAACCTGTCCAATTCGTATAACTTTGCACCTTCACTTGCCCCTGCATACATGGGGTGCGCTTTGTGACACACAAAATGTGTAGTGGGGCTGCAGTTGTATGACACATGCGTGTGTTCGCGCACTGTGGGCTAGTGACCTCTACGAGGACATACGCACCCCTGTACAAGACAGTGGTCGCTCAACAGGTTTCCTTTGTGGGCATGAGAACCATCATATAGTTTCTTCCCTGTAAACACTGTCACCCAAATGGTAGAGATTAGGAATCCGCTTAGCCATCTTGCAAGGCCACAGCTGTGTAAGAACAAAGGACTGATCAGAGATGGCTTGACCATGTGAGCAGCTGTGCCCCAGAATGGCAAACACCAAGTTACCCCAAATTAGGGTGTCCGGTTTGGATGTCTTGCATTAAATTTGATGATAATACATCCTGGAGTCCATCTGTGGTCTTCCACTTTTGTCTGTTTAGAAGACTTTATGAAAATAAATCATCTGAACTACTCTCCTAGCATGAACGTCCCTATGACCATTTGGTGCTTACCCCTGCCCATTCTTTGTGGGAAGAAGAGGCCAAATAAATGGGCATAGTCATGACTTTTAAGCAAGTTACAAGCTGGGACTGACTGAGCCTTCCTACCTACTGGCCAAACTGGAGAAAGGCTGGACCACGTAGCCCCTTACCTTGCATTCATTTGGACTGCTGGAGATGATCCACAGTATCAGCCTGGAAGCCATCTGAGCAGAGACAAGACTTTAGAGTTACTGCTTACCCTCCAAGGCTGGGACCATCCACTGCCATGGAAAAGCCCTGCTGCTGTGTCTGGCTCAGAAGCTGTACTGCTCTCGAGAGGAAAGGAACCAAGCTGCCTGAACCTAAACGCCAACACCCAAGCATGGATCTGTGTGATAAGAGTCAGCATTTTATGGGATCCTCTGGCCCATGGCTCAACAATTTTTCACAACCTCCTCTTATTTTCATCACAGCACTTTACTGTAACAAAACTGAAAAACTGTGGTCAGAGCAAGTCCCCAAAAAGTTCTAAGACCTTCTGTTTTTAGCTTTTTTCTTATTTTTTTATCGGTCAGCACATTACTAATCTGTGCTTAAAGACCTGTTCTTTGTAAGTGATGTAGCTGTGAATGGGCTTGGAGCTGCCTAAGAGCACTTAATGGGCCAGACAGATTCAACCCCGCGTCTGCCTCCTGCAGTTAGCACGGACTGCTTGAGCTAGCTGCCACTGCTGTCTCCAACATGGGTGTTGCAGAATAAGACATTTGACCACCTCAAAAGGCTTCCACTGTAGGGAACCCCACATCCAGCAGTCACCAAGCTAACCAAAGAGCACCAAGACATGTGGGCACACGAGCTAGGTTTCTCTACATTAAATCACCTAACCTTTGAGTGCAAATCTACCACCACCAAACAGGCCGTAAGGGTGGCCAGAAGACAACCCTCCCCCTTCAATACGTCGCTTTGCTGACAGCCCCAAAGGCAGAGCATGCTGCTTGCTCACATAAATCCACATAATTCTCATGCTTGCACGGACTTTACTAATTAAAGTGGACAGCAAGGCTGGGACATTCCACTGGATTCTCTCATACTGAAGGCCAGAACAAGCTGATGTAGCTGAGCTAATCAAACTAACAAGAACCCAAGAAAATAACATGTGTTGCTCTGCACAAGGAGAGGCTCAGATAATATGTCCTCGTTTATGGACCGGGCATGCTATCTAGGTTACTAAAGTATCAATAACCCCATTAGAAAAGGACAACTCGTCCCTAAAGAAAGCGCATCTTTTATGGTAAAGCTTTCCCGCTCCTCACCAACAGATGCACTATAATGGAAGGTTCGAAAACCAAAAGTTCTTCTCAAATTATTATAGATTAAGCTGGGTTTATCTTTCATGAGCAAGCCAACTCTCCAGATCTGCGGCTAACTTATTGGGCAGAAAAAGTTTTCCCTGCTCATGGCGGGGGAGGGTATGAGGGGGTGGAGGACTCTGCAACCATTTCCTTCAGATGGCTCAACCCAGCATGGCCATCTCTGACTCAGAAGGTGCTCCACTTGGGCATACTATTCGGCAGCAAACTGTATCAGCCCCCAAACCAGTGCAAATACAAAGATGACATTCTTTTATCACCCATACCTACTAGGTTGTCTTTGACCCATGCACCAACTACACATGCAGGGTTGTCTTGGGCCTGCACCACCCATACCTGGGGGGTATCTCTGCAACACCCAACCCTGCTGGGCCATTTCTGACCCACACCTGCTGGTCCGTTTTATGCCCACGCACCATCCATACCTGTTCGGCACGTCTAGCCCACGCGCCATCCATTCCTGCCGGGATGTCTTTAGCCCATGCACCAACAATTCCTCCTGGGCCATCTGTGGCACAGGCACCACCCATAACTGCACAGAGTCTCTGGCCCACATACCACCCATAACTGCTGAGTGTCTCTGGCCCACACCTGCTGAGAGTCTATGGACCATGCACCACCCATGGCTACTAAGCGGTCTTCAGCCCACGCGCCATACATACTTGCTTGGTCGTCTGTGGCCCATGCACCATCCACACTTGCTGGGCAGTTTGTGGCCCATGCACCACCCATGCCTACTGGGCTGTTTGTTGCTCATGCACCATCCATACCTACTGGGCTGTTTGTTGCTCATGCACCATCCATACCTGCTGGGCTGTTTGTACCCCATGCACTATCCACACCTGGTGGTCATCTGTGGCTCACGCACCAGCTACACCTGCTGGGCTGTCTACGGCCCATGCACCACCTACACCTGCTGGCCCATCTGTGGCCCATGCACCAGTCTACTTGCTGGACTGCTTGTTGCCCAAGCACCACCCACATACCTGCTGGGCTATCTGTGGCCGAGGTACCTCCAAAACCTGCGCGGACATCTCTGACCCATGCACCACCATCACCTCCTGGGCCATGCACCCACCATAACTGTTGGGCATCTCTGAATCACACACCACCCACACCTACTGGGCCATCTGTGGCCCATGCACCACCCATAACTGCATGGAGTCTCTGGCCCACATACCACCCATACCTGCTGAGTGTCTCTGGCCCACACCTGCTAAGAGTCTATGGACCATGCACCACCCATGGCTACTGAGCTGTCTTTAGCCCACGCGCCATACATACATGCTTGGTCGTCTGTGAACCATGCACCACCCATACCTGATGGGCTATCTGTGGCCCAAGTACCACCAATACCTGCTCGGACATCTCTGGCCCATGCACCACCCACACCTCCTGGGCCATCTCTGGACCATGCACCAATCATACCTGCTGGGCATCTCTGGGTCACACACTACCCATACCTGCTGGATGTGTCTGACCCACTCACCATGCATACCTCCTGGGTATGTCTGGCCCACACACCATACATTCCTGCTGGGAGTGTCTTTGGTCCATGCACCAACCACACCTGCTCCTTGCGCTCTCTGGGCCCACACAACACCCACACCTCCTGGGCCATCTCTGGATCATGCACCACCCATACCTGCTGGGCTATCTGTGGCCAATGCATCACCCTCATCTGCTGGGCTGTCTTGATGCCCATTCACCACCCATACCGGCTTGGCTGTCTCTGGCCCATGCACCATCCACACCTCCTGGGCCATCTTTGGACCATGCACCACCCATATCTGCTGGGCCGTCTTTGGCCCACGGGCCATCCCTACCTGCTGGGCATGTGTGGCCCAGGCACCATCCATACTTGCTTGGCCTTCTCTGACCCATGCACCACCCATACCTGCTTGGCCATTTCTGGTCCATGCACCACCCATACCTGCTGGGCTGTCTCTGAACAATGCACCACCCATACCTGCTGACCCATCATTGGCCCACACACCATCCATACCTGCTGGGCATGTCTGGCCCACTCACCATGCATACCTGCTGGGTGTCTAGCCCACGCACCACCCACACGTGCCGGGCCGTCTGAAACTCGTGCACTATCCATACCTCCTAGGCAGTTTATGGCCCAGAACCACCCATTCATGCTGGTTCGTCTCCAGACCATGACCCACCCATACCTGCTGGGCATCTATGGCCCACGCACAATCCATACCTGTTGGGCCACCTGTGGCACCAGCACCACCCACAGCTGCTGTACATGACTAGCCCAGGCACCATCCGTACCTGCTGGGCCATCTGTGGCTCATGCACTACTCATACCTGCTGGGCCATCTGTGGCACATGCTCCACCCACACATGCTGGACCGCCGGTGGCCCATGCAACACCCTACCTGCTGGACCACGCACCTTCATTTTCATGCCAAGGCAAAACAGCCAACGCCCAAAACAAACGAGCAAAAAACAATTTCTCGTAATTCTGCGCGGGAGGATGAATGCAGAATTAGTGCTCCCCAAGTTTACGTTTTTCTTTACCGTTATAAAGCAGGACGGCACTGAGCAAGGAAAAAGTCTTTTTTGTAACGGTCACCCTCCATTAAACCATTAGTCAGCTCTAAATAACGAAAATGCAGAAACAGTTGTTGAAGATATCATGAATGCCATGTGCACATTTTAAGGTAACATTTTCGCATTCTCTGCTAAGTTTAAGAAAACGTCTAACACTCTCATTAACAAAAAAACATTTTTTTATTTTTTTTTATCTTCCAGCCTAGCGATTGTGAAACACAACTAAGCACATGTATTTGACTTCAGTGTCCTGGCGTCATCTTCTATGGGTAGAAGGTGGTTTCAAAGGACAGCTAGGCTTTGGCTGACGAAATTATTGCTTATTTTATACCCTCCTTAACCGCGCCATCCTGCTGGCAAGAGAAACACAAGTCGCCATCCTCCTTCAAGTTAATGATTCCTAAGTCTTGAGCAGCTCTCATGGATTAAAGGTCATGTGCTTTCCACGAATAACACTAACCACCCAAGACAAGCTCCAGGGACACGAGGATTCATTGATACAAGGCTGCTTCTGCCCTTGTATCAATGATTGGAGAGTGCCCTTACTGAACTGCGCCCAGAACTCGTCCAATGGTGAGGGAATGGTAAAGCGCCTCCTAGCCCTGGCACCTCACCGCCCAGGATACAAGGCATGCTGTGTTTCAGTAAGGCTCCTTCTGGCCTGGTATCAATGATTGGAGAGTGACTTTACTGAACTGCGCCCAGAACTCGTCCAATGGTGAGGAAATGGTAAAGCTCCTCCTAGCCCTGGCACTGCACCGCCCAGGATACAAGGTGCATGCTCCATTACTGTAAGGCTCTTTTGTACCGTGTATCAATGCCTGATAAGTGTCTTTACTGAACTCCACCTAGAACTGGTCCAACAATGTGGGAAAGGTCAAGCTCCTCTTAGCCCTGGCACTCCACCACCCAGGGTACAAGGCATGCTGTGTTTGAGTGAGGCTCTTTCGGCCCGTGTATCAATGATTGAAAAGTGTCTTTACCCAACTGCGCCAGGCTCGTCCAATAGTGAGGGAAAGGTGAAGCGCCTCGGAGCCCTGGCACCTCACCACCCAGGGTACAAGGGACGAACTGTTTCAGTAAGGCTCCTTCCGGCCTGGTACCAATGACTGGAGAGTGTCTTTACTAAACTGCGCCCAGAAACGGTCCAACAATCTGGGAAAGGTAAAGCGCCTCGGAGCCCGGGCACTTTGCCGACAGCACATAAGGTATCTGTAAGGGGCACAGCCAGAGGCAGTGCAGATACGTCCACATCCATCCTGCGTGCACTCCAAGCCCGAGGGTGACCAGGAGACCCACGTCCCAAGTCCCCAGGGGCATCTGCCAAGGTCCGGGCCCGGCCTGCAGACTGTGGCTAGAAGCACCAAGTGAACTGTTCAGATCTAGTAACCCCGACGTAGAGGCCCAGCTTCAACAATCACATGTATTCCCATTCACAGTGAGGCACCTACTATTTCACACCATAGCGTGGTATCACTTCAACAACCGACCAGTTTTACGGCCGCCACCATCCCCCAGTCTCCGTCCGTGCCTGTAGCTCCTACCCGGGTCCCTCCCAGTCGGCGCCTCCCTCTATACTTCGAGCACAGTGTTGGGCTGTGAGCCCATGTGGATGGCACGCGCAACACAACAAGTAATGCAATCACAGACTTTATCACAGGTCTGCACATGAGTAGCTCTGTCCATCAAGCCACCTCCTACTCATGCTGCAGTGTGCACGCCATGTGCTAACATGCAGGCGCGCCTCGCTGCGCTGAACCAGCACTCCAGCTTCAGGCTCGTTTACCCGAATTAAAAAATGACAGGCCAACCAACACCGAGGAAGGCGGGTGGAAGGTAGTTTTGTTTTCACAGACCGCAATGACCTGTTGGAAACAATCCACACTGGGTAAGTAACATTATCCCGCAAGAATGAGCTGCTCACCTTGGGTTCACCCTCCTAAAAAGAAACCAGAGTAAATGTGGAACGAAGGATGAAGATTCAGTGACTACCACCTGCGCACACATCTATTGGAAGAGACGGAACAGAGCGGAATTAAATCCTGAAATTCGTGGCGAGAGAAGGGAAATAGGAACCGAAGAACAGATCTCGGCTTGGCTAATCTCCCCACAGGGAACATGACAGAGGCCTTTCCACAAACAATGTTACTGCCTGTGCCTGGGGTGCTCAACACAGATCAGAAGTGCCAGATCCATGCCACATTTTCAGAATGACCCACAATTATGTAAAGGATGCCCGGGTGGGCCATTGTTAGACACCCCAGATGCCCTTCAGGAATAGTTTTAATTTCCAAAACACAAGCAGAAAGTATTCTTTAAACTCCATCCAATGACCGTCCCACAGCTAACTGACCATAGTACCACTACAGGCTTTCATCATGAACTTTAACCCAATGACCCTTCACCTATTGAGCTTAAGAGGGTCTTAACCCCAAAGCCAACAAGCAAATCAAGCTGCAAGATAATATGCTAATTCGGCCCTAAATATCAAAAATACTACATGTAGCCCATTTAGGACTGCATCCACTACCTCATCGACGTGAGAGTAGGAAACCGGTTACATCAAATTTTGTCGCCCTGATGACATCACAGGAAAGGGATGTAACTTGGCTTTCATTCTGAAAACAAAAATTAAAGAAATAGAAAGAACAGAGCAGTCACGAGGAGGGTGAAGGAGGTCATATTTGTAACCCTTGATCACTCCTATAGACACCTCTACCATCAATCCCCGGGGGACAGAATACCTAGCCATTGGTTTACCACTCGCTCAAGCAGAAGTTGGGTAGTGCACCCCCATCCTAATGGAACTCTATTGCTGCCCCCCACAACAGCCCATACCATCTTCAAAAGCATCTGCATCATTTACAAAGCCATCATGAGTAGCAGCCCCCGCTTACATTGCAGATGAATTTCTGGTGCATTTTGGGATACTTCCAGCCGGGATGCCGTCAGACTGCACACTGAGAAGTGTAACAAAAAAAAGAAAAAACACAAGGCAGTAGGTCTTTTCCATCTATGCACCCAGTGTCTGGAACAACTTCCCCGTTCCCATCAGGACAGCAGCGCTGCTCCAATTTAGGAAAGAGTTGAAGGCTCGCCTCTTTAAATGACACGGTCCTCACCTCAGCTTCTTCTCTCTCACTGAGCTTCATGCTCATCTTTGACCACGTACAGCGCTCCTCTGCCTTTTGGCTAGGTTTGCACTACAGAAATACTGCATACATACATGCACAAAAAAGCTGCAGCGCTATCACGCTGTGGCCAGACCCTAATGGTGGTAGGATTGTTTTGTGCCGCAGGAAGCAGAAGCGATCTCACACGGCAAATTTGCCACTTCCAGGATTTGCTCCAACAGCCACACAGGGAAAAAAAAAGGGTGATGTCATACAGCGGGCCAGAAACCAAGAACTGCTGGCCCACTCTTCCCTTTACGGACTGTTTGCTACAGGATGGCCAAGCATGGATAGGGCTATTCTGGAGTGTGGCTGCCCACAACCAATCAGCAAGGCTTTCGCCTGATAGATCATTTCTTGGCTGCTGGGCAGACATTCACAATAGCTGGGATAGCCCACTTCTTCCCAGGCTGTTCTTCAGCTGGGGCAGGTGCAGGTAGCTTGAATATGAGCGACTTTACAGCGAACGTTTGCATTCATCTCTACAACAGTCTCCAAAGTCAGGGCATTAGACAGCAGAAGTCTGAATTATTTCAGTAAAGATAAGCACGAGCATGGTCAGAACATAAGCTCAGCTGTACCAGGTTCCACATGGCTCAGGCCAGGGATAGATTTCAGCAAAATTCCACTAACTGGAGCCCTCACCTGCAGAATGAAAGACTGAGCTCCCTCTACAACAGTCCAGAACAGAGAAGGACCTGCGTGATGTGGTCCAGTGATTGGATAGCTCTTTGTAACTCCACTCCCACTGAAGACATGTGCTGCTGCTACTAATGTTCGGAGATCCACTCAACTCTGCATTAGGCGGACAAGTTGTACTGACAGCACCGAGAGAGGTCTATGTACAACACTACTTCCTTCCAAGGAAAAGCAGTAAACTTATAGGTTACAACCCATCAGAAATACTGTGTTCAAACTGCTGTCCTGTGGTAGGTGCCACACAGAAGCTGTGAGATGCTGCCTAACATTTCCTAGAAGAGAAGGCTGGATCGGTTGTGCTAGAAGGATAAGAGAGAGCCCGGATGATACGAGTAAACTGTTATATGAAAAGTTGAGCACAAAAGTATACTTTAGTCACAAGAAACGACAGCTGAATTTCAGAAAGCTGGAAAAACCTAAGTCCAGCCTGTGTCCCATGTGTTAGCAATGAACCTCAGTGCGACAGTTTATCTGGCCAGTGTTCAGCGCAGAGGAGCTGACTGCTCAAGGAACTTCTTCACTCCCAGCTTACACAACCACAAACTTCAGGCTCGCTGGATGGAGTTACCCGGTTAAACCAATACTGACGGAACCAAAATATTCTGCTTCATAAGAATCAAAAGAAAGGCAAAAACCGTCAGCCAGTCTGATGGTTCCTGGAGTGGGAACTCCTCACCCAACACCTCTGCCCTTCAACCTTCTGAGTGTTAACATTAAATTAGGCGTCCATGTCACTATGTGGTTGTTTTATGCACTACAAATGCAAAGCTCAGAGGCTGGAGCAGAGGTGGTAAATGAACTCTACTCATCCACAGACTGCGTCAAGAGTCGGACACAAGATGTATTTGGCCAACCAACGTCCTCCATCAACCTCATTCTCCTTGGACGGGTCTCTGCGAAGTCCTCTTCATGCCGCTACCTGGAACTCCTCTCAGAAGGGCAATGTCATGCAGGATTAGCTCAGAGTTGGCACAGAGCCTTAGGCTCAGCATTGCACAACATATGTAAAAGGGAGGATACGGATTGGGTACATAATAGTTGGAACTGTGCCATGGAAACCTCGTTAATGCACACAACACATGCTGTGACTGGCAGCCTTGCCAAGTACAGCTTTAGGCACCAAGGGCCAGGTGCATAAATATTAAGCAAGGCTTACTCTAGCATGAGGTTAGTAAGAACTTCAAAGCTACCAAGGACATTCCGAAAAACACCTATTCGAGTCAATGATGTCCTGCACGGTTCTGTTCCTCTTTAAGGAGTTGCAAAATATGTGCTTGAGGGGTGTCACTGCTGGCTGGGATTAACCAGAACTGCTCACGTTTCAAGGTAGTCAGAGGAGTTTTCAATACAGAGCACAAGAGCAGGGAGGGTTTTATTCACGTGATAAATGTACAAGATCATGACTATGGCCAGGTGCCAAGGGTTGTCTGGGAAAAAAAGACTTCTGCCTCTAACTGCTGGCTCCCTCCTTTCCAAGTAATGCCATATTCATTATATATATACTTTTTGGGGCTATTACCCACCTCGTGCACAACTCACCACCAAATCCAACTAACTTGTAAAGCGAAGCAGAGTAAAACGTACAAACCTTATGGCACACAAGAGCACATCCTCAAGTTAACACCCACAATACCAGGAAACATTAAAGATTGGATCGGCAACATCGTGTGCACAACACCAAAGTGATGCCAGACTGCCAGCACAGCCCACTCTCCTGAAACAATCATCCACCACAGAGCCAGCATGAACAGGTTAATCTAGTAGAGCCCAAAACAGGCCACCGTCGCTGGATGCGTGCCAGGTTGTGATGTAACTAGAGCTAATCTACATAGTCCGTGATTATCTTTAGAACTGGCATGGGTCCAGCCCTCCCCGGTCTACGCTGGACAATGGTGTTAAACCAGCTGGAACACACAATCATTAAACACATAACCAAAGCCTCCTCTCTGGAAATGGAACCACCCTAAGGCAAAAAATGCATCACAACTGGCCAGGCAATGGCCAACTGTTTAACCTTGTGAAGAATGATAAAAGTCCAACATCCAAGGGTCAGCTCATCGTTACACAAACGAGGAGGTCAGACTCCAAATTTGGAATGTCTATTTCTCTAAAGCAACAGGAATTTCATTAATGCCATGGCTGACCAGACCCACCTTTACACAACCTCTCCCATACATTGAGAGACCTCCACAAGAACTACAGGCAATGCAAAACTCTAGAACCATGAGTTGAGAGCACCAGACTCGAGAACCCCACAAGGTCATATACAAGTGGAACGTACTAGGTACATACCGATAACATAATATAAACCTGCCCCAAGACATTACCCCTAAAACCTTCACCCTTTTAACGCTACACTATTCCTGCAGGTGTTGCTAGGAAACTGCTCTTGTGCATCACAGCAATGTTAGAAAATATATAGAGGACATGAACCAGGATCTAGAACTTTTTGGTTTTAAACCTCGGAGATGAGTGAGGATGCGTTTTGTTTTTGCTGAGACACTAGGATAACAAGAAGTGCCAAAGGTGGTTTCGGTTTTTAGGAATGACGAGATTCCACTTACAGCTTATACGGGATACATTAATATAATTGCACTTCGTGTTAACTGTCAGAAGCCTGCGGCTCCAAAGCACTGTATATAAATGAACTTCCAAAGTCAAAGGACATTCAGGAAACGCCTCAAGACATGGCTTTACGACCAGTAGCCCGCCCACCCCCCCGCCCCCCCAGCGCCTTGAGACCCTAACGGGTGAATAGTGTGCTCTATGAATCCTTGATTGATTGAAAGGTAAGTAAGTTTATCAACGTCGGGTGTATGATCGGGACAAGGTACATGTTCCAGTCTCTCCAATGAACACGCATGCACTAGTTTTTACCTGCACTATTTCAAACATTCTCTCGCCGTGAAATATATTTTTTCCAGCCTGCAGGTCTTGAACCTGTCACTAGCCAGTGTAAAGTTTAAAAAGCTCATCATCTACTGGATCCCTGGTAAGAAGAGGGCCACATTCAAACTCAGTCTGACAAGTTCTAGCCCCATCAAGCAGCACCGGAGCATAGCTGACGTCTACATCCACAACGAACCATTAATGGTAGTCAATGCATAGTAGGCATCTCAGGAGTAGAAGTAAAACGGAGTGAGAAATTGATTGGACGGAACACCACTGAGCAGTCTGAATATTCTGGCACACACTGCTGAAGGCAGTAAGGGAAAGGGAATTATATGGCCATTTTCAGTACAAAACTGAATAAAAACAATCATCATATCAACTCACTGACTCAAAGCAATGTGGATTTTTTTTTGTTTTAAAGCTTTGCCTTGTCTTGCCCTCAACAACAAGCCCATCTTCTACGATACCTACTTCTGAAAAATAGCTTATGCCACCTATGAGCAAAAAACTTGGACCCCCCTCCAACGAAAACCCCACCCAAGCAACAACCACAATCCTTGTCAGAGTGAACCACAGAATTCACTAAATCAACCTGTGCTTAACACAAAGGCAGTAAGGATGAACTTAAAGGCAATGTGTAAAGTATTTATGCAGCACACAAGCAGTAATAAAGTGAAAACACAACACAAGAAAAATCCCACACCCCTGTAGAAAAATAGTACAATTTATTAAATAAAATAATAGCAGAGCGGCAAAAATCCAATCAGTAGAACCAGATATATGCATTTTCAAGCCTTTAAAGTAAATCTACTGTGTAAAAGCAAAAAGCTCCATTCACGGTCATCTGGTTGTACTAGACCATGGAAAAGTGACAAGTTCAGTGTGACCATCAGGGAGCAAGGGCTCTCCAATGAGATTTTTTTCACAATACTACGAAGTTGCAATGTTGAAATAAGTCTACACTTATTTAAGCATTGCAGTTATGTTCCATTATCATTTTAAAAAAATGCAATACATTATTTTCTGCTTAAAACAATGCACTGTTATCTGCATAATATACCTTTGGGCCAGAGCCTGTTGCCTGCCCGATCACTTAAGGCTTCCCTGGGAGGTGTGTGGGGGGGGGGGGGTGGGCAGTTTGAAGACTCCTTGCTCTGGCAGCAGGGCAGTCCTTTCCACAGGTCCAGAAGTGCACTGAAGATGTGGTTCAGGAGGTTAAATATGTATCCCTAGTGCCAGATATTGAAATGGGGGACGCATTCTGGCTACCCCCACATCTGCTTCTGGAAAGGGGGGGGGGAGTGTGGTGTGTGTGTGTGTGAGTGTGAGTGTGTGTGTGTTTTGGAGGCAGCCTTTTAAAATTTAAGTTAGACAAGGAACAGCCCCATGTCCATTGTACTACCTAGGGCAGGGGCTAAGTGTTGGCCCATCATGACTACACCTAGTCCCCCTTTGTCTCACAATCTGGGAGGAATACACAAAAGCCAGCTAGGTCCAGTCATGTGACCCCAGACACAGACTGTAGGCACTAAATGGTTAGGACAACTTTCTGAAAGTGGCATTTTCAGAATTATGGCTTAAAATCCAACCTTGCCACTTAAGAGGGTTTACAATTACAATACATTTGAGTCCAAACATGCCATTTCTATTTATTACCAATCAAAGGTTAGAACCTATTAAATGTAATAAGGTAATCCAACGTTATCCAATGGGAGATGGGAGAGATGGGCCTTGCATTAGTGAAAAACAAATTCAGGAATTTTTGACTACCAGGACATGTAAAACTTAAAAGCACATTCTATTTTTTAAATACAATGCACCCTGCAATGTGGGTTGGTTAGGACTTCTCAGGGGTGATGTGTATTAAAGAAAGATTTAGACATGGCTAAAGGTTTATTTTGCAAGATCAAACTAACAGTTTACAACTGCACTTTAGGCTGCAAATGCAGGCCTTAAATACATGCTTTAATGGACAAACTTAAGTGGGAGGCACAATGAATGCCACAGGTAAATTAATAGCATTTCATTCGCATGCCCTGGGAACATGTTGTAACATATGCTGCAGCACTATAAGTAAATTAAGTATGCCAATTAGGTGTAAGCCAACTACACCATGTCTTAGGGAGAAAGCACAAGCACTTTAGCACTAGTAAGTAGTGGTAAATAAACAGAGTCCTAATGCTATCAAAAACGAATTCAGAGAACAAGAGGGGTAAAGGCAAAAGGTTTACGGATGACCCTGCAGAAAGGGCCAAGTGCAACATTGACAATCCCCAAGACCCACCTGCTCGCCCTCCTAGAGCAAATGAGCACTGCTAAACTTTTACTTGGCTGTTCATCCTCTGTGGATGTCTAATATTATGCCACTGTGACCCATCTCTGCTTGGTTCCTTGTTAACCTGGGAGTGTACCGACAGCAATCATTTATCGGATATACCAGAATTGTCTACACTGCACACTGAAGAGAAAATGTTTTTTTTTTTTTTTAAGTGTCAAAGCTCATGTCTGCATCTGAGATCATAGCACAATACAGATTGTTAGTATCTAATGGCCTATGCTTTTCCAACTGGTGAAATCATTGTACTGCCTTCTTGTGAACTCATAAAGGCCATCTGCTGGCCAGGACTTCAGAAATAAGGACACATGTGAACACAGTGCTTCTATTAGGAAGAGATTAAGCGGTAGAATGTAAAATGCAAAACTTATATGCCCCCTGAGAATGCTCTCAGGCAAAAGAAATAACTGTAAATGTCGAACACCTACTGCCTTCAAAAGCAGATTTATGACAGCAGGTAGGTAGAGTACAAGCTGTGCAAATGGAGTATTGTCTATATTTGGTATGGTGTCCTTTCTTGAGAGTGTGAATATATTTTTAAATAATATGTACAGCAAATGTTCTTCCAACTAAGCCAGGTAGAAATGCCAGTCGAAAGATAAAGTCAAAACACTTAATTTGTTCAGGGCTGCAGCTTCCTGCTTTACAGCAGAGATCAGCTTTACTACTACAACTGCTGTGTTCGCCCCATTACTGCCTTGCTTCTGCAGACTGAACCCCGAAATTATTCCAAGGAAGTGCTTCCACCTGACAAACATTAAGTTGATCAAAGCACTAAGAGAAACTTTGTTTGGGTTTAAGTTCAACGATAAAGATTTCCTTGGTCTCCAGCTGCTCCGTCAGCTCAGACTGACAACTCTGTGTTTAAGCCAACCTGTACCTATTTTTTCAGAGCCTGCATTTGGTACAGTGTTTGAGGATTTTTCTGGCCAGTTCAGGATCGTGTTCATTGGAGCCTTTCACTTTTTATGACCATGTGTAGCTCATAGCTTACTGCCATCTGAATGAGGTAGGTTTCACTTACCATCTGAAAAATGAAAGTCACTGTCCCACATATGCGAACGATCTTGTTGAATCGAAGCTCCAGGTACTAGTAGAAAAGAAGCAAGAGAAATATCAACTTCTCAATCACTACAGCATAGTGACACTTCTGTTAACTCACAGCCACCCAAACCCTCCCACAAAAGGATGAAGAAAGACTACTGACTTGCATCGCAGGCTTCAGAGTTTGATTTGAGGATACAGCAGATTGACCTGAGTCTGACTTTGTAATTTAGCTGTCAGATCAGAAATATCATCAAGCCCTTTCGGTAATGGGTGTCAAATTCGATCTCTTTGTAAGACCCCGAAGCCCCTCTAATTTGACACGAGGTTTAGACCATCTCTACCACAATAATGAGAGATCAGTTTATTCCTTGGTGTCTACACTTACCTCACCAGCACACAGCAAAGGGCCTATGAAAAAATCAACAAAGCAAGTGCTAAAAGATAGTTTACTTACTCTTACAAAACCATGAATTGTCAATGACTTGCACACTTTTCACCGGCTAGTGGGCATAACACTGAAGGAGGGTTTGTGTGAAAGGGGATTTACCTTACAAATCTTCGTACTACCTGCAGCAGCTGAGCATCCAAGGTGAGATCATAGTATAAACACAGTAGTGCTTTACAAAGGTAAGTACACAAAGTCAATCGCATCCAAACACATTTTCGTGGAGTCTCCTGTTCACGTACCAGCCTGCTGGAATATGAACGCAGCATCTTGCACACCAGATATCCAACAATCCATCCCGCCTACAGATTGTGGACACAGATTCATCTCGAAGTAGAGCTTGTTATACTAATTCTGGGAGGATTCCGTCTCCTGCAAAAAATAGCATTATTTTTGCCTTTTTGAAAAGGGCTTCAAATGTTTATTCTCTCAAAGCCCTGGTGCCTTTTCCAGACGGTTCAAAAGGACTTCCGGAATTCAAATTCATGATCTGAAAATTGCCACAAGCTCACAACTGTAGCATGATGAGATCACTTCTGTGTCAAGCAGTTACTATGTGTTCTCAATGGGACAGAGGAACAACTTGGATGGTGTGTTTAATATTCTTAACACATTGACATTTCCAAAGAAAAAGACAGTTCTGACTGCGACCTTGCCCCACATCCACAAAGCTGGTTAAGATGATGCCACAACGCACTAACACCAGACACTGTGTAGCTCCTAATCCCTGGTGTAAATGAGAGACACAGACATTAGAATATAGGTGGGAGGGTGGGAATTGTCGAAATAAAGGTAGCCTATCTTTCCATCCTCGGTTACAAACAGTTACAGGTCCTCAGACTCATACCAACCTGTTTTGACTTTTAGAATGCATTTTATTTAGCATGGTAATTTAGAAGATCCATGTTGCAAAAATACCACTACACGCGTAGAGTCTCTAAATCCAAAAGCACTTGACAGCAGAAAGGATAAGAATCGTGGAGTCGCATCTGAAGAAGGTAGACTATGAAATACATCACTAAGACCTCAAGCGTGGGTTCAAGAAGTCTGAACACTTGCTCAATTCATAGAGCTAGATATTCAAGAAGGCTCCAACCCCTGCAATGAGAGGACCAATAAGGGATGTACACATCTGGAGCCGCAAACATTACAAGTAAATTAGGACATTAATCAAATTCGCCACACGGCTATGAATGCGAGGGCAGAAAATGCTGCTGCGATATTAATGTTATGAAACGAGGTTTACCCCGATGTGTGTTGCCTCGTTAATCCCTAGTCTCTGTTCAATGATTCATGATGACTCATTCAATGGATCTTCCTTATATGGCAATCTGAGATACTGAAACAAAAAGACCTATGTAGTTATTGGCAGGACTAGTCCATGGGCACAACCGATGCCTGAATTCACCTGTGAAAAAGTGATTTTAATCCAATGGTTTTGAATAGTTGACGCACCTCTACCAAAAGTAACACTTGCATTACTGAGTCCCTCCTTCGGGTTAGTTGGTAGACAAACTAAGCACCGCTCTGCAATATCAAAGTCACTTTAGAAAAAAAATAAGTTGTCAGGATTGCCCAACACCTTAGGGATTTTGCAGTACTGAAGCAAACCTTCCATATGTGCTCATAACTAAACAACATTATCTAGTGACTATGGTGGGCCCAGCAAATGAATTACCAGACCCAGATTGGGTCCTGTTGAGTGGGTACAGATATGCTATTGAATATTTCCAGAGCGCACCTGCACAATATGGTTTATTTGAGCAAGTGAGTAGACACACAACCACTCAGCTGCTAAGATTGTCAGCTTTGGCAAACAGCTTTTTTTTTCTTCTTTATTTAAAGGTCACAGAATTTTAGGTCAGGAATAGAGTGAACAAGAATCGGTTACACTTCACAACAAAGGAGCAAAAGCCACAAAACTTAAGATTTCCTACGTTCCTCACTGCCATTTGTTCATCAGGCACAGGAAAATTCACAACAGCCCCAAACTCAGTGATCTTCCCTGTCTCCTAAAACTGCAACAACTTCAAATTAAATTGCCTTGCCGACACGTCAGAGCTGCTCCCCACATGGAGTGGTAAAAGAACCTGCAACTTGAGGTAACAAGATTTAGAACACCTGGCCTCACAAACTCCTCCAATCGGGGTACCACCACCTGGGGCTCTCAGTCACCTGACATTAGAGCAATACCCACTATGCCTACCTTCAGAAGCTCACAAACTGGCTCGCCTTTACTACCTCCAATGAAGGTAGGTATTGTGAGATTTCGCTCTGTTCTTTGCACTTCATCTCATCTTGATTTCGATTTACTTTGTATCTTCACTTATCTGTGTGGTCCACTGTATTGCGTTTTACAATATTACCGCTATGCACCTCAATATCGTCATCTAAATTTGTTCCTTCTAGACAAGTAACTGAAGACCAGCACTTTTGTCCCAAGTTCTGCATCACATCCACCATCAACACAACTAGGCCCACCGATTCAATGTACTTTTTCAACAGAGATAAGACCTTTCTAATCTGGTTCTCAGACAATCATCTTAAACATTACTTTTTGTTTGTTGCAAGAGAAATGAGAGACAAAATATCCACAGGAAAATGAATGTGGCTTTGTACTAAGCAATTAAAAAGAGCACGGGCAGCATAGATTTGTATTTTTAGCAGCAGGGACGACTTAAGAATCTGCAGGCGCACAGATTTAGCGGGCATTCAAGTCTGCCAAGGGCAATGGATCTCAGTCAATGCTTCCCAAGTATAAGGAAGTTCTATAGGTGTTCAGGGTCCATCTACTTTAAAGCTGTACAGGACATTAAGTCCATCTTGTACTGAACCAAGAGCCTTAGTGGTATTAAGTGCAGACCTTAGCACCGCTCGGTCTGTACCTCCATCTTCAAAGCTGCTAGATTCTACAGTGATCTAAGTTCCTTGACCAGCCTAAGGGACAATCAACACGGTGACCAAAACCTATTTTCCTCCAAATAAGTCATGGTCTATCCAATCTGCCTGGCAAACTTCAAAGTCTACTGGGTAGGGCCCTGCTAAAATCTCGGCCAACAGTGCTCCTTTTTATGCAGGTCATGACATGAATACAGAGGAACCTAGAACATCGCAGAACAGCAATGTGCTCAAGGGACATGCAGAGTTTGAAAGAACAGTACTTCATGGTCACGGGTGTTGTGCGTGGCCAACTGTAATAAGTAAAGAAAACAAAAAAAAATGGCTGGAATGCTTGAAATAATTTCAGCCACTGGTAATTACTCAGGCCGCACCCAATCCATCATTATTTTGCACATAGTGATACCTCAGTTTGGACCCAGCTAAATGCAAATCAGTCCAGCACAAACTGCCAAGCCAGGTCTTCCCTGAACCAGAACACAAGCGACCCAGGACCGTTTCACCCTAGTTGTGGGCTCATCAGCTGGGTATAGCTTGGTTCCAGTGACCGCGTGCACGGGACTCACTCCTGGGCATAACCATCCACTTAAAGCGACACATCAAAGTATACAAAAAAAAAAAAAAAAAAATGGACGGGGGAATGCTGGTTTTGCATTTCATATCACCTCGGTTTGCTGCTGTCTGCCTCGTGTTGCAAGCTCTTTGGTGCTTCTCACTCTGCAAACTCCCTGCCTTCCCAGCGATTTGCGTTGCTTTCTCACTTGTGTGCTTCTCTACCCCCCGCGTGCTGCTTTTCCTCTCTGTCTGTGTCCTCCCCATTGATCACCCCACGCATTCTTCCACTTCCCCCATGCCAATCTTTTTTTTTTTTTGGGGGGGGGTTTGGGGGAATGGTGGTGAGGACCAAAACTGCTGCCTGTCCTTTCACTTTGAAAAATACACTTTTGTACTAGTTCTTTTTTTCTATTTACTGATCCACGTAAGAGGGGTACGTTTTTAAAATATGGCACCTGTGTGATTTTGTGGGCATGAACGTCATTTTGTAGGCATGAATGTCATTTTGTATGGCACGTGTATCATTTTGTAGGCATGAATGCGTATTGATGCATACATCTGTGCATGTCCTCATGTGGCTGTGCCATTTGTAGGCGAACGCATGCACCATCACGCTGTTTTTTTTCTTTCGTTTTTTTTTTTTTTTTTGGTTTGTTTTTTTCAAATGCGGCACAGCATTGTCGAAGAGCACTGGAAAAGCCAGAAGGTCCTCAAAACGAGACCTATTTGCTTTGGCGGTGCTTTTTTTCCTTACCGCGCAGCATGCAAAAGCCATGCTTGTACATCGTGTCTTCTTACCGGGAGCTTGAAATCTACATGAAAATAATCAGTTTAATTTGCTTTATCTAGATGTAGTAAGAGAAAGATTGCAAAAACTGGCGATCAACTTACGCAGTGCCTTTTTGTAACCCGTCTCTGATTTTGCAACCTGACCTATGTACTAATAGGTTGAATCGCAAATTCTCCAGCCACGGGGGCTGCAGAAAGATGTGCCTAGTGAGCAATAAATATGAAGGTCACTATCTGCTACGCCCTGTGATCGACTACAAACGCTATAGCGATGAGGCTTGCAAGGAATAGCACACCACCATCTGTTAAAGTCATTAAAGTGTTTTTTAAGAAGACTTTGTTCTTTAAAGGAAGCAGTGCGCCACTACAAAAATAAAAATCCAGTTGCAAACCATTGACGCATGCCACACCGAACGGAAATTAGGAGGGGGGTCCTCCTTCCACGCCCCTTCTTAACTGAGAATCGTTTCTTGTCACTAAACAAGGTCTTAACTGGTCTGCAACATGCGTCCAATGCATAAAAAAGTTTTGAGGGTGCAAACCCGTGCTTAATTTGTAAATAAAAACGTGCTGGTGCCCTAAACTCTCCTCTGAACCACGCGGCTGTTGCGTTTAAATCTGTGAACACGGAGGCGGCGTAATTCTGAAGTCACCTCGGGCCTCTTCAATCCATTTACAGCCACTCTCTGCCCCTTCAGCTCACTTTTGCAGCTTTCTGCTTTCTCCCTTTGTGACGCGTTTTCGTTTTTCTCTTCCTCCGGCTTTCCCCTATGTGTCTTTCACTCTCAGCAAATGCTTGAGGCAGAAGACTAAGCACCGGCCCTCAAAAATAAGTGCCGGTGCTCAGCACCGGAAACAACACGCACAAATTAAGCACTGGTGCAAACCCTTTGATTATGCGAATCACCGGGGCTACGATCACAAAGTGGTTTTGTGCATCTTGTCCTAAGTACTTTAGCGGGACATGTCCGTGAACAGGTTAACCAGGATAATACTACCAGGAAAATTCAGGGAGACTGATGGAGCACCAGAGATTTGCTGAGTAGGATCCTAGTTGTCTTGGAGAGGGGGGGAGGGGGGGGGGGGCTACGAAATGTGATACAAATTGTACAATTTCCTCCAGTCATAATTTTCGATGCAGTATCTTATGTTGACCTTGGCACCAGTGTGGGATCCGGTGTTCTTCAGAACCAGATTTGGAAGAGCAATTCCTGCAGCTGGGTACTTTGTCCAGATTTCTGACCTTTTTTGTTAGGTCTGGCAATCGCCAGGAACACGTTTCACAAAAATTCACACACACGTACATTCCATACATACATAGAAGGGTTTTCAGCCAGCCCTTTTGTATCCACTGGGCTTTTGTAGCGCCATTCACATAGTGCCTCTTTCACGGCTCCTGCACTTCGTAGCACCTTCTTCACATCACCGCCCCCACACTCTCACCCGGAAGTAATGCATGTTCTTGTTGTGGTTTCGCTCTGTCACTATTTCAGCAGCTTTGTGCCTCCTTCGCACACGTGCACGGAATCCCATTTTCAAACGGCACACACGACCACTGGGCCGGACTATCAGCAGAGAGGCCAAGGATTGGATGAACATGTACTCTAGACCCAGCAGTGGCACAACGGAACTTGGGGGGGGGCTCTACACAGTACATGAAGGGAGGGGCCTCACCTCCAGACTCATTCTGGAGCTCTCAGGCCAGGGTACTGTGATTAGGGGGGCCCCCTGGAACCCCCCCACACACACACACACACACCATGGGGGCACCAGGGACCTTTGTTACACCAGTGAACCTCAGTCATAGGCACTGAGGGGCCTTCAGCCTCAACTGCAGATCTCTCTATTGTGGCCCCCTACAAACACCCACCCACAGCCTGAACGCAGAGACACCTAGAGAGGACTTTAATATGCTGCACAAAAAAACCCTACAAAGGCACTACATTGCTGAAACAGCAAACACTCTGGGCATGCGAGAGTGAGTTAACGCCAAAGGTTAATTAAGCAGGATATACAAGGCGTACATGGGCTGCTTTTCAGACGTGTTGGTATGTACCTGGGCTTTTAACCACGCCCATCACTATCACTCGTTCATGGGCTTGTCTTTCAAAAATACTTTCTTTTCGTTGGTGAATGCTAACTTTACGTTTGTCCCTACTTGGCGAGGTTTTGTTACCGCCTTGGGGACCGACCCTGTTACATGGATAATTCCACATTTGCCAATAACGGACTCAGAGCGAACTTCTTTTTCCTTTTATGTCTACTTCGCGCTCATGTAGGGTGACTACCTGTCCATAAATTTCACGGACTGCCCGTAATTTCACCCTGCCGTCCTTTGTCCGTGATGAAAGGGTTAACGGACGGCATTTGTCTGTAATTTTAGCCTTTCACCTAAAGGACGGAGGATGGCAGGGCCAAATTATGGGCAGATTAGTTTCCCCAGCTGGACTGGAAGGCAGGGAGTCTCCTGTGCTCAGAAGGAGGGAGGGGCAGACAGAACAGAAACAGACCTTCTTGCCAGGGTGTCTCCTTCCCCTGAAGAAATGCAAATGTGGGCAACTGGTAAATCTGCAAATGTAAAGGTGCTTGAAAACCTGCATCCACTTTAACCAAAAGGAGTCCCTTGAAGCTTTCTGATGGCAAAGATATGTTCTTTTAGAGAGGTACTGCAACTGAGTTCCAAAGTGATCTGTGGAGTGTGTGGTTTTAATGGAGTGTTATAAAAAATGTTAGTACTAGGTATGAACTGTATATTATTCAAATCTGAATTTGAGAAGCATTTTTTTTTATTTAACCAAAATGTATTTGCGTATTTTGTAGCAGCCTATATATAATGTAATTGTATTTATATTACGCTCACTATCCCTGACTAGGCACCAAATGCATGTTTAAAATAAGGACTTACACATTCACAGTTCTTTCAGGGGCCACAGTACTTCATAGTACTAACAAACATTGGCAAAGCCAATAGGTCTAGTCTACACAAGAGTTATTGGCTTTGCCAATGTGTTTTAGCCATGTTATACACCAGAGTGGCTGCTGTTCATGGCTAAAAGTTAGTGGCATAGTGGTGTGGAGTGGAGTAGAGCGGCATAGGAGCAGTGGCAGAGAGCCCTGTAGTGCAGGGTACAGTGCAGTTGTTTAGAGTGCATTGGTGTAGAGTGCAGTGGTTTAGAGAGCAGTGGCATTTGACAGAGTGGCATAGAGTGCAGTGGAGTAGAGTAGCATGCAACAGAGTGGCAGAGAGTGCAGTAGTGTAGAGTGGTGAAGTGGCATGGAGTGCAGAGAAGACTTGTGTGGCAGAGAGTGCAGGGGCGTAGTGTAGTGCAGTGCAGTGCAGAGTAGAGTATAGTGCTGTAGAGTGCAGTCGCGTAGATTGGAGTGATGCAGTGTAGAGTGGATTAGAGTGCAGTGGCATAGAGTGCAGTGGCTAGAATACAGTAGTACATAATAGATTGGTGTACAGTACAGTGGCGGAGAGTGCAATGTTGCAGAGTAGAGTGTCAGTGCAGTGATGTAGAGTAGAGAAGAGGGGCACAGAGAGCAGTGACGTAAAGTACAGTGGTGCAGAGTAGAGGGCAGTGGCATACAGTACAGTTGTTTAGAGTGCATTGGTGCAGAGAGCAGTGACATGGGGTAGAGTAGCATAGAGTGTAGTGGAGTAGAGTGGCATATAATAGAGTGGCAGGGAGTGCAGTAATGCAGAGTGGTGCAGAGTAGACTCATGTAAGATAAATGTAGAGTCCCTGACATACACTCTAGTGCTGTGAGACTACAGACAAGTTGTGGGTACCTCACATCCTGACATTAGGTGTGAGACTGTCGCCCACACCATCTGCCCTGCCTCTTTAATTTTTTTTTAGGTTGAAAGTCAATGGGTGGTTAAGCTACGCCAGATGTTTTTGTTCAATTTGTTTAAACTAGCATAAGGTCAAGTACCATGATGTTTTCCAAACTGTTTGCCAGGGGTTTTAAAACGTTCAGAAACATAATAAAAAATGTTGCTGTTACTTTCTCTTCAAGAAAGATCGGGTAGATTTGGGTAAGGATGATGGCCTTGCCACCCCGCCCTTGTCCCGGCCACTCCTATCCTGTGCAGCCTCGCTCGCCGCTGGGAAACTGTGTTTCCCAGCGCCGCGAGTGCAGGCAGCCCGCAGGGCTGCCGGGAAACTACGTTTCCCTACAGCACTTGCGGGTGGGCGTATCCGCCCAAACAGGGAATTCCCTTAGCCGCGGCCGCTTACCGCGGCGGCTCCGGCGCCCAGAGGGGGCATGGCTCGTTAGGGTGGCGCCACCCACGGGCGCCCGACTGCACCATTGGCCATTTCCGGCCCCCGGCACATCCGGGACGGCCATAATCAATTCCGGCGCATAGAAACGTTAGCAGCTCGCAAGACTTCCGGCCCCCGGGCCGCGGCGGTGATTGCCTGCAGCTGCAAGTAATTTCTCCCTATTAAGACCACTAATATCAGCTACCGACTTTCAGGCCACTTTACCCAAGCGGTCCTGACAGAGAGGTCGGTTTAGGCGCACAGAGAGCGCCCACCTTTGATGCAGTGAGTCGACCAACGATGGAAACACAGATAAGAAGCCTCCCTTCTCCCTTTCCTTCCTGCCCTTTTTTTCCCCTTTTCCTCTCCTCCCCCCTTTTCTCTTGCTTTCGTTCCTTTTTCCCTGTTGTCTTTTCTTCTTCTCTTTCTTCCTTATTCCTTTCTTTGTTCCTCTCCCCTCCCTCTTTGCCCCCTCCCCCGTTTTTTTTCCCTTTTTTGCCCCTTTTTCCTTCCCTTTTTCTTCTTCCCCCCCCCCCCCCTTTTTTCTCCCTTCTCCAGTGTCCTCCTTTTTCAGATTTCTACAGTTTTTCCACTCTGTTCTTGGCTTCCACCGTCTATTTCTTGACTACCTCTGTACTATTCTTTCATCTTTACTCTCCCCTTCTGCTCTTTCCCTTCTAACCCTAGAGTCTGACTATAAGGGGACGCTCCCTCTCCAGGATACCAGAGGCTAGTAGCCTCCATTGTTAGGGTAAGGAATTGTCTTCCCTGACCTACCATTCGCCTTGCATAGCCAGCATTGCTGCGACCATTTTAATTGCAACCAGTACACTTGTGTTCTGCATGAAATTTGTCACGTGTGCTGTGGTTTGCTGTGGATTATCTTCTCACCGTCAATTTTGGTCTGTTTATGTTATTGTATTTATTGTAGGTCCTCCCCAGGTATTCCCTTGGTTAAGGTAGGCTCTTCCTTCCCCCCTTTTCCTACTGCGATTATTTCTGCAGCGCGCAATAAGCATTTGCAACAGGGATCCAACGCCCTGATGAATGCCCAGAGACCCTCCATAGCTCAATCATAAGGGCAGAAACATGTCGGCTACTTCTTTTAGATAGGTGACCTTGTGAGTCATTGCTCTCACACTGGTTCCCCACTTCTTTTAATCACACCACACAGAACCTTCTATTAAACTCACCTTGGTATCTGAGTAGGTGTTTTTATTCCCATAGCACAGCTGGATCCCTTCTTTCCAGAAATCAAATTAATTTACGCACTCCCTCCTGTTCTTTTAACAGTGAGGTTGAGTCCGCCCAGGTGGTATTGTCTTACCTGGGTGGGGCTAGCTGGTCATATGATGAAGCATGACACTATATAGTGTGTGAGACCACCTAGTCCGTAAAGGAAATCCCCCTCTACAGACCTCATACCACCCCACTTTCCATCCACATTTTACCTTTAGTCGAGGTACAAGATTGGTCTAGTGTCGCAACTGGCACACTATCAATCTACTTATAGTTGCCAAAACCCCGTACTCTCTTTTGTGATTTAGTATTATGTTTGGGGAGTCGAGTACGGCGTGTGTCTTTTCCCGCTCCCTCATACTCTCCCTTTGTGTATTATCACAGTACTGAAAGGGCATTAATTTAGTACTGAACAAGGACGTAATGTGACACCTGAATGTAGCACACCAGGAGACAATCACAAAAAGACCACAGTGAATAAATAGTGCTATGTTAAAAAAGAGTAAATAAATCCACTGACAGCATAGTGAGGCATGGCCTCTCTTGCGCGTGTCTGTAAAACTGACGTTTGTTCTGGAATTTCTGTCCTGAATTTTGACCCTTTGTCCTGAATTTTTGTCCTGAATTTTGACACTTTGTCCTGAATTCTTTACAGTCCTGTCCAGAACTTGCATCAATGCCAGGTGGTCACCCTACACTCATGCTCATGGCGGCCGTGGCGCTTTGAATCGGCTCGCTTATGTCAACTGTTTTACTATTCATTTTCAATGAATGTGTCAAGAAACGTCCAGTTAGGAATTTACAACGCTAATAGCTCCAATGCGAGACCCGCTGCATTGCAAATGCTTGTCTTCCTTTTGGGGTCAATAATGGGAGGACCACCGAGTTGTATTACAATACATTTCAGCTCTTCAGTGTACTGTAGCTTCACCTGTGTCCTTCCGTGAATTACCTCTAGAAAAACTGAGAGGTACAGCATTAATGTGCTAAAGAATGCAACACGGGCATGCAAAATGTTATTTATTAATACCTGAATTGCAAGATGTCTTGCTTTGCAGTGGCTCTTAACTCCAAGTACCCCTTTTTGGTTCCAATACAAAGTTACGCTCAAATGAATGTTGAAGTAGAAAACTAATGCTCTAAAAATGACACTTTTTCTTTAAAAAAAAAAAAGTTAATTGTGTCCCCGAGACTCCGGAAACAACAAGATGATTACAGTGTCACAAAGACGCTCTGCTGGAAGGTCGTGGTGTTTTCAAACAGTTTTTAGGGACATTTAGTTCCACACATTTCCTTCCTCCCTCTTCTTATTCCTGCGTCGAGACTCCAAAACGGGAGCTCCACCGCAGAAAGTGAACGCCCGTCCCACTGCTGTGTTGTTTGCAGGTAACTTCACCCGCATGCTCGGAGAAGTTTTCTGGGAGTTTTCTAGTTAACCTCTAGGTAAAATCATGGATTGGGGTGTTTCCCTGTTTACAGTCACACTTCCATAAGGACTTGGTCTGATATCAGTGCCATACATCCGGGCACTTGTGATATTAACATGGATAACTCCCAGCTTGGCGTTGCCAGGCAAGCCCTTCACATTTGATGGATCAAATAATCCTTCAGGAACATTACGTTCGCTCCAAAGTCACAGTTCTGGAACTCGTAATGAACTTTTGGAATCCCACCATACGTTGAACCTGAAACTATAAGAGGTGATACTTGAAAGTCCCGTCTCACACCTTTACACATATAATTAGACCACGATAGCGTCAGCTGTGGAAGTTTCTCCTTTCTTTTCCAATTTGCTGATGATCCCTCACGAACAGCTTCCTTCGAGTACAATCACGTGGGAAGGAACTAGTTCTATATTGTGATCGAACATTAGATGTGTCAGATTTTCCCACTTTGCTTGGGTACTCAACGGTGCCTCTGACATCAGAACAGGATGCGAGTTTGGTTCTGTTTGTATATGAGTTTTGTAAGTATGGTCTAAAATTCCTTGATAACTGTCCCAAACTTCACTCATTCGATTTTTTTTTTTTTTTTTTTTTTAAATGGTGCAATGACCTCCATGTTCTCCCTCACAACCCGAAGGGTACTGGTATTTATGAAGTATGTGCGACCTCCTGGTTTGCTTTTGTCTTCATCTATTTACGTTTGAGTGCTACCATCTTATGTATCCAACAACACTTCGACTTTAGTGCTATTTACATACATTAGCACATTAAACGCAAGACCTACTGTTTTTTTTTTTTCTCTAGAGGTACTTCACAAACCCCATATGATTAATGGTGAAGTTACACCATACACATTGTGTCAGCATTTTAACATGTGCAAAGGGAATGTTCACCACTTAGGGCAGCTCCTTGCTGACTGACCGATATTTATTATTATACGACTCAGTTTATTGACCTCAGAAGGGCAAAATGCTGAGTAGACCCACTGAGATGGACTTTGACAAAAAGCATTCTAAGGTGGCTGTCCATGAGTGCACATGGGTGCGCATGCACAGGTGGCCATCTTTGAATGTTTTTGGCTGATGTGTAACAAACCTCTTTCCAAGATTGCGGCCATCTTGGAAGGATTTTGCCACACGTTATCATTCTTTTGCCTTCTAGGCTCATTGCTACCAAACATTTCTGCCATTTTGGAATGGTATAGTAATATTGAAATACAAAAATGAAAGCAATCACTGGCAAAGCTAACAGCTCAGAAGTGAAGGGCAGACTTATTGGCTTGGTCAATGCTTGTTTGGAAGTAGCCATTACTAAACCAAAATGCCCCAAGGAAGCCCAGTGCAAGCCTCATAGAAGCATTAACTCCCCAAATGGATGAAACGTGGTTATTGAGTTAGGGTGCCTTAGTACGGAGGCCCTGGAGTAGCAGTTTGACAGTATGGTGCTGTCAGGATACTGCAAAGTAACAACCGACCGCCCAGGAGCTCAAAGAATAGGCCCCACTCTTCGTCTTCCGTGCATTTTTTTTATTTAATGGGAGACCAACATGTATGACAGATAAATACAAATCATGCTATCTTGAAGACCTCGAGACGTTATTTCTCAGTAAATAAAAGGAAACAGTATTAAGGACCAAGAGAAATTCAAGTCTACCCATCTAGGAAAGGCAAAGAGAAGCAACATTTACATTTTTCAGAACAATCTAAACAAAATTGGCTACAGGTAAATCCAACAAAAGAAAACTTTGTCAAGTACTGGAAGGAGATCAAGAGGGCAGCAATCTGAAGGAGCATGGACTGTTCGATGGGGAACCACCTAGCAAAGGCTGTTTGACCGCAAGGCGGTGAAGAACGGCAGCGAAGCACTGGATTTTATCTGATACAACTAGGAAGACCAGCCAGAACCGTCATCAGATCATCATTTCCTGTGTGGGGTCTCCTTGCTATAAGGCCCTACAATACTGTGCTAAGTACGGAGCGCAAGATGACCCTGCATACCGATGTCAGTGTGGCTTCCGTTAAGATGTCAGGTAACTGGGTAACAACTTTAAACCTGGTATTACAGTTGTGGAGAAAAACTTAGTGGGGCAGGGCTTGCATGGCCTACGTCAACAAGCCGCCTGAACTAATGCTGCACCTCCTCACACCATAAGGAAAAATAACATGCATAAGATCACACATCACAATTATGCAGCAAGAACTACAGGCAACATTAAACTAGAACACTGCTGAGCACTGGAGTCCGAATATCAACCATTCAGATCCTCCGAACTATATTCCAAGACAAGTTCTTGGGCACAGAGAGAGGCAAACAACCCCTGGAAACAGGAACAAGACTGTATGCAAGAAGATAGGCAAATCACAAAACTACACTGCCAAACAGGGTGGAGTGTAGATAGAGTATGTTTTTGGACATTTAATCAAAGGACTTTTTTGTGATAGTAAGTGGTGTTGCCACCATTTCATATCACTCTCTTCAACACCAAAAATATATACTGCATCTTGGAGTGATAAAACATGCGCAGATCACTGCAGTTGACATCCTGAGTTTTTCATTCAAGATTTCAAGAGACCACGGTGGAGAAACACTAAAGCAGAATTTGCACAATGTATGCCCATCAACGTCTTCCTAGTGCATGGACCGTATGTCCTGCAAGAGTGGACGGCTGACATCCATCTCTCCTCTCTTGTCCTCCACTGCAGGTAGGCTGCAGAGCATCAAGCATGCTAGCAGGAGCAGGGACCAGTAGAAACAGCAGTGGGCACTGATAACACCAATGGCTCCATTTTGGCCCCTACTTTCCAGCCAACAACAATGCATTCAGAGGCTTGTACTTCCACCTTTCCATTACAAGCAAGAGGTTCCAAGGCTTAGCTTGTAAGATGACTGGCTGAAGAGTCAGGACTGACACATGGAGGCACAACTAGCAAGCACCAGCTTTATAGGGAGTAGGAGGATTAGGGATTGTGAATGTTGTCTGTATTCTGCATTTAATTACCACACTGGAATCTACCAGGGAAGAATGTTCTGTTTCAGGATTTGAGAACATAGCACAATCTGCAGTACATGATACTGGAGACAGGAACATACATAGATTTTTTTTTCTTTTTTAATGTGTCCTACCTCATAGGTGCTGGTGAGCCGGAGCCGGTAAAACACTGGAATGAAGATGTGCGCCGGGATGAGGAGGCCCAGGATGTAGGAGCAGCCCAGGAACCAGTATTCAGTGCCGAAGCGGTAGATCTCGGAAGGGACTCCAAGGATGGCCACGGCGGACTGGAAGGTGGCCAGGAGCGAGAGGGCCACCGGCAGGAAGCTCATGCTGCGGTCCGCCAGCAGGAACTCCTGCATGGTGCGCTGCTTGCCCCCGCTCAGCGCATAGTAGAGTCCAATGCCTGAGGACAGCACCAGCAGCAGCACAAAGATGACGTAGTCCACGGTGCCGAACTTCATCTTGGGAGCGGGATGAGTCCTACCAACCCTCACTGTGGGTTCTCCCAAGAACGTCGGCTAGAAGAGGCCTTGAGGGTCATGTGTCTGGAGCAACAAAGGTGCCATAAACCTGGAAGCAGGTCCCAGAAATAGAATCAAAAATCTACTCCAGATGGAGTATTCAACTTTAAATTTACCAGCAAATTCGCATTCTTATCTATAGAAGTGACAGCTCCAACGTGGAAAGCGCCTGAGGAACCAGTTGTGGGTTGGGAAGCGAGCAGAAGGTGAGCCGGATACCAGGAACCAGTGCACGTCCACTGCCCTCTGGTTCACGTGCGGTGCCGCTCGGTGCTGTGGCAGCTCAGTGCCCTGCTGTGGCAGCGCCAGACACCTGGAAAAGAAAAGCAGACGTTAGGGGAAGTCTCCATCGCCGCACATGAGTCCTGAGAAGACCTCCCCGCAGCCACATCCCGCCATGTGCTCTGAGAGCACACCGTGCGCTCCCCTCCCTCAGCACTCGGGATCTTAACAACCCTGGCAGCGCCTCGAAGTGATCAAAGAGCGAGTGATCCGCGCCGAGGCCGCCTGGCTGCTAAAGATTAACCTCCGCGGAGGCCCGGAGGGGGGGACCTGAGATGGCGGCGGCTGGGGGGAGAAGCACCCCACGCCCCCGCTCTTACAGAGGAGATGTGACTCACCCTGTAATCACAGTGCTCGTTCCAGGGGGGGCTTTAATGTGACGGGGATGACGCCGCCGATCCAAACTGACAGCAGAAAGGAGCCGATGCACAGAACCCGGCCCCCTTATTACTCACCCATGCAGGACCCGCTGCTTATACAGGCCTCGTGGACCACAGTTACAGCCCCCCACCCCACCCCACCCCACCCACGCGCCGAACGCACCCCGACAGCATCAGACGCGCATCAGCAACTTCCAGCTGCAAACACCTTCCAGCCACATCCTGCAGCTGACGCGTCAAGACGCAGGGTTACCTGGCCCCAGGCCGCAGAAGGGGCACTAGGGGGCAGTGTCGGGCTGGACTACAGGCTACTAGGCAGTGCCCGATGGGCTGGTCTGACACACCAGTATATAGCACTCGGGGGTCGGTTTTATTGTCGGATGGACCTCTTTTTACTGTTGATTTCTCTGATGCTACCACAAGCATTGCCTAAAGCAAACACAAATGCATGCGGTCTCCCAAACCTTGTAAATTAGCCATACAGCGTCTCGTTCCAAGTTCAAAACTGGACTGGTTTGCAAACGTGGGACACTATTTTTTTTAGCTACTCGGTTTGCTAATGGGGGCTACTTTTATTTTGGGACCTGCATCTCTTTTTTGTTCCAGTCCAACCATGCTTTTGCAGGCTGGCTTCAGGTCTGGTAAACAACAAATTATACAGTACTTAGGGTTTATGAATTTGGAGACACGTGCCCTGGTGGGACTAGAAAAAAACTATAGGGAGTATATCAAGGTCAACGGCACTTCTCCCTACTCAACCTCACATCCGTTGACTGACTGGAGTCAGACCACTACCAATCAATACAGAGCGTAGGGGTCACTGGCATTCACACTATGCTACCCAGGCCACAGAGTTTCTTGCTCCCGAGAAATCACACACATCAACAAGCATACACCCCACTTCAGTGAGCTTTCAAATGTGCATTGGGACAGGAGCTCCCCTGCATGATTAATGAACAGGTACCCCTGCAATGGGCGCACAACTGCATGTGAAACTCACCCTAGAGTCGCAGTCACCCAGCGCCTGAGCTGAGCTCTAGGCTTCTAACTGGCAATATGCGGCCCAGAACCCGTCTCTGATCCGTGAGTGTGCACGGAGCATGCCAGCATATTCTGCAGTGGACGACGGTCCCTGCCCTGGATGTGTCACATAAAGCAGTGATGGCAGGGTACCCTGTTGTGTGCATCTTTAGCGTGACCACACCTTTATCTCAGTCAGTGCAGCCTACTGATCTTGGTGTAAAGTTTCACTGTCATGTGAACCCACAGAACTTTGCACTGACATCTATTGTGCATTTTAAGTACGTGTGTTCAGTGAATGTGCGGCACACGTATGGTATTAGGACTCTGTAAGTGATAGGAGTATGACTACTACGGCAAGGGGGATCCATTTTGGATGCCCTTGATTTGGCATGGCACAAGACGGAGGATGGAGATAGGTTCACCAGACAGTAGAAGAGTACTGCCTGCATTCCTGTGGCAGGACCTTGGAGACCCAAACACTCAAGTGAGGGAGGATAGTTCTGCCCGAGGTCTGCCATTTGGTAGATGCTAGGTGGCAGGGCTTTGAGTGCACTTTCTGTTGTTCAACGCAAAGAACTCTGCAGTATCCTGTGTGTTCCCATTCTCTGTGTATCCGAGGTGGTGTGGCCAGGAATGCTGGAAGAGCATGAAGTAACAGGATTTTGGTGCATGGTCTGCAATGGAAGCTGGCCGATAATGACAGTCTGACAAAGGGAGTGCTTTGAGATAGGGCCTACCTGCTAATGTAACCTAGGGACCGGTTAAGAGTTTCATGTCTTTATACATTTTGTGCATCATTAACATTGTGCAGAATATGGATCTACACTTGATTTTACATGAATGCAGGTATATGATGCTACTGCCTTTGAAACAATTTTGTTATGACCTTTTAATGTGCCTTTTTGTGGATTATACGAACTAGACCTCAATATCATCCTGTTCACAATGGATGTCTCACCCTGCACGTTGACTGTTTATTATTTCAGCAGTACACAGTCAAAGTCATATTTGTTTATTTCCATTGATGTTCTTCTTGCTATTAAGAAACATTTTCAAACTTTGGCCCTCTTGTTTTACTACGCTACTGCTCACACCATGATGAATTTGCAGTTTTAGTTATGTTGTATGAGAAGATTTCCTTTATAAACCCTCATATTTAGGTGAGCCAGAAGACTTTCCAATGCTACTAGGAATGCGCTCCAATTTCTTACTGATTTTGCTGCTCATTGGGTCCTAGAATAATTTTTAATTGTACCTAGTCTTCTGTAACGCCATATACAAAGAGCCTTCATGGCAACAATCTTTTTGCATCTGCACTTTAAAGTTACTGTATTGTACCCTTGTTCAATTTCGTAGAAAGCTCTTTAAATTCTCTAAATCCATCCAAGAACCCACTTTTTTTTTTTTTTTAGTCGGTTCTTATTTAATTGGCTATTTTTTTTTTATATATGTCGTGTTGTGCCTTATCTCGGAACACATTCCCTCATGAAATTGAGGTTTAACATCGTCCGACCTATCCACCCATGGCTGTGTTATTCAGATGTTTTGTTGGGATATATGAATTTAGGGTCTCCCGCGCTTGCAGGCCTAACATGAAATAAGACTTGAAGCCCACCTGAGTGGCTTCAGACTCTTGTATAAAGAACCTGCACTCTAGCCACAGCAATGCTTTTAGGCAGGCCTGCATCTCTGAATGGCTCTGCTTGCTCCTTCAGGAAGGCTGATGACAGTCGGGTGTAGAGATCTCACACTTCATTGTGCCGATGTTATGGATGCTCCTGCTTGGAGCTAGCCGACCAGCTGCCTGTCCTGAGAGCCATCACTATGTACAAAGGTTCTGTCTGAGGAACAGCCAGAAAAAGACATCTGACAGAATGAACACGAACAGGATCTGACACCATAGGCAGTGGATCCACATCTCGAGTGGAAAATGTGTATTATAGTGGGATCCTAACCATGGCACTTTGCTCCAGTTCAAAGCAAGGAAGGGAGTGCTTTAGAGCTAACTTAAAAAGCTGCTGTGTAATCGGGGCTTGTGATACTCGGACTCCCAGAGGTGAGGGGACAGCACATGAAACATGAGCTTTCTGCTGGAAGAGCTGAGGGTCTGACTTAAGTGTCCAGAAGCCTGCCCGCATGCATGATACGAGAGGGGAGGAATGTATCTGGCATTATAGGAGTAACAATGTCCAGGAAGAGAAGTCTAGAGCAGTGGTTCCCAACCTGTGGTCCGGGGACCCCTGGGGGTCCGCAAAGCCTTCTCAGGGGGTCCGTGAGAGCCTAGAAAATTAAAAACTATCAACAAATATTGACAAATTAGGTCTCCAGCTTCCAGTAATGACTCAGGCGGGGGTCCCCGGATTCCAATGATGATTCAGTGGGGGTCCCTGGGTTCCATTAATGTTAAAGTGGGGGTCCACAGAAATCAAAAGGTTGGGAACCACTGGTCTAGGGTGTTTGCAGCATGAGGAGCACCCAGAGAAAGCAGACTACGACAGAGCAAAGCCCAGAGCAACACTTGCTGTGAGGAGGTCCCTAGTTTCTGCGAGTGGTTCCAATGCGAACTGCACCATGATATCTACAAGGCCATGTATCACTGTGCTGTTTGGCAATCCACCATGAATGTAGTGGTGTTGCCACTACAGATGACAGGAAGAGGAACTGCATCACCTCCTGAATATAAGCCATGTTCAAACTGGACGCCGTATATGCCAAAGGCACCATCCCAGAAGAGCTCTTTCTGGGGCGAGCACCTGTCTGCACCCCGCAGCATAGGTGGTCACTGCCGAAGTAGAGTGCAACTGTGCAGAACCACCAAATCAGCTTCATTCAGCGGTCCCTGTTCCAACGCAAACTGCATCCAGTGCACCACTAGAACTGCAGCACCAACCAGCAGATAAAGGCGGAGCCTCGCATACAACAAGAAGAAGACTAGAATGCACAGAATGGTCTGCAGAATGTTGGCCTTGAGACTGTTGCTCAAGTGAATGCAATGGGTAAAAGATTTTAAAATGAGTACCAGAATTGATCAGTGGGGGTACCTAAAGTAATCTGCATTTGTGCCTAATCAATGGCCAGGCCCACAGTACAATGGAGAGTGTAGTTGTTAGATATTTGCGATAGAGGGAAGATAGACAGCAAAGGGGGTGGAATACCTTATTGAGAAGCGTAACTTACATTAGAATCCTTTACCTGCACTTTGGCTGAACTGTGTAGCATTGAGTTTTGCTTTGGGAGTGAAGTATTTTCTTCACCTAAAATAAAAGCACTGGCTAGACAATATTGTTGTCTGTTGGTTGACTGTTGAGTTTCGAGTTCTTAATCCCCTCTCTCCCTCCCTTATTACTTGCTTTTGCTATACTGAAACTCAAGTTGTACTTGTCCCAGTTTGCAGACCTATAGCAGGAGGGACACCTGAGCATCAATGGCAAACAATCACAATCCATACACCCTAGGCCCAGCAGCACCCGTCAGCCTTGTTGCCCACAAGAGCCTGACAACGTGCTACGCCTTTTCACCTGTTCAGGGATACGCTCCCATGGGAACTCCACATGAAGATTGTTAATTTTGGCCCACAGAACTCCACACCCTATGACAGAGCTTCCCATCCTACATATATGAAGCCAACAAATATAGAAGGATCTGATGAATTTGTCGTGATTTTTCTCTTTTCGCATGCCACCCCTACGTTATGGGTATTTATTATAGTATGAATGCCCAGTCGAGTCAACATATTATAACTTAATACTGCTCAGAACATTGACAGACACCTATTAAAAAAGGTAGGTTTTCAATAATCTCTTTAATAAAGTAGGCGAGTTTCAGGGTGTGCGCACAAAGGTATAACATTCCATAGCTTAGGTGCAGCAACAGCGAATGCTGTGGCCACAACAAGCTTTATATACGAGAAAAGGGACAGTTTTTTGGTAAACAGCGTTATGTGCTGTGGACATAGCTTTAAAGCTACTATTCTGAACTGGCAGCCACTGGAGTCCCCCGAAAACTGTGGTGATACGATCACATCTGGAAAAGCCTTCAACCAGATGTGTTGCTGTGTTTTGTATTAATTGGAGGCAGTCAAATTAGCTTTATACTTTAGCAGGAGATACTTCGTAGACAGAATCTGTATATTCCTGCCAGTACTGACTAGTTCTGAAGGTCCCAACTGGTGGTCTGGGGACCCCGGGGGGTCTGCGAAGCCTCCTCAGGGGGTCCGTGACTGCTTAGAAAATTAGACAATATTAACAGATAAAGTGTATATAAATAAAGTGGCTAAATGTACAATTACATTTTTTTAAATGTACTGTAAATGTCAATGAATTTGAAATTGGAGGATAAAAATTAAATTAGTATCCTCAAATTGATTTGTGGAAGCATTGCAGGTGTATCAAACAGAATATAGTATGGACGATGTGTGGCTTCAATTGAATTTAGAAAAGCTCCAACCTTCTTATTAAAATGTTTTTATAAAATGTATATGCAAATAAATAAAATGTGTTATCATTTGTGTATGTGTTTGTCTGAATGCTTGTTTCAGTATTTTATGTGTATTGTTTTGCGGTTCAAAACATCAACAAGGTTTAGGCCCGGGTCCCAAGCTTCCAGTAATTGCTCAGTGGTGGTTGGTGTGGGAGGGGGTTGGGGTTGTTCCCAGGATTCAGATAATGATTCACTGGGGGTCCCAAGGTTCTAATAATGCTGAAGTGGGGGTTCACGGAATTCAAAAGGTTGAAAACCACTGGACTAGTGGATTTAAAAACAGTATCTGAAGATGGGGGTCCAAGAATAGGACTGCTATGCAAGCACTGTCCATGTGCAGACAATGCTATAGATGTTGCGTCCCCAACTATAAACACTGATATCCCCATTTACATGCCTTGATCTTCTAGTGAATTGAGCACTTTTGCATAATGCCAGGAACAATCCAAGTTCTTATCCCCAGCTGACCTTCTCACATCAGCTAACTTGTCAACACCAAATCTGCAAGGTTAACACCATACATAATTTGCTACCTCCTCAAAGTTCAACTGCTCCCCAGCTGACTGTGCCATCTTCCTTCAGTAGATACTAGACACAGTAAAAGAACTATGCAATCTGCTCATGCGTAGCACAGATTCACTGGCTTGGAGCAGAGTGGAGTAGGTTGCGCCCCCTCTTACACCAGAGACAAATTATGTTAGATTGTCAAAACACAACTGTCATTTCTGCTAAGTAAGACCTTTTCCTCATTTATGTCTAGAAAAACGAAAAGTAGGATAAAGCCTTCACCAATCATCCAGTAGAAGCAGACAAGAATGCTAGGTCAGCCAGATGAAGTCTTTTTCTCTAAACCAACCCATTAACCCTGGACAATTGTGCATACTCCTTAATGGCTTTGTTTAACCTTTCAACCATGTCATTCATTCCTGGGTGGTAGAAAAGAACATCTGTATGCACTATACTACACACCCTCAAGAAAGTTTCCAGTTCTTTAGAAGACATTTGGATGCCTTTGTCCCTCAGCAACACCTAGGGAATCTTGCTCTCCTAAACATAAGTTATTTCACTTACAGATGTCACTTCAGGTCTCCTGGAGAAGAGATCCAGAGCAACAAACAAATAGAGTAAATTATTCACCTATTAGTGGACTAATACTGTCTACTGTTACTTCCTCCCACCCAGGAAATTCCCACATACTATAAGGGAAATTTGAATTTTACACATATTATCACTCATTTAACACTCTGTGCAGTTCCTTATACACCCTCCAACCTACAGATCCAGACAAGGCCACCAGAAGTCATCCCTTGTTCTTGCCTTAATTTCCTCACCCAAAGTGTCTCATGTGCTAGATTTACAATTCTCCTTAAATTTATTAATGTGACCAGCTTAGCACCATAAACCGAAACCTGTCTCTTTCTGCCAACTCATCCTTCGTGGCCCAATTTGATTTCACCACCATCCTCCACTTTCTTCTTTTCAGGCTAACACAGCATCACCCAACTCAACACTGAGACAAACCCTCATCAATCAGCATCACAGATTTTAACTCATCCTCATGTAGTGCTCTTTGGGTATTGACACAAGCGTTCCCTGCCTCCTCTTCTAGACTTACTGCTTCAAACACCACTCTCAACAGACTATTAGCTGCATTGTTTTTGGCAACCGGGATGTAGTCTATTGAGAAGGTGTAATCCTGCAATTCCACAACCCACCTTTTAATCCTCACAGAAACTTAATCCAAAACTCTTTGTCAAAATTTCCTGCAAAGGATTGTGGTCAGACCTTACTGTAAGGATACTGCCCCAAAGAAAATTTGTAAACATCTTAACTGCCAACCTAACGACCAATGCCTCATTCTGGATGACTGAATAATTTAGTTTATCCCCTTTAAGTACCCAGGACATACTTCACTTCCACAAGAACTGCCTCCAAACCTTTGACTGCAATGGCATCATTAGTATATATGCCTGAAAGCTTGGTACCTTCATCAGTTCCTCTTTAAATTTCAAAAACTCTCTTTCTCACTATATCCCCTTTAATCTTGGAACCTTTATTGCACATCCTATTCAAGGCACTGGATTTTGAATTAACTGGTTGTAAAATTCCCCCATCTCTAAAAGAGAGTTAATTTGTTGCTATTCTTGGGCACCTGCATATTGTAAACCCCACTGACTAAATTTTACTTTGGTCTCCCCATGCCCTGACAAAAAGTAATACCCATAGGAAATTGCATCCTTCCCAAACCAATTTATCCTTCCTCAGTCTCAATCTCAGAAGCTTAAAAACCCTCTGGTTATGTTCCAACCACAAATCCTCACAAATTAGAACACCGACCTAGAAAAATATAACCTCACTGCTGCCAGACACCTTCCTCCAACTAGGCCAGAGATAAACTATTCTACCTACACTCTCCAGAGGAAGCACCGCTCCAACCACAGTTGGCAGAGACTCCTACCAACAGACTCGCTTCATGCAGCGGGGGTTCATGTTGAGATGCAACCACCAGCTCCTCAACCTCGTCGCTCGTCACTGTGTAACAAGGCATGCACAAACAGGTGAGTAAAGTACAGATCACTTATTGTACCTCAGCAACCAACAGCTCAGGAATAACGGTCACTATGAGAATGTACAGCAGAAGGTTCCAGCTCATCATTCTGGAAAGCTTTAGTATCATCAGTCCAATTGTTTCAGATAACTGTTGAGTTTTGCTTTCTCCTGTATCATAATAATCTGTTTAAACCAGCAGGAGAGTAGGCCTGCAAGACAATGCATTGCAGCATGCACAACAAGTCTGACGTTTAAAGCACTTTCACCAAATCATTGTGTGAAACCTAATCAAGTGGCAAAAAAGAATAGCACAATCAGCAAACACTCCTACTCAACAGGATATCTAGAAAGACTCTTGAACATAGGTTTTTAATGGCAAAGTTAATCAAGCATTGACAACGTCATTAACAGTGTTTTTAAGTCAAAGTGTTTCTTCACTGAGGGCCAGTCTTGTAAGTGATTGTGTTGATGGACGAAAGAGCGACTGTGAGAGCAGTGTTCCCACTTTTTGCAATTTGAGTGATTAAGTGTAAGCAGTTAGCACAGCTGGGCCTTATGCCAAAATGAAGAAGCATAATTGGAACAAATTGATCTGGTGCCACAAGGCAAACAAGCATTCAGACAGCATTTACACAGATCTATATACTTGCAGACACACATTTGCACTAAGTCCAACCAGCATCTGTGCACACACAGCATCAAAACAGGGAGCCACGTTACAGGTGTAATCAAATTTACAGAGTGGTGTACCTTAACAGAGTGCATGGGATACTGGCCCAACTGACTGGAATCTCGGAGACCTGTTAAACCCATATGTTCACAGATAGTAATCCTCTTTTCCATGATTGTAGCAATTCAAATCAACCACGATCTCCTCTGTGTTTTAACATTAATCTTTGTTGCCGGTGACTTCCAACATATCCCTAGGACATTTGGCATCACCACTCAAAATAATAAACAGGAGTGCGTGTGGTCCAACACAAAGGCTTGGGTCCAACAGAAGGCAAGATGAGTGGGCTGGGGGACAAAGCTGACACTCAGTAGTTATCAACAATGGATTAACTCCAAGGTACCAGCCTCATCAAGGGAGAGAAGCCCTAACTCAGAAGCGAACACTCCAGAAAAGGACAGCACTATATCTGGCACTCAGATACAATAAAATGTGCTGTTGCCCAGAAAGTGAACACATACCCTTGAGGTATATTTCATAATAGAGGAGTAGTGGATGTCCAACCCAGTGAATGTTTGATAAATTTGCTAGAAATGACCCCCCCCCCCTCCAAATGAGTGAAATCTATAGGTCAGCGGAGTGGACATATACCTGGTACAATTTTTTAAAAAGTCTTTATTTATGAAATGTTATTCTTAAAATGGACACAACGAAACTTGAATACTGATCCTCCCTGTGCCACTTTTGGCTTTACACAGCTAATGATAATCATCTTTGATAATAGGAGAGAAACATCACGTTACATATTCCTCCAGGAGCATCTGAACCCTAACACTCTGGACAGCTCCACATCCATCCATATCTGACCCCTCATTTGTTCTGATGAATAGCCTTCATTCCTCTCTTCAGGGATTTACAACTCTACCCGCTTGTTATATTTGTAAAACCACATGGGCAACTGAGTACTGGGAGGAAGAGCCATCCCCAGTGGGCTAGTGAACCTGTTCAGACTCTCCACCCAATAAACAAGATCTTCTACCACCTCCTTGTCGCTTCTGGTTGCCTTCATAAGGACCATTCAGTGAAATCTCTTTTCCATTCTGCTACTGCTGGACCTTGCAGGGGCAGCCGTTGTATGGGGGATCCTGCAACTTGTCAAAATCAGGCTTAAAAACCCACAACTTATTTTCCCTTTTTTGACATGGGGGATTATTTTAAGGAGGCATTGTTTAGTTGATGATGCTAGTAGATGGCCTGTCATCCTGATAAAACTTCAATCACTTTCCTCTAACATTCCACCATCATTGCGCACGTCCATATCATATAACTAAAAGAGCACCCCATTCAATGAAAGAAAGCAAATTGACAACGACAGATTGCAGTATCGAAAGATAAACTAATCGATTAAACAGAGAGGTGGGTGGGTCAGTGAGAAATCTACAGATATATAGCGTATCCAACAGAAAGATAGCTCCTACAGGTAAATAACTTTTAATTTTGATGGGTACTTCTACCTGCAGGTACTTCACATGTAGAACAGATTTCACAGCAATGCCCTACCCAGGAGGTGTGATGATGAATGGTTAGACAAGGAAATCATACAAGATGGCCCTGGCAAAGTGTCCATCCCTGCATACCACCAAATGCAGACGGTAGAGTTTCGAAAAGGTATACAAGGAAACTCACATTGCAGACTTACAGATTTCTGCAATTGAGACTCCTAGCCAGTGCTGAAGTGTTAGATTATTGGCTGGTGGAATAGGCTCTGATACCTTCATGAGGCTCTTTCTTGGCCAGGACGAAGCAAGTCTTGATGCAGAGGATGATTCACTTCTGTACTGCCTTACTTTTCTAGCCCAACAGCAGCCAACAAAGAGCTGGCTATCCAACTGGAATTCCTTGGTGCAGTCCGGGTAGTAGTTAACTGCTCTCCTATGATCCAACCAATGCAATCGTTCCTCCTCTTTCGTATGATGAGGTGGAGGGTAGGTCAGAAGAGTGATGGGTTAAGCAAGATAGAAGAGGGTGACCATCTTAGGGAAGAAAACAGTCCTGCATTACAAAATAAGTGCACCATCCCAGTATCCTTAGGTATGATGTGCCTCCGGCCTCCTGAACAACTGAAAAAGGTGTGGCAGAAGTGGCAACCAAGAGGTGCCAGAACGATGGGCCTGAGAAACCCCTTGATCACAAGGCCCTGACTTGTGCCAGGAGGAGAGCTCTGGGCTGAACTTAGACATAATCTGGAACCATCGTTGGACAGAAGCCATCATTGGCACAAGTAGTAGGAGGTATTCCTAAGGTGGTGAAAAGACAGACCTGAGAAGGATCTCGGTGACCTGAAGCCAATCAGGTGGCTGCAGCCTCTCCTGCCCCTCCTTGAGAGTCTGATGTTCCTGGGCAAGAAAGGGAGCACAACAAAATTCCTGACACCCCGTTTGTACTGGAGGAATTGCAGGAGGGAGAGTATGCAGACAACCCCTATGCTGTGATTAATTATTAAACAATAACTAGGCTGGAATGCGTGTGTTGAGTATGTCTCAGTGGTGGAAACATCACAGGCCTGTCTGACTTGGGAACCTTGTCCAATGGTGCGGCCGGCATGTCCTTGCTGGTACGTTGATATCAGAAAAGTACAGGACCCACCCAAATGTTGCATATATGGATTACAACTCCGTGAAAAAACCTCACTGCTTCCCTCTCACAGTGGTTGTAACTTTGGACTACGACTTGACTGATAACTGGACCGGTACTAGATGTGGGCCTGCCACTTATTTCTTTACTGGTTACTTTCAAACACCCTCACTGACTTGCACATGTTGAGAGACAGTGCTGAAGTCAAGAGAGAACTGCAGAACCAAATTGCTCATCCCACCTCTAGCTGGAACTGTAGCACTGAGGACTGGCTGGTCAGTGAGGTGCCTCCAAAATCTCCTCGGGCACACCCAAAATAACTTCCTACCAGTTGTTTTGTGTTGCCATAACATCCTTGAGTTGGTTCATAACTGTGCTTTCGGAGCTGCAGTGGGTAAGGACAAACACTCTTAGGTCACTAGACAAGGCAGCATTGAGAAAGCAGCTTCATCCAGCAACATAGGCCAAGAGCAACAAACTGGGTCTTTGCAAGCTTGACTCTCGCAGCTCGATGTGTATCACAATGTCAAACTTGAAATGGCCAAAATCCTGCAGGTACTTCAATACTCTGAGAACGGTTTGGAGGCCAGGACTGGAGCAATAGGCTGTGATGTCATCTTGTCGCAACAATGCTTAAGGAATGCAGAAGATCGAACAACTGAAGCTTAAGACTGAGTGTCCAAGCTGGAACACATAGTTACAGATCTCCAACAAAAGATTGACAAAACTCTCAGTTGTGTCTAGGGTTTTGTAGGCAAGAGCGGAAGACGCGGAGGGACAGAGCCACAGAAATAACCCATTATTTGTGGGATTGCCAGAAAATTGCAATGAAGCTCACTCCAGGGGATTCCTGGAGCAATGGCTGAGCAAAGTGTTACCCAAAGACAGGCTCTCCTGCTTTACTATTGAACACATGAATATTGCTATTCTACAAAGACCTCCACCAAGTGCCCGTCCTCGCTCCATGATCCCTCCCTTTCTGAATTAAAGATGAAATTCTCCAATTCATCCAAGAGCGGGGCTTGGTCCACTATGAATCACAGTGGATCATGATCATCCAGATTACACCCGGATGGTGCAGCAACCAAGAAGATCTTTCAAGGGGGTCAAAAGAAAATCATGAGCCATTAATACCCACTACACAATTTTCTACTCTGCCAAGCTGAAACTTCGATTGGAATCCTGGATATTATTCGTCAAAACATCGGAAGTGGCCTGTGAGTGGGCGGAGGAGAGAGACAATATCAGGCCACACATGATTTATCTTTCCCTGATGGATTGTTGACGTCTATGACCACCAAAGGACAATTGTTACTAGTATCGAAAAAAGAAGCAATGCAGATCTCATACCTGTAAAGCCCATGACCCCGGACCCCTCACCTCTGTTGAATCGTCATCAGGATGATGCTCCAGGGTTGTACACCCAGATAGACTGGGGAAGAGAAGAGTTCTTTAAATACACTGATGCACCAAACTGATCTGGTGTTGTGATGTCCACTGAGTTGCAGACTCCCTTGGAATAAGAGCCAGCACAGGTGAATCTAGAAAGGAGGCTGGAAGGTGGTGGGCAGGCAGAGGTTGCTAGGTGATTAGATCTTTCCCTTGACATGGCTGGGTGGTCTGAGAGCAGGAACTAATTCAAGTTACACACCCATGAGTGAAGGGAGTGGGGAGATCTAAAAGAAAGAGATGGGTTTTTATGTCTGCCCAGTTGGCGGTTATTCCTGCTCTATCCCGTGACACATACTCATGTTCTTGAAGTGCAGGGTAGAGAGGAGGGATTTCAGACTAGTTGTGAATTTTAGTAAAAATACCCTGGCATCTCATAAAGCATTGTAGTACATGGGGCAAGAGCCCTTATACAGATTCATACCTTTGTTTGGACCTTATGGCTGACCTTAGCCCAATACCATGAGAGGTCCATATTAATTGGGGGAATCACTTACCTTTTCAAACATCACAGGTATGCCATGACATTTTAAGGAGATATGTGGCAACCATGGAGACAATGCATGGGAAGCTATGTGAAGGGCAGGCACCTCTCCCACCCTATCCAAAAGGGCAATACTTGGATCCAGGGGTACCTCATAGTCAATCATGGTGGAGAGTGCAGACGTTGTCTTGTGCCACCATGTCTGGATGGCACTACATGATCAGAATGTGGAGCCCAGAATCTGGCACACCACATCTAACACCATTTACATCCTTCTTGAGGCTGAATCTCCAAAAAATCATAGAGCTGTAATATGCTGCAGAAATTTCCAATGGGTGATATGCAATTCATTATTTAAGGAGATCAGGTGGTTTGGAAGCACCAGAATGTCCACAGCTACTCTACGATGGCACACCCAGGTCCTCCTCCAACCAGATTAGAGCCATGTGGGCTGCTACAGGGATCTAATCATGAGATGACAGAATCTGCACCAAAGGCTGGAAAAACTGACCTACAGGACCCTCACAGCCTGTAATACATCAATGAATCAAGGGGTGTAAGGAAGGTCTCCCTTGAAGTCTGCTAGTGTAATGAAGGAGCCATATTTGTATACATCTTCCCAGTGCAGCAGCCCATGGGATGCCAATTAAGAGATCGGCTTAGGTTCATGAGCAGCAGGCAAAAGTGTCTGACAGTTAATGGGCAGCCGGGGGATGTGTAGATCATTTCTAGATCCTCCTTTCTCCCAAGCCCGTTCCATGTTCAGACAGTACAAATAGTGGGGGATGCTTTCTGCACATGGTGAGGGATGGATGTATCAATCAGACTGCAGCAGGATAGGTTCTGCATAGTTACTCTCCACTTAAAGTGTGGCATAAAAGGGAATGGGTGATGCTAACAGCATTTAAACTAAGCTTAGGCACACAAATAACTCTGGATCAGGAGCTCTGAAATTGCCTTGACGGAAAAGCAATGTGAACATATGTTCCTCTTAATAATGGGATGTTTACCTGCTCAAGCTATTCTGATTAATATGATTCTCAGTGTGGGGAAAAGGGATTTAGTAAGTGGCATAAGAATATTCACAAATAGATATAATAGTTTCAGGAGGATGAACATCTTCGTGAAACTGATCCGGCTTGCTAGTGATAGTGAGAGGGAGAGGTCAATGTGTAATTTTATTGGTGATGAGGTAGTGGTTACACAATAGTTCTTCCGTATAGCCATATCCCAGCTGACAAACATCCTGATAATTTAGGAAATCGCCACACCATTTCAAGAGAAACTCTGGCAAAATTGCCAAAGTATTATTAGTGATGGGGGTATATATGAGATTTGCTTCAGTTTATGGTAACCCCCAAAAGTTGCCAAATGTTATGCACTCTGGGGCTTCTGAAAAATGAAAGGGTCAGATCATTAGCATACTGTGTTATCAGTATTTGCCTACAAGTGTATCTTAATGCGTGTTCTGACTAGTGAAGGCGGAGCTTTACTGAGAGGGGCTCCAGTGCCAACACAAAAAGTTGGGAAGAAGTAAAGTAAGTCAACCCAGGTTACAAAAGGACTGAGGCAAGTCTATTCTCTGGAGTATTGAAAAGAGATACCCCCACTCCAAGGAAGCCAAACGCTTTGGAGCAGCTGAACGACTAGGATTAGCAATAAATACTTCAAGCATAACAGGCGATCGATGAGCTTATCCATGATGCCCAGGAAAGCCTTTAGGGCCACAATAAGAGGAGATATTAATAGTAGAATACGCAGAGGTTACATGTTTGGAGACTACTAAGTCTAAATATTTAGAGCCACAACTTTGGCCATGCTTAGTACTATCTCACACACTAAGACCATGCTTCTGCAGATACTCAGGAACAAAGTTAAGGTTGCATGGCTCGCCATAGCTATCAAATGGGTAACAAAGACAGCAAGACACTTCATTTGTTGTGCCAAAATGCATATAAATACATCATGTTGCACAAATAGTCTACCACCAGGGCTCCACAGTTAGGGACTGCCATTGGCACACCACAGGCTTTTGCATCCTAATACTCTACATTGTACTCCTAGACAACTTTTCCTGTCCATAACGCACTAGCCAGCTTCATGGATGATTTCCAGTTCAGTCTCCCTCTCTCTCTCTCTCTCTTTAATAAAGAGAGAATGCTCCTCTAGTGGGACATCACTGAGGAAATTGCATACTGGCAGAACTCAGGACCCTAATGGACTCCCTGACAAATTCTTTAAACTTAACACATCCAAGCCAATTGACCCACTTGAGGACGTAGTGACGGAGTCCATGGACTGCAAGCAACTTCCACCGCACCAGAGAGAATCAGGATTCCCAAGCTGCGCCAACCACTTGAACACTGCTCATATTGACTGCTGTTTCTCCTCAACATGAAGGTTAAGACCCTGACCAAAGTCTTAGCCAATAGATTATTGAAGGTAATACACTCACTGTTTCGGACTAACTAGTGGTGTTACTAAGGACTGACTTTGAGAAGGCTGTTGATTCACTGGGGTCGGACTAGTTATTCACTTTAATGAAGAAAATCACCATTGGTCCCAACTTCATTAGATACACACAACTGTTATACACTAACCTGGTGGCAAGAGTGAGGATGGGATGCAAGGTATGTGATTTCTCAGCCTGCCCATAGTCCCCAAAAAGCGGTTGGCAGAACGGATAAGGATAGATGTTCAATTGAAGAGTTTTAAAAGGGGTATCGCTAAGAGTAGTTTTACATGACAACAATGTCTTTGTGTCACTGGACAATGAAATCCAGAATAGGCGGAGGGCCTTCCAGATTTTTCACATATTTGGAGAGTTCATTTGACCCAAAATCATCAATACAGCGATATAAGCCCTTGGCATTAGACAGCAGGACCTAGGTTGGTCCCAAGACATAGTGATTTCAAGTAGTTAGGGGTATATTTGATGCAGGATGAAACTGCTGCCTGGGGTAAAAACATTCAACCACAGATCGACAAGCTATGAAGCAGATCGCATTTTGAGCCCCTTTACCATTATTCCTAATGGGGTGTTCAGCATTTCTTTGAAATGGTAGTACTTCAGCACCTGTTATATTAGTTACAGAACCTTCCCTTAATCATCCGGCACACTTCCTTTATGCGGATTAACTTTATATTGAGGGGTTTCTTGTGGAATCAAAGTTTTCCTAAAACAGCTGTGGTCACATGCTTTATGTATCAATAAGAATGAGGGGGGTGACGGTGGCCATTACCTCTTAAGATAGTGTGGCTCAGTTAATAATTCTCAAAAGTTGTGGCATGACTCACAAGGAGACCCTGCATTCGCAACTGAGAAATGGGCGATGCAGGGAGTCACTGTACTACATGTCATCTATGGGGAAGAGTTCAGTTCTGCTCTACCTATGACTGCTCAATTGGTGGAACGAAACGACCACGGATCTGGGTTGGAAATAAAAATTAACCAAAAAGAGATGTCTTTACAGCTGGGAAGGAGACATAATCAGGTCTCTGAATTTCAAGGATACAGGGGGTGGGACATTATTAATATTACACACTTGGGGGACATAACGGTGGACACGGTCAAGTGGATCTTCACAGGCTTGAAGGGAAGAATACGACCTCCACCAAAACCAAATCTCCCACTATCTCCAGCTCTCCCATGCACTCATACCATACATGTGATCTCGAATCGCTCCCAGACTTCAACTCGTTGAAGACAAAGTTATTGATGGGGAGCTAGAAGAACACAAAACACTGCAAGTATACTATTTACTAGTTATAAATACCCCAGATACTTTTGGGCAGTTGCATGGGGCTTAGGAGTACTTTCTGATGAAAAATGGCAGGAGGCAAGCGCAGCCGTCTGCCGTCTCATCGCAATTTCAAATTATTCCGTTACAATATCTTCTTTACACATACCTTAAAAGAGCCAAACTATTTCAATTTTGCCTTAACTCCCCACTTTGTCTTGGTATGTTATGTGTATTTGTAAACCGCACTACCACGTGCAAGGGTATCCTGTTCAGCAACAGGTGTGCGTGCCTAGCCCTGCCTATGGTAGGCTGGTTGATTGAAAAGCTAGGCCTTCAGCTTCTTGCGGAATTCAAGAAGAGAGGAGAAGGCAGCTCTGATGTGGAACAGGATGCCGTTACACGTTTCGAGAGTGATGTAAGAGAACGCAGTCTGGTTCTGGGTATGCATGGGTTCTGTGTGAGTAGGAGTTTTGATAAGTGGAGGTATTCTTGTTGGTTGGTGGAATGAGATACGACTGCTCAGTTATATAAGACCTAAGTTGTGCCTTTAATGTGTGAATGAGGAGTTTGAAATGGATGCACATGTGTATCGGGAGCCAGTTCCGCTCCCTGGGGTGTGGGTGATGTGGGTTCAGTGTGGGAAGTTGTGGATGAGTCTGGTTGCCAAGTTCTGGATAATTTGTGGTCAATCTAGTGAGTTGCTTGGTGATCCAGCATAGAGGGTGTTCCTGTTTTCCAACTTGCTGGTGACTAGAGCGTAAATGAGTTATTAATAGTATTGCCTGGACGCCATTTGAACATCTTCCTCAACATCTTCAGGGTGTGGAAGCAGGATGCGCTCACAGCATTGACTTGTCATGTCCACTTTGCTGTGGATGATTATTTCAAGGATCCTGACATGGGTGCTGGTTGTGGGTCTGAGGTCAGCTGGCCACCAGATGGAGTCTTCTTGCCACAAAGCACTACTTCTGTCTTGTTAATTTTGAGTTTGAGACAGTTGGCTTTCATCAAGTTAGCAACTTCCATCAGGCAGGTGGTAAACTTATTTTTTGTTTTGGGGGCCTTGTCCGAGAGGGAGAGTATAAGCTGTTTCATCGGCATAGGAGAGGATGTTGATGTCATGTGAGCAGCTGGCATTGGCCGGGGGGATCATGTATGCTTCGAAGAGAGTAGGGCTGAGTGATGAACTTTGAGGCACACTACAGGTGAGTCTGCTGGCTTTTAAAGAGTAAGATGCCAAGCTGACAGCTTGAATAAAACTCATATTGGTGATCTCATCTACACAATTTGGAACTGCAGTGTAATTATGCCTTTAGGAGTTGACGAGGACATAGTCAGGTGACCACATTACAAAAAAGCATCATCTTACTGTCCAACAGATATTAAAATGACATTGTTTGTGGCTAGGACTACTTCTTGAATAAAAAGGGATAATGCTAGGCATTGGAGGGCTGCCGAACCTGCTCCTCTGGAGGTTTCGCGAAGGTGAACGGATCACAGTATAACCCCGAGTAGATTTATCAAGCCAGAGATTGCCCTCAAAAGCATTATAAATTTTGAAACAAATTGAGCCACTACAGGGGAATTATATGAGAGCCTTGTTCACCTGGGACCAACTCTGTCACTCGTAATATTTATAAAGAAGGGATTGCGGCAGAGGGAGGAAACAGGGCACCCAAAAGTATAACTGTGGTTATGAAACTTGTGGCTCGAAAGACAGTGCAACACACCTTTAGCCAGATGTATCAAAGGGTTTTACCTATTTTGTGTCTATTGGAAAATGTGTTTATACATATGGCCCCTTGTTCTTGAGGTTGCCATTGTGTGATTGTTTTGTTTTTGTCTGCTTCTCACCACAAAAAACTATAGTGCAACATAAAAAAAGCTTGCACATTCTTACTTTATTATGGACATCACCCAATCTTCTATGAGGTGCATTAGCTTTCACTTGCAGACTCTGACTGGTCTGAACTCCTTACCGTAGTTTCACCCCACAAGATGATGAATGGCAACCCAGGAAACAAACTCACCACAGCCCACTATGCTCCTGATGTTACGATTACCCTTACCAACCAGTAAGGTAAGTGTATTTACTGTATTGTGTCTGTTATGCTATGTTTTGGCTATTTCTAAACTGCCAACCACCGAAAATGCTTGGCACATGGCAGAGTTCAACCAACATAACACTGGAAGCATTAGGCAGGTCTGAATATGAATGTATTACAATCTTTCAAATATAATTTAGAGACGCTTGGGAGCACAAATAGAAAGTAAAAGAGTACCACTCTTTAGTATTTTTAGTAGCAGCAAAAGAAAAAGTTCTTCTCCATAATGCTGACTTACTTTATTTCTAGAAACCTCAAGAAATGTTTTTCCACCTGATCATAGGGTGCGCGTGGCACAGTGTGTCCTGAATTATCTTGTGAAAGGAAGGAACAAGACCATTTATCACTGTGTACCAGAGTAAAGGTTTCATTGAATTCTCTGTACCACTATAAGGCTGTGGGATTCAAAGAATTTGGTATTAAGGGCTTTCAGGGTTAAGTTTAGTGAAGACATGCTGCTACATACTGAATCAACTACAACTGTGTTTGTAAGATATACCCTTGGAAGAGCTAGGTAACAAGCATTTGCATAGTCCCATCGAGATTGACTTAAAGACATGACAAATTGTTTGTGAAACTTGGAAGGGATGAAAGTAAGACATTTTTCAGTACTTTCAAATCAGAACAACAGGTAGAAATAGCTTTAGAAGTATGGAATTCAAACAATAGCTTGGCATTTAATGTGAATCCCATTTGTTTTTACAGACTTCACAGGGGAAGGTATAGCGCCCATGATACTGGGAAAGAGGTTGAGTTATATTTATCAGAAGCATTCTTGGTGATTTAATTCCTTCAAAGACAGAGGTTTTACTTAATTTTTTTTAGCAGGTATCCAATTTAAAATGCAAGGTTTCTGTATGCTGATGACAACCTTTAACCAGCCGGGAGCTGTCCGACGCCACAGTGCTCGTGTGGATCGGATGGCTCCCGGACGTCCACGCACACGGCACTGGAAATCTCTCTGGTGCATTGTAGGAAAGTACCATCTTGCCTGGCATGTTACCCCCATTTTTCACTGTATATATGTTGTTTTAGTTGTATGTGTCACTGGGACCCTGTTCTCCAGGGCCCCAGTGCTCATAAGTGTGCCTGAATGTGTTACCTGTGTAGTGACTAACTGTCTCACTGAGGCTCTGCTAATCAGAACCTCAGTGGTTATGCTCTCTCATTTCTTTCAAATTGTCACTAACAGGCTAGTGACCAATTTTACCAATTTACATTGGCTTACTGGAACACCCTTATAATTCCATAGTATATGGTACTGAGGTACCCAGGGTATTGGGGTTCCAGGAGATCCCTATGGGCTGCAGCATTTCTTTTGCCACCCATAGGGAGCTCTGACAATTCTTACACAGGCCTGCCACTGCAGCCTGAGTGAAATAACGTCCACGTTATTTCACAGCCATTTTACACTGCACTTAAGTAACTTATAAGTCACCTATATGTCTAACCTTTACCTGGTAAAGGTTAGGTGCAAAGTTACTTAGTGTGAGGGCACCCTGGCACTAGCCAAGGTGCCCCCACATTGTTCAGGGCCAATTCCCTGAACTTTGTGAGTGCGGGGACACCATTACACGCGTGCACTACATATAGGTCACTACCTATATGTAGCTTCACAATGGTAACTCCGAATATGGCCATGTAACATGTCTAAGATCATGGAATTGCCCCCTCTATGCCATCCTGGCATTATTGGTACAATTCCATGATCCCAGTGGTCTGTAGCACAGACCCTGGTACTGCCAAACTGCCTTTCCTGGGGTTTCACTGCAGCTGCTGCCAACCCCTCAGACAGGGTTCTGCCCCCCTGGGGTCAAGCCAGGCTTGTCCCAGGATGGCAGAACAAAGGACTTCCTCTGAGAGAGGGTGTTACACCCTCTCCCTTTGGAAAATGGTGTGAAGGCAGGGGAGGAGTAGCCTCCCCCAGCCTCTGGAAATGCTTTCTTGGGCACAGATGTGCCCAATTCTGCATAAGCCAGTCTACACCGGTTCAGGGACCCCTTAGCCCCTGCTCTGGCGCGAAACTGGACAAAGGAAAGGGGAGTGACCACTCCCCTGACCTGCACCTCCCCTGGGAGGTGTCCAGAGCTCCTCCAGTGTGCTCCAGACCTCTGCCATCTTGGAAACAGAGGTGCTGCCAGCACACTGGACTGCTCTGAGTGGCCAGTGCCACCAGGTGACGTCAGAGACTCCTTCTGATAGGCTCCTTCAGGTGTTAGTAGCCTATCCTCTCTCCTAAGTAGCCAAACCCTCTTTTCTGGCTATTTAGGGTCTCTGTCTCTGGGGAAACTTTAGATAACGAATGCAAGAGCTCATCAGAGTTCCTCTGCATCTCTCTCGTCACCTTCTGCCAAGGAATCGACTGCTGACCGCGCTGGAAGCCTGCAAAACTGCAACATAGTAGCAAAGACGACTACTGCAACTCTGTAACGCTGATCCTGCCGCCTTCTCGACTGTTTTCCTGGTGGTGCATGCTGTGGGGGTAGTCTGCCTCCTCTCTGCACTAGAAGCTCCGAAGAAATCTCCCGTGGGTCGACGGAATCTTCCCCCTGCTACCACAGGCACCAAAAAGCTGCATTACCGGTCCCTTGGGTCTCCTCTCAGCACGACGAGCGAGGTCCCTCGAATCTAGCAACTCTGTCCAAGTGACTCCCACTGTCCAGTGACTCTTCAGTCCAAGTTTGGTGGAGGTAAGTCCTTGCCTCCCCACGCCAGACTGCATTGTTGGAAACCGCGTCTTTTGCAAATACTCCGGCTTCCGTGCACTTCTGGCGGAAATCCTTTGTGCACAGCCAAGCCTGGGTCCACGGCACTCTAACCTGCATTGCACGACTTTCTAAGTTGGTCTCCGGCGACGTGGGACTCCTTTGTGCAACTTCGGCGAGCACCGTTTCACGCATCCTCGTAGTGCCTGTTTCGGGCACTTCTCCGGGTGCTACCTGCTGCTGAGAGGGCTCCTTGTCTTGCTCGACGTCCCCTCTCTCTCCTGGTCCAATTTGCGACCTCCTGGGCCGCAGCAGCGTCCAAAAACGCTAACCGCACGATTTGCAGCTAGCAAGGCTTGTTGGCGTTCTTTCGGCGGGAAAACACTTCTGCACGACTCTCCACGGCGAGAGGGATCCGTCCACCAAAGGGGAAGTCTCTAGCCCTTTTCGTTCCTGCAGAAACCGCAGCTTCTTCTGTCCAGTAGAAGCTTCTTTGCACCCACAGCTGGCATTTCCTGGGCATTTGCCCATCTCCGACTTGCTTGTGACTTTTGGACTTGGTCCCCTTGTTCCACAGGTACCCTAGATTGGAAATCCACAGTTGTTGCATTGTTGGTTTGTGTCTTCCCTGCATTATTCCTCTATCACGACTTCTTTGTCTTTTGGGGAACTTCAGTGCACTTTGCACTCACTTTTCAGGGTCTTGGGGAGGGCTATTTTTCTAACTCTCACTATTTTCTAATAGTCCCAGCGACCCTCTACAAGGTCACATAGGTTTGGGGTCCATTCGTGGTTCACATTCCACTTTTGGAGTATATGGTTTGTGTTGCCCCTATCCCTATGTGTCCCCATTGCATCCTATTGTAACTATACATTGTTTGCACTGTTTTCTAAGACTATACTGCATATTTTTGGTATTGTGTACATATAACTTGTGTATATTTGCTATCCTCTTACTGAGGGTACACTCTAAGATACTTTGGCATATTGTCATAAAAATAAAGTACCTTTATTTTTAGTATAACTGTGTATTGTGTTTTCTTATGATATTGTGCAAGTGACACTTGTGGTACTGTAGTAGCTTCACACGTCTCCTAGTTCAGCCTAAGCTGCTCTGCTAAGCTACCATTATCTATCAGCCTAAGCTGCTAGACACCCTATACACTAATAAGGGATAACTGGGCCTGGTGCAAGGTGCAAGTACCCCTTGGTACTCACTACAAGCCAGTCCAGCCTCCTACATTGGTTGTGCAGCGGTGGGATAAGTGCTTGTCTTGTAGTGAGTACCAAGGGGTACTTGCACCTTGCACCAGGCCCAGTTATCCCTTATTAGTGTATAGGGTGTCTAGCAGCTTAGGCTGATAGATAATGGTAGCTTAGCAGAGCAGCTTAGGCTGAACTAGGAGACGTGTGAAGCTACTACAGTACCACAAGTGTCACTTGCACAATATCATAAGAAAACACAATACACAGTTATACTAAAAATAAAGGTACTTTATTTTTATGACAATATGCCAAAGTATCTTAGAGTGTACCCTCAGTGAGAGGATAGGAAATATACACAAGTTATATGTACACAATACCAAAAATATGCAGTTTAGTCTTAGAAAACAGTGCAAACAATGTATAGTTACAATAGGATGCAATGGGGACACATAGGGATAGGGGCAACACAAACCATATACTCCAAAAGTGGAATGTGAACCACGAATGGACCCCAAACCTATGTGACCTTGTAGAGGGTCGCTGGGACTATTAGAAAATAGTGAGAGTTAGAAAAATAGCCCTCCCCAAGACCCTGAAAAGTGAGTGCAAAAGACCCAAAAGACAAAGAAGTCGTGATAGAGGAATAATGCAGGAAAGACACAAGCCAACAATGCAACAACTGTTGATTTCCAATCTAGGGTACCTGTGGAACAAGGGGACCAAGTCCAAAAGTCACAAGCAAGTCGGAGATGGGCAAATGCCCAGGAAATGCCAGCTGTGGGTGCAAAGAAGCTTCTACTGGACAGAAGAAGCTGCGGTTTCTGCAGGAACGAAAAGGGCTAGAGACTTCCCCTTTGGTGGACGGATCCCTCTCGCCGTGGAGAGTCGTGCAGAAGTGTTTTCCCGCCGAAAGAACGCCAACAAGCCTTGCTAGCTGCAAATCGTGCGGTTAGCGTTTTTGGACGCTGCTGCGGCCCAGGAGGTCGCAAATTGGACCAGGAGAGAGAGGGGACGTCGAGCAAGACAAGGAGCCCTCTCAGCAGCAGGTAGCACCCGGAGAAGTGCCCGAAACAGGCACTACGAGGATGCGTGAAACGGTGCTCGCCGAAGTTGCACAAAGGAGTCCCACGTCGCCGGAGACCAACTTAGAAAGTCGTGCAATGCAGGTTAGAGTGCCGTGGACCCAGGCTTGGCTGTGCACAAAGGATTTCCGCCGGAAGTGCACGGAAGCCGGAGTATTTGCAAAAGACGCGGTTTCCAACAATGCAGTCTGGCGTGGGGAGGCAAGGACTTACCTCCACAAAACTTGGACTGAAGAGTCACTGGACTGTGGGAGTCACTTGGACAGAGTTGCTAGATTCGAGGGACCTCGCTCGTCGTGCTGAGAGGAGACCCAAGGGACCGGTAATGCAGCTTTTTGGTGCCTGTGGTAGCAGGGGGAAGATTCCGTCGACCCACGGGAGATTTCTTCGGAGCTTCTAGTGCAGAGAGGAGGCAGACTACCCCCACAGCATGCACCACCAGGAAAACAGTCGAGAAGGCGGCAGGATCAGCGTTACAGAGTTGCAGTAGTCGTCTTTGCTACTATGTTGCAGTTTTGCAGGCTTCCAGCGCGGTCAGCAGTCGATTCCTTGGCAGAAGGTGACGAGAGAGATGCAGAGGAACTCTGATGAGCTCTTGCATTCGTTATCTAAAGTTTCCCCAGAGACAGAGACCCTAAATAGCCAGAAAAGAGGGTTTGGCTACTTAGGAGAGAGGATAGGCTACTAACACCTGAAGGAGCCTATCAGAAGGAGTCTCTGACGTCACCTGGTGGCACTGGCCACTCAGAGCAGTCCAGTGTGCTGGCAGCACCTCTGTTTCCAAGATGGCAGAGGTCTGGAGCACACTGGAGGAGCTCTGGACACCTCCCAGGGGAGGTGCAGGTCAGGGGAGTGGTCACTCCCCTTTCCTTTGTCCAGTTTCGCGCCAGAGCAGGGGCTAAGGGGTCCCTGAACCGGTGTAGACTGGCTTATGCAGAATTGGGCACATCTGTGCCCAAGAAAGCATTTCCAGAGGCTGGGGGAGGCTACTCCTCCCCTGCCTTCACACCATTTTCCAAAGGGAGAGGGTGTAACACCCTCTCTCAGAGGAAGTCCTTTGTTCTGCCATCCTGGGACAAGCCTGGCTTGACCCCAGGGGGGCAGAACCCTGTCTGAGGGGTTGGCAGCAGCTGCAGTGAAACCCCAGGAAAGGCAGTTTGGCAGTACCAGGGTCTGTGCTACAGACCACTGGGATCATGGAATTGTACCAATAATGCCAGGATGGCATAGAGGGGGCAATTCCATGATCTTAGACATGTTACATGGCCATATTCGGAGTTACCATTGTGAAGCTACATATAGGTAGTGACCTATATGTAGTGCACGCGTGTAATGGTGTCCCCGCACTCACAAAGTTCAGGGAATTGGCCCTGAACAATGTGGGGGCACCTTGGCTAGTGCCAGGGTGCCCTCACACTAAGTAACTTTGCACCTAACCTTTACCAGGTAAAGGTTAGACATATAGGTGACTTATAAGTTACTTAAGTGCAGTGTAAAATGGCTGTGAAATAACGTGGACGTTATTTCACTCAGGTTGCAGTGGCAGGCCTGTGTAAGAATTGTCAGAGCTCCCTATGGGTGGCAAAAGAAATGCTGCAGCCCATAGGGATCTCCTGGAACCCCAATACCCTGGGTACCTCAGTACCATATACTATGGAATTATAAGGGTGTTCCAGTAAGCCAATGTAAATTGGTAAAATTGGTCACTAGCCTGTTAGTGACAATTTGAAAGAAATGAGAGAGCATAACCACTGAGGTTCTGATTAGCAGAGCCTCAGTGAGACAGTTAGTCACTACACAGGTAACACATTCAGGCACACTTATGAGCAGTGGGGCCCTGGAGAACAGGGTCCCAGTGACACATACAACTAAAACAACATATATACAGTGAAAAATGGGGGTAACATGCCAGGCAAGATGGTACTTTCCTACACAACCACCCCCCCCCCCAAACGAAGGACAATAAGACTAGCCATGACCTGATGAGTCTTCATTGTCTAAGTGGAAATATCTGGAGAGTCCATCTGCATTGGAGTGGCTACTCCCAGGTCTATGTTCCACTGTATAGTCCATTCCCTGTAGGGATATGGACCACCTCAACAATTTAGGATTTTCCCCTTTCATTTGTTTTAGCCAAAGTAGAGGTTTGTGGTCTGTCTGAACAATGAAGTGAGTGCCAAACAGGTATGGCCTCAACTTCTTCAGAGCCCAGACCACAGCAAAGGCTTCCCTCTCTATGGCAGACCAACGCTTTTCTCTAGGGGTCAACCTCCTACTAATAAAAGCAACAGGTTGATCCTGGCCCTCAGAATTAAGTTGTGATAGGACTGCCCCTACTCCTAATTCAGATGCATCAGTTTGGACATATCATTTTTTTAGAGTAACAAGGGCTTTTCAGGACAGGTGCAGAGCACATGGCCTGCTTCAGCTCCTCAAAAGCTTTCTGACAGTTTGCTGTCCATAATACCTTTTTAGGCATTTTCTTGGAAGTGAGGTCATTAAGAGGGGCTGCAATGGAGCCATAGTTCTTAATGAACCTCCTGTAATACCCAGTGAGGCCTAGGAAGGCTCTCGTCTGAGTAGTAGGGGGAACCCAATCAATAATTGTTTGGATTTTCCCCTGAAGTGGTGCAATCTGTTCCCCACCAACAAGGTGTCCCAGATAAACCACCTTACCCTGCCCTATCTGGCACTTTGAAGCCTTGATAGTGAAGCCTGCCTTTTGCAGAGCCTCCAAAACTTTCCATAGGTGGACCAGGTGATCATCCCAGCTGGAGCTAAAGACAGCTATATCGTCCAGATATGCTGCACTGAAAGCTTCCAGCCCTTGCAGGACTGTGTTCACCAACCTCTGAAAAGTGGCAGGTGCATTTTTCAAACCAAAAGGCATTACAGTGAACTGGTAATGTCCTCCAATGGTTGAAAATGCAGTTTTAGGTTTTGCATCTTCTGACAATTTGATCTGCCAATACCCTGCAGTCAAGTCAAAAGTGCTTAGATACTTGGCAGATGCCAGTGTATCTATGAGCTCATCTGCCCTGGGTATAGGGTGAGCATCAGTTTTGGTTACCAAGTTTAGACCTCTGTAGTCTACACAAAACCGCATTTCCTTCTTTCCATCTTTGGAATGGGGTTTTGGTACAAGTACCACAGGAGAAGCCCATGGACTTTCAGAGTGCTCAACCACTCCTAGTTCTAACATTTTCTGGACCTCTTGCTTTATGCAGTCCCTGACATGGTCAGGCTGCCTATAGATCTTACTTTTGACAGGCAAGCTGTCTCCAGTATCTATAGTGTGCTCACACCAAGAAGTGGTACCTGGCACAGTAGAGAAGAGTTCAGAGAATTGATCTAGGAGATTTATGCAATGGTCTTTCTGCTCAGCAGTAAGACAATCAGCCAAAACTACACCTTCCACAAGAGCATCTTGTTCTGTGGAAGAGAAGAGATCAGGTAGAGGATCACTGTCTTCTTCCTGTCCCTCATCAGTTGCCATGAGCAGGGTGAGATCAGCCCTGTCATAGTAGGGTTTCAGGCGGTTTACATGGAGTACCCTAAGGGGACTCCTTGCAGTGCCTAAGTCAACTAAATAGGTGACTTCACCCTTTTTCTCAACAATTGTGTGGGGTCCACTCCATTTATCTTGGAGTGCTCTTGGGGCCACAGGCTCCAAGACCCACACTTTCTGCCCTGGTTGGTACTGAACCAAAACAGCCTTCTGATCATGCCATTGCTTCTGGAGCTCTTGGCTGGCCTGAAGGTTTTTACTGGCCTTTTTCATATACTCAGCCATCCTTGATCTGAGGCCAAGTACATAATCCACAATATCCTGCTTAGGAGCTTTTAAAGGTTGTTCCCAACCCTCCTTCACAAGTGTTAGTGGACCCCTAACAGGGTGTCCAAAAAGAAGTTCTAAGGGGCTGAAGCCCACTCCTTTCTGGGGTACCTCCCTGTAGGCAAAAAGGAGGCATGGTAAAAGGATATCCCATCTCCTGCGGAGTTTTTCAGGGAGACCCATAATCATGCCTTTGAGAGTTTTGTTAAATCTCTCCACCAGTCCATTTGTTTGTGGATGATAGGGTGTAGTGAACTTGTAAGTCACACCACACTCCTTCCACATGGCCTTTAAGTATGCAGACATGAAATTGCTTCCCCTGTCTGATACTACTTCCTTTGGGAAGCCCACCCTGGAAAATATTCCCAGGAGGGCCTTTGCCACTGCAGGAGTTGTAGTGGTCCTTAAAGGAATAGCTTCAGGATATCTTGTGGCATGGTCCACTACCACCAAGATAAACCTATTGCCTGAAGCAGTAGGAGGGTCAAGGGGGCCAACTATGTCAACCCCTACCCTTTCAAAGGGAACCCCAACCACAGGCAGTGGAATAAGGGGTGCCTTTGGAGTTCCACCTGTCTTGCCACTGGCTTGACAGGTTTCACAGGACTTACAAAACTCTTTTGTGTCCTTAGACATTCTAGGCCAATGGAACAAGGGAACAAGCCTGTCCCATGTTTTCATTTGTCCTAGATGCCCAGCTAGGGGAATGTCGTGAGCCAGTGTTAGGAGGAACTTTCTGTACTCCTGAGGAATCACTAATCTCCTGGCAGCTCCAGGTTTAGGATCCCTTGCCTCAGTGTACAAGAGGTTGTCCTCCAAGTAAACTCTGTGAGAGTCACTGACATCCCCATTAGCCTGTTTGACAGCTTGCTGTCTCAGACCCTCTAATGTGGGACAGGTTTGCTGTGCCACACTCAGCTCCTCCCTGGCAGGCCCCCCTTCACCCAAAAGCTCAGCAGTGTCTGCTTCCAGCTCCTCTGGTGAAGGTTCTACACAGGGTGGGAATTCTTCTTCCTCTGAAGTTGAATCCACTGTAGAGGGAGGGATAGTAGGAAGTGGTTTGCTTCTACTAGCCCTAGCTTTAGGGAGCACTTGGTCCATTGTTCCAGGATCCAAGCTTCCCTGTCCTTTTTGCTTTTTGGCCTGAGCCCTGGTTAAAGCAAAAATATGCCCTGGGATGCCCAGCATTGCTGCATGGGCCTCCAACTCCACATCTGACCAAGCTGATGTCTCCAAATCATTTCCTAGTAGACAGTCTACAGGTAACTCTGTGGCTACCACAACTTTCTTTGGACCAGTAACCCCCTCCCCAGTTGAGATTTACAACAGCCATGGGGTGGCTAAGTGTGTTGTTGTGAGCATCGGTTACTTGGTACTGGTGACCAAGTAGGTGTTGTTCAGGGTGGACCAGTTTCTCTATGACCATAGTCACACTGGCTCCAGTGTCCCTGTAGGCCTGAACCTCAACACCATTTATTAGGGGTAGCTGCTTGTACTTATCCATATTAAGGGGACAAGCAACTAAGGTGGCTAAATCAATAGCCCCCTCAGAGACTAACACAGCCTCTGTGGTCTCCCTAACAAGACCAACCCCAACTAAGTTACCAATAGTGAGCCCAGCTACTCCCTTGGATTGGCTATTAGTAGGTTTGCTCCCACCACCACTGCTATTAGTAGGGACACTAGGTGTAGCAGTAGGGGTTGTAGTGGTAGGAGGCTTGGTGCTTTTCTTTGGACAACTGGGCGGGAGCTGTCCGACGCCACAGTGCTTGTGTGGATTGGATGGCTCCCGGATGTCCACGCACACAGCACTGGAAATCTCTCTGGTGCATGCACCAGAGGGATTTCCTTCTGCCAAAAAACAGGCTTGGAATCTGGGGGAATAGTTTGCCAAGCAGCCCGTGTGGCACTCTGACGTCATTTCACTGAAAAAAGTGAAATGAGCCTATCGGCTCATTTCACGGTCTCTGCATTAGTGCTTGTGGGGCTAGCTCAGTTTCCCGAGCACCGATCCAGAGGGGAGAGGTGTCATTGGAAAGGGGAGAATATCCTTTTTCCAATGGTACCCTTCCTACTGGATCCCTGCTTGGGGATCGCTACAGGAGGGCAATACCTAAGCAGGAATCCACCACTAGACACCTGGGAGGGGGATTCAGCCAAGTGGGCAAGGGCTTTTGCTCCCCCTTAACATTTGTGGCAAATTCAGTCTCTCTGCAATTTCCCCCTCCCCCACCCAAATGGGGGGAGGGGGCAGGTGGGGGCAAAAGGCACAGCAGGGACTACTTTTGAGACTATTTAGGGGTGGGGGCTGCCCAAAATAGGCATGCCAAAGCATCCACACCCCCTTACAATAAACAGGCAGTCTTCCTAAACCCCCTTGGGGAGGCATATGGGTGTTATTACCCCTGATATGCCCCTTAGGGGGAACAGAAAGCCTACTAGTCGTCAGGGATTTGTTTTAATAAAAGAAGGGTTGGAGCTGCCCTCGATGGGCATGGCTATGCCGCCACCCAAAACAAAAGGGCTAAAGTCCTTCTGCCCTCCCTCGCCATTCTCCCTCCCCCAAGGGGAATATGGTGGAAATAGCCCAGGGCCAGAAGGCCCACTAGCCATCAGAATTGTCTTTTTTTTTTTTTTTTTTTTAAAGGTCTAGTGGTGGGGGCTGCCCAGAACGTGAATGGCAATGCCCCAAACCCTCCCAAAAATGGGCACAGTCTTTCTGGCCATTTCCCCTGGGGGCAGATGAGGTAATTACCACTGGTCTGTCCCCTGGGGGTAGAAAGCCCACTAGACATAAGGGAATCATTTTTTTAAACAAAAGAAGGGTGCCCCTACCCAACTGAAGTGGACAACAGTCTTCTGCTTCTCCTGCAGACTAAAACATGTCATCCCAATGGCAAGCAACAGCATCAGGGGTGTGGAATTTATTAAAATATCTACTTGTCCAGGGGACAGGTTGCTTCTCAAATCTACTTGTCCTGTAAAATGATCTACTTGTCCCTTTGGTGCCATGTAGAGTGGCGCCTAATTATGGCAGCAATCTCATTATGTAAGAGCTCTGATAATAACCTCTCTGATTATTCCAGGGCTACTACCATAGTAGGGCTTGAATACTTGCAGTTTCAATCCCTACTGTAGCAATTTCCTTATTTTGCCACCTTTCTGCAGATCTGCATACTGGGGCTGGAGGAAGCAGTAAGCAATAGTTCCAGGGCTGGAATGCCTTTGAGTCTGCAAACCTACTAACCTGCATGTTTTAAAGATTTTCACCAGCTTCTCTCTAATATTTTCCCATAATAAGAAAGGTTGTACATTTACTCCTGACAATGGCAGAATTAGAACTTCTTCCAGGGTTGGGAAGAAAGTGGCTGGAGGGAAAATGAACTTGCAAATGCTCAATAGATTTTCACATGAGCAAATCTACACATGCGTATTTACCCACACTAAAATACAGTTCACAAATATTTTATAGGGGTACGACACATACCATGGGTGCACTTTTGTGACTTTCTTTAAGAATCTGGGGCCACATGTAGGTAGGTTCAGATTTGCGACCTGCAAATTGCGAGTCAGAGCGAGTCGCAATTTGCGGGTCGCAAATCCGAATGTAGGATGGTGTCCCTGACACCATCTGTGATTCGCAAGGGCTTCGCAAATGCCCACCTCATGAATAATCATGAGGTGGGTTGCAATTTGCGACCCCCTTGCGAATGGCGGCCCTCTGGAGATAGCAGACCACCATGTCTGTGACTGCTTTTCAATAAAGGGGAAAACATTGGCCACAGCACACAGAGAGTAATGTCCAACAGTAAGGCAGAAAAAGATATTCCTGGTGTGGTTCCGAGAGTTGAGGGAAGTATAAAGTTGAAACGAGTCTCAAATCCTGTTTGCAGATGGTGTCTTTATTCGTAGGTGCTTAGAAAGCATTAAGTCATCATGGAGATACAGCCAACACGTGTTTCGTCACACAAGTGACTTTATCAAGGCTGTAATAAAGTAATGACAGCAAACATTGGATACATATGTGTGTATTGGAATCTGGTGTGAAACCAGAAAGCGTTCTGATTGTGTAAGTGAGTAAGTGATTAACATGGCTTTAGAGGTGAGTGGTAGTGGGGTCAAATAACAGCACCGTGATCAAGTTTTAAAGTTGGTCTATAAAAGCAAAATGTTGGAGAGTAATAGAGTATATGCAATTTGAAGCAGTGTGAGCATGCAATTGTTGTGCAATAGGGAGAAACTTAAAAGTCTACGAGAAATGCAGGAGAGAAAGTAGAAAAGATAAAGGGGAGATACGGCTAAATGCAAGTTTAGAAAAAAGAAACAGTAATGAAGGCGGTGAGCCCAGAGGGCATAACAGAAGGGTGAGAGTCATACCTGGGACAGCAGGCTTAAGTAGGTTTGGTGGTGGTGTGTAGTAGTGAAGTATAGGTGGGCTGGAGAGAAAGTGAGTGAGATGGATCAGAGAAAAAGAGAGAAATAGAATGGGATAAGTAATCGTGTGTGACAGGATAGTTGGGAAAACGTAGAGAGCTAAAAAATGTAAAGGTAAGGTGATAAGAAGGAAAAAGGTGGGGAAAAATGTAAAGGTAAGGCGATAAGAAGGAAAAAGGTGAGGAAAAGTTGGATTAGAGAGAAAGGAAAATCTATATAAATAGAAGAAAGATAAGAATGGTCAGTGAGAACATACCTGAGTAAATGGTAAAGAACTGAAATAGGTATGGCTGCGCCAGGCAGCTGCAGGTGCGTGTGTAAAAGGCTTGCATGAAATCGAAGATATGAGAAGGCCCTGATAAGCCTATAAAATGACCTAAAGTGGTAACAGGGAAGAAAATAGGTATATAAAGCGAGGGCAGGATTTTAAAAAAGAGTAAACGCAATAAAAGCCGGTGAATGAATATCCAGTTTAAATAAGCGGTTGGTAATTGGTGATTTAAGGTCAAAAGAATTATTTGTTGCGTCTGAGTAAGAGTCACACCGGTATAAAGACACAGAATCGGGGTGTACAGTGGCCTCAAAATGAACAAGTCACGGTTGGGAGAATGCAAAAAATATAACCCGGGTCGTGGTGAGCGGCTGGTGAGGGCTCGACACACGTGAGTCTAGTTAATTAAAAATGACCGCAGGGGCGAGGGCGTGCACTAAATAACGGTGAGAAAATCACTGAGAGAAAGGATAAAGTGCGAGTCTCGATCGTAAGGCGAGGTAAGTGATAAGCACATTGAAGTGACTGTTGCCCGTGAAGAGGAGCGTAGGGGTGTGGGTATAACTAGAGTGATTAGGGGGGAAAGGAACGCTTAAAACATGGAGTAATAGAAGCGATTCTCGTTCTTAGGAAATATCTAGCAAAATGCGTTAACTAGTGGCAGTGAGGACCGCGTTACGATGAGCGTGGCGAAGGCGAGTTGGGAACTTACCGAGTAGTAGCGTAGTGGTGAGCTGTCCGGTAAACGCGAGATCGAGTAATGATCTGCAAGGGGAAATACTAGTAGATTAAGTAGGAGGCAGAGGTGCAGTTGACATGGAAAAGGGACTAGGTTAAATAAGCTGCACTGACGACCCTCTTTGGTGTGACTGGGCTGAAAGGGTGAAAGCGACGGCCATCTTGAATGTAAATCTGAGAAAATGTGATACCATATAATAGGAAAAGCATAAACAGTAGAAACGTTAGTAAGGGTTCGACAGTGACTCTGTTGATGCTGGGCACCGAGAAGGTGCCTGGAGAACCGGAGAAGAGGATAGAATCAAGACATAAGAGAGTGACAGTGTGATTGTGTCCAAGGATATAATAGGTGTGTAATGTTACACTACTGCACTATACAGTTGTGATGGTAAATGAGACCAACAAGAGGTAGAGGCAATGAAGTGTAGTAGGTAGGTGCAACAGTTGAGCCACATGCATAGAAACATGTATACATCAGTGGGATATACAGTAGTCCTCAGTATTATACAGTGTTTGGGAAATATTAGTCAACAGTATAAGAGCCATTCATATTTGTTACAATGAAAAGAAACAGAAAATATATAGTTCTTTGTATTGAATGTGTTCTCAGTGTAGTGAGTGGGTGTAGCAGTTCACACCCATTGCATAAAAACATGTGTTTATTAATGGGATATACAATAGTTCACAGTATTGTTAATGTTTAGGAAATATTAGTAATAGTTGTAAGAGCCCTTCACATGTGTCGTCGTGAGAAGATAAGTATATAGCACTAAGATGGTAAACAGTGGTCCACAGTATTACTAGAGTTAGGAAATATTAGGTAACGGTATGTGAGCGAATCTCATGCGTCGCAGTGACAAGTTACAACAATCAAATCAGTATATGTGGACGTACTGTACATGCGCAATGGAAAATCAAATTATAGAAATAGAGACCATGAAGTACAGTAAGTATAGTAGTTAACACAATTTGTGTAAGCGCATACATGTACCAATAAGGAATACAGTAGTGCACAATATTAGTGAAAACAGGCAATGCTAATGTGTATACTGTAGACAGGAGGAATGGCGAATCATGCGAGAAAAAAGTGAAGTTCACGATCCGTGTTCAAGCCTAGTTCAACTGCGCGAAGCTTTATGATCCATTTAGATTCGCATCTACGTAGATCCCTGGTTCTAACTCCCCATCTTGGTGAATTGGGAACTTGAGTGATGCCATGGAATCTAAGGCTCAGGAGATCCTGCTCCCCGTGCGATGTGTTGAAATGGACAGCCATAGGATAGCTGATGTTAGCATTCCTGATGGCTCTCACATGTTCCTGAATACGTTCTTTTAGTGGGCGTATTGAACTGCCAAAATAGATCAGACCACATACACATATCAGACAGTAGACAGTGAACTTCGTGTTGCAATTCATGAAAGTCTTGATGTGATGCGTGGTCACGGTGTTGTAGGAAAAGGAAGTGGTTTTGTTAAGGGCTAGTTGGCAAGAGATACAGCAACCACATTTGTAAAAACCATTTGGTTTCGCGGGAATCCACCCTGTGGATGGTGTCAGAGGTGTAGGACAGAGAAAGCTCGGGCACAGAATGTTCCTAAGGGTCCGACCTCTGCTGTGTACAATGGTAGGAGACCCTCCTATTGAGTCTTTGAGGCAAGTGTCCAACCTTAACAGATGCCAGTGTTTCTTGAGAATACGTAGCACATCCTTACTTGCAGGGCTGTATTGGGTAATGAAAGAGACCGGTCTGCTGTTGGAGAGACCCTGAGCCACTGGTTCTTTGCGGTTCTTAATCAGTAAATCGTGTTGGTTTTTGTTACATATACGTTTTCTGGCCGCCGAGATGAGTTTGTTGGTATACCCTCTAGTTTGAAAACGGTAAGTCAGGTTCTTAAGCTCCTGTTTAAAGATGTCATTGTCAGTGCAGTTGCGCCGAATTCTAACCATTTCGCCGTATGGGATGGCCCTAATCTGTGAAAGGGGGTGGGCGCTGTGAGCATGTAGTACAGAATTGCAGGCGGTGGGTTTCCTGTACAGTCTAGACATGATCTTGTTGTCGGTGATGTACAAAAGCAAGTCGAGGAACTCGATTTTGGTCGTGTCCATTTTGTGAGTGAAAACTAAGTTAAAATCATTGGTGTTAAGGTGTTTGATGAGTATATTGAGATCCGAGACATTGCCAGTCCAGATAGCTAGAATATCATCAATATATCTACCCCAATACAGGATATGTTCAGTAAGATCAGGCGGGCAGTTGGACCATAGGTGTTTTTTCTCAAATTGACCCATGTAGAGATTGGCATATGAAGGGGAGAATTTAGCTCCCATGGCTACACCTTGACACTGTCGGTACCATCTACCATCATGTAAGAATACATTGTTCTCTAGTACCAACCGTGTGAGGTCAAGCAGCATACGTGTGTGATCAAATAGTGTGGCATCTCGGGTATTGAGCGTACGTTGGAGCATTTCCAGTCCCCTTTCCAGGGGGATGGATGTGTAAAGAGAACTAACGTCGAGGCAGACAAACATAAAGTCTTCTGACCAATCAATGTCTTCCAATTGACACAACAAGTCACGGGTGTCCTGTATGTAAAAACCCAATTCCATGTTTGTCCCCACGCTACCGCCAGACAATCACATTGACGTCTTCTACCAAGCCGTCAGTACGGAACTCTATAACCTAGAGGACAAAAGGAGCACACGCACCCACAGACCTTCCAACAATCTCAACTCCGAGGAACTGCGTGCGCTGCATAAACTCTCCATATGTCCAGATATAGTTATCAGGGAGGCTGACAAAGGGGGCAATGTCGTCGTCATGAACAGGAGTGACTATGTTGCAGAAATAGACAGACAACTCAATGACACCCAGGCCTACTCTCTACTACCAAGTAACCCTCTTTCCAACATTACCAGCATGATCAAAAAGAAATTGACATTTTGGAGAAATCACTGTCTCCTGACTGACTTAGAATACAGATTTCTGTACATCGAGGCGCCCCGGGCTCCTTGTATATACATCTTACCAAAAGTCCATAAGCCAGGGGGCTTTCCTCCTGGCAGACCCATTATCTCAGGGATTGGTTCACCTACGGAACACATCTCTGAGTACATTGACTCCTTTCTCCAACCCTTGGTTCATAACCTTCCGTCCTACATACAGGACACCCGTGACTTGTTGTGTCAATTGGAAGACATTGATTGGTCAGAAGACTTTATGTTTGTCTGCCTCGACGTTAGTTCTCTTTACACATCCATCCCCCTGGAAAGGGGACTGGAAATGCTCCAACGTACGCTCAATACCCGAGATGCCACACTATTTGATCACACACGTATGCTGCTTGACCTCACACGGTTGGTACTAGAGAACAATGTATTCTTACATGATGGTAGATGGTACCGACAGTGTCAAGGTGTAGCCATGGGAGCTAAATTCTCCCCTTCATATGCCAATCTCTACATGGGTCAATTTGAGAAAAAACACCTATGGTCCAACTGCCCGCCTGATCTTACTGAACATATCCTGTATTGGGGTAGATATATTGATGATATTCTAGCTATCTGGACTGGCAATGTCTCGGATCTCAATATACTCATCAAACACCTTAACACCAATGATTTTAACTTAGTTTTCACTCACAAAATGGACACGACCAAAATCGAGTTCCTCGACTTGCTTTTGTACATCACCGACAACAAGATCATGTCTAGACTGTACAGGAAACCCACCGCCTGCAATTCTGTACTACATGCTCACAGCGCCCACCCCCTTTCACAGATTAGGGCCATCCCATACGGCGAAATGGTTAGAATTCGGCGCAACTGCACTGACAATGACATCTTTAAACAGGAGCTTAAGAACCTGACTTACCGTTTTCAAACTAGAGGGTATACCAACAAACTCATCTCGGCGGCCAGAAAACGTATATGTAACAAAAACCAACACGATTTACTGATTAAGAACCGCAAAGAACCAGTGGCTCAGGGTCTCTCCAACAGCAGACCGGTCTCTTTCATTACCCAATACAGCCCTGCAAGTAAGGATGTGCTACGTATTCTCAAGAAACACTGGCATCTGTTAAGGTTGGACACTTGCCTCAAAGACTCAATAGGAGGGTCTCCTACCATTGTACACAGCAGAGGTCGGACCCTTAGGAACATTCTGTGCCCGAGCTTTCTCTGTCCTACACCTCTGACACCATCCACAGGGTGGATTCCCGCGAAACCAAATGGTTTTTACAAATGTGGTTGCTGTATCTCTTGCCAACTAGCCCTTAACAAAACCACTTCCTTTTCCTACAACACCGTGACCACGCATCACATCAAGACTTTCATGAATTGCAACACGAAGTTCACTGTCTACTGTCTGATATGTGTATGTGGTCTGATCTATGTTGGCAGTTCAATACGCCCACTAAAAGAACGTATTCAGGAACATGTGAGAGCCATCAGGAATGCTAACATCAGCTATCCTATGGCTGTCCATTTCAACACATCGCACGGGGAGCAGGATCTCCTGAGCCTTAGATTCCATGGCATCACTCAAGTTCCCAATTCACCAAGATGGGGAGATAGAACCAGGGATCTACGTAGATGCGAATCTAAATGGATCATAAAGCTTCGCGCAGTTGAACTAGGCTTGAACACGGATCGTGAACTTCACTTTTTTCTCGCATGATTCGCCATTCCTCCTGTCTACAGTATACACATTAGCATTGCCTGTTTTCACTAATATTGTGCACTACTGTATTCCTTATTGGTACATGTATGCGCTTACACAAATTGTGTTAACTACTATACTTACTGTACTTCATGGTCTCTATTTCTATAATTTGATTTTCCATTGCGCATGTACAGTACGTCCACATATACTGATTTGATTGTTGTAACTTGTCACTGCGACGCATGAGATTCGCTCACATACCGTTACCTAATATTTCCTAACTCTAGTAATACTGTGGACCACTGTTTACCATCTTAGTGCTATATACTTATCTTCTCACGACGACACATGTGAAGGGCTCTTACAACTATTACTAATATTTCCTAAACATTAACAATACTGTGAACTATTGTATATCCCATTAATAAACACATGTTTTTATGCAATGGGTGTGAACTGCTACACCCACTCACTACACTGAGAACACATTCAATACAAAGAACTATATATTTTCTGTTTCTTTTCATTGTAACAAATATGAATGGCTCTTATACTGTTGACTAATATTTCCCAAACACTGTATAATACTGAGGACTACTGTATATCCCACTGATGTATACATGTTTCTATGCATGTGGCTCAACTGTTGCACCTACCTACTACACTTCATTGCCTCTACCTCTTGTTGGTCTCATTTACCATCACAACTGTATAGTGCAGTAGTGTAACATTACACACCTATTATATCCTTGGACACAATCACACTGTCACTCTCTTATGTCTTGATTCTATCCTCTTCTCCGGTTCTCCAGGCACCTTCTCGGTGCCCAGCATCAACAGAGTCACTGTCGAACCCTTACTAACGTTTCTACTGTTTATGCTTTTCCTATTATATGGTATCACATTTTCTCAGATTTACATTCAAGATGGCCGTCGCTTTCACCCTTTCAGCCCAGTCACACCAAAGAGGGTCGTCAGTGCAGCTTATTTAACCTAGTCCCTTTTCCATGTCAACTGCACCTCTGCCTCCTACTTAATCTACTAGTATTTCCCCTTGCAGATCATTACTCGATCTCGCGTTTACCGGACAGCTCACCACTAGGCTACTACTCGGTAAGTTCCCAACTCGCCTTCGCCACGCTCATCGTAACGCGGTCCTCACTGCCACTAGTTAACGCATTTTGCTAGATATTTCCTAAGAACGAGAATCGCTTCTATTACTCCATGTTTTAAGCGTTCCTTTCCCCCCTAATCACTCTAGTTATACCCACACCCCTACGCTCCTCTTCACGGGCAACAGTCACTTCAATGTGCTTATCACTTACCTCGCCTTACGATCGAGACTCGCACTTTATCCTTTCTCTCAGTGATTTTCTCACCGTTATTTAGTGCACGCCCTCGCCCCTGCGGTCATTTTTAATTAACTAGACTCACGTGTGTCGAGCCCTCACCAGCCGCTCACCACGACCCGGGTTATATTTTTTGCATTCTCCCAACCGTGACTTGTTCATTTTGAGGCCACTGTACACCCCGATTCTGTGTCTTTATACCGGTGTGACTCTTACTCAGACGCAACAAATAATTCTTTTGACCTTAAATCACCAATTACCAACCGCTTATTTAAACTGGATATTCATTCACCGGCTTTTATTGCGTTTACTCTTTTTTAAAATCCTGCCCTCGCTTTATATACCTATTTTCTTCCCTGTTACCACTTTAGGTCATTTTATAGGCTTATCAGGGCCTTCTCATATCTTCGATTTCATGCAAGCCTTTTACACACGCACCTGCAGCTGCCTGGCGCAGCCATACCTATTTCAGTTCTTTACCATTTACTCAGGTATGTTCTCACTGACCATTCTTATCTTTCTTCTATTTATATAGATTTTCCTTTCTCTCTAATCCAACTTTTCCTCACCTTTTTCCTTCTTATCGCCTTACCTTTACATTTTTCCCCACCTTTTTCCTTCTTATCACCTTACCTTTACATTTTTTAGCTCTCTACGTTTTCCCAACTATCCTGTCACACACGATTACTTATCCCATTCTATTTCTCTCTTTTTCTCTGATCCATCTCACTCACTTTCTCTCCAGCCCACCTATACTTCACTACTACACACCACCACCAAACCTACTTAAGCCTGCTGTCCCAGGTATGACTCTCACCCTTCTGTTATGCCCTCTGGGCTCACCGCCTTCATTACTGTTTCTTTTTTCTAAACTTGCATTTAGCCGTATCTCCCCTTTATCTTTTCTACTTTCTCTCCTGCATTTCTCGTAGACTTTTAAGTTTCTCCCTATTGCACAACAATTGCATGCTCACACTGCTTCAAATTGCATATACTCTATTACTCTCCAACATTTTGCTTTTATAGACCAACTTTAAAACTTGATCACGGTGCTGTTATTTGACCCCACTACCACTCACCTCTAAAGCCATGTTAATCACTTACTCACTTACACAATCAGAACGCTTTCTGGTTTCACACCAGATTCCAATACACACATATGTATCCAATGTTTGCTGTCATTACTTTATTACAGCCTTGATAAAGTCACTTGTGTGACGAAACACGTGTTGGCTGTATCTCCATGATGACTTAATGCTTTCTAAGCACCTACGAATAAAGACACCATCTGCAAACAGGATTTGAGACTCGTTTCAACTTTATACTTCCCTCAACTCTCGGAACCACACCAGGAATATCTTTTTCTGCCTTACTGTTGGACATTACTCTCTGTGTGCTGTGGGCAATGTTTTCCCATTTTTGCTCTAGGGTACTCCTAGTACCCGTTTTGGTGCCTACCGGGCAGTAAGGCACCGGGCCATTCTGCACCGGACTTTACTCTCACTTATCTATTCTGTTTAAACCACATGTCTACTGTCTAGAAGAGCGGCACCTCTCACCCTTACTGCCCCATTTCTCTGTTCCTTGTTATGTTCTTTCTGAACAGGGTGAGCCGCACTCTAGCAACACGTACCATTTAAACTACATTATCTGTGTTTCTTTTGATCGAAAGGAATACCCTCCTTTTAGGTTACTCAACATGGCTTTCTTTGACGACAACCGGGACACCCTGGCTGCTGAGCTTTTTTCCAAGAAACCCCTAGCTCCCCGTACCACAGATCCCACACCTTCCACACAAGGACTAAGACAGAAATTCATTAAGCTAGAGAGGTTAAGAAAACAGGAACTAGCCCGTTGGTGGGACATTACCACTCTTAAACGCTACTTGGAAATTAAACAAGTACCTAGAGGTCTACGAGTGATTATATTCCCATCATTTGAAGACCTTGACCCTGACTTACTCGGGGAATGGGAACACCTTATCTCCTCTACCTCTTTCAGTATGATTAACATACTGATCAAACATTCGGACAGAAAACGTACCAAATTACTTCTAGACATCACATCTCTGGAGGAGGAGATTAAAAATCTCAACCTCCCAGAAGCAACGGACAAGAACTACACTATTATGAGGGAGATACTCACTGGTTACCAGTTATACATAAAAGATAAGAAAATGCGAAAACTTGTCAGAGATGACAATGATTACAAGAATGGCAGGATCTACACTTTTGCACGAAAGTTCGATCAGGTTAACAAGGAGTCTAACACTAGACCGACAAATATCTATACGCCTGCTGAGGCAATCACGGGCAGCTTATCAGATATCTCCAACATTTCGAGTGATTGCTCAGACCCACCTAGGGAAGGGTCTTCTACCAATATGACTCTACATAATACCACACAACAATCAAATTCTTTTTTAGAGGAACTTGGCCGATACAGAAAGGGACTTCGACAGAACTACAACAGATCAGGCACAAACATAGACCCACCCGCAGGGGGGGCAGGAAACACCGCAACAAACACCAGGGGGGGCATGACAACACGTTCCACCACGAAAACTCAGAGGCCATGAGTATTCTCTCCTTGCAGCCCACCCCTAGCATTTGTGAAGAAACAGTTCAGGTTATGAATCTTTCCAGTTTACAACTGTCTATGCACGAAATAAATGTCTTGAAAAAGGGTCTGGGCTTCTGTCCTTCTTCTAAACCTGATTACACCAACATACACATAGATCTCTTTAAATTCATACGTAACCTCAAACTTAAAAAGTTCTTCCACAACAAACCTGATACCAACAAAAATGCCCACACGGCACCACCTACTTGCAATCAAACCATTGGAGATCTTCAGGATATCCATACGGTTCTCTCCCTGGATAACACATCTTCACCATCACCTAGCTTTGATGAACTACTGGTTCAACTCAATGTTATACCCAACTTGGATGTCAACAGTGGGCTCAAACCCAATTCCATGTTTGTCCCCACGCTACCGCCAGACAATCACATTGACGTCTTCTACCAAGCCGTCAGTACGGAACTCTATAACCTAGAGGACAAAAGGAGCACACGCACCCACAGACCTTCCAACAATCTCAACTCCGAGGAACTGCGTGCGCTGCATAAACTCTCCATATGTCCAGATATAGTTATCAGGGAGGCTGACAAAGGGGGCAATGTCGTCGTCATGAACAGGAGTGACTATGTTGCAGAAATAGACAGACAACTCAATGACACCCAGGCCTACTCTCTACTACCAAGTAACCCTCTTTCCAACATTACCAGCATGATCAAAAAGAAATTGACATTTTGGAGAAATCACTGTCTCCTGACTGACTTAGAATACAGATTTCTGTACATCGAGGCGCCCCGGGCTCCTTGTATATACATCTTACCAAAAGTCCATAAGCCAGGGGGCTTTCCTCCTGGCAGACCCATTATCTCAGGGATTGGTTCACCTACGGAACACATCTCTGAGTACATTGACTCCTTTCTCCAACCCTTGGTTCATAACCTTCCGTCCTACATACAGGACACCCGTGACTTGTTGTGTCAATTGGAAGACATTGATTGGTCAGAAGACTTTATGTTTGTCTGCCTCGACGTTAGTTCTCTTTACACATCCATCCCCCTGGAAAGGGGACTGGAAATGCTCCAACGTACGCTCAATACCCGAGATGCCACACTATTTGATCACACACGTATGCTGCTTGACCTCACACGGTTGGTACTAGAGAACAATGTATTCTTACATGATGGTAGATGGTACCGACAGTGTCAAGGTGTAGCCATGGGAGCTAAATTCTCCCCTTCATATGCCAATCTCTACATGGGTCAATTTGAGAAAAAACACCTATGGTCCAACTGCCCGCCTGATCTTACTGAACATATCCTGTATTGGGGTAGATATATTGATGATATTCTAGCTATCTGGACTGGCAATGTCTCGGATCTCAATATACTCATCAAACACCTTAACACCAATGATTTTAACTTAGTTTTCACTCACAAAATGGACACGACCAAAATCGAGTTCCTCGACTTGCTTTTGTACATCACCGACAACAAGATCATGTCTAGACTGTACAGGAAACCCACCGCCTGCAATTCTGTACTACATGCTCACAGCGCCCACCCCCTTTCACAGATTAGGGCCATCCCATACGGCGAAATGGTTAGAATTCGGCGCAACTGCACTGACAATGACATCTTTAAACAGGAGCTTAAGAACCTGACTTACCGTTTTCAAACTAGAGGGTATACCAACAAACTCATCTCGGCGGCCAGAAAACGTATATGTAACAAAAACCAACACGATTTACTGATTAAGAACCGCAAAGAACCAGTGGCTCAGGGTCTCTCCAACAGCAGACCGGTCTCTTTCATTACCCAATACAGCCCTGCAAGTAAGGATGTGCTACGTATTCTCAAGAAACACTGGCATCTGTTAAGGTTGGACACTTGCCTCAAAGACTCAATAGGAGGGTCTCCTACCATTGTACACAGCAGAGGTCGGACCCTTAGGAACATTCTGTGCCCGAGCTTTCTCTGTCCTACACCTCTGACACCATCCACAGGGTGGATTCCCGCGAAACCAAATGGTTTTTACAAATGTGGTTGCTGTATCTCTTGCCAACTAGCCCTTAACAAAACCACTTCCTTTTCCTACAACACCGTGACCACGCATCACATCAAGACTTTCATGAATTGCAACACGAAGTTCACTGTCTACTGTCTGATATGTGTATGTGGTCTGATCTATGTTGGCAGTTCAATACGCCCACTAAAAGAACGTATTCAGGAACATGTGAGAGCCATCAGGAATGCTAACATCAGCTATCCTATGGCTGTCCATTTCAACACATCGCACGGGGAGCAGGATCTCCTGAGCCTTAGATTCCATGGCATCACTCAAGTTCCCAATTCACCAAGATGGGGAGATAGAACCAGGGATCTACGTAGATGCGAATCTAAATGGATCATAAAGCTTCGCGCAGTTGAACTAGGCTTGAACACGGATCGTGAACTTCACTTTTTTCTCGCATGATTCGCCATTCCTCCTGTCTACAGTATACACATTAGCATTGCCTGTTTTCACTAATATTGTGCACTACTGTATTCCTTATTGGTACATGTATGCGCTTACACAAATTGTGTTAACTACTATACTTACTGTACTTCATGGTCTCTATTTCTATAATTTGATTTTCCATTGCGCATGTACAGTACGTCCACATATACTGATTTGATTGTTGTAACTTGTCACTGCGACGCATGAGATTCGCTCACATACCGTTACCTAATATTTCCTAACTCTAGTAATACTGTGGACCACTGTTTACCATCTTAGTGCTATATACTTATCTTCTCACGACGACACATGTGAAGGGCTCTTACAACTATTACTAATATTTCCTAAACATTAACAATACTGTGAACTATTGTATATCCCATTAATAAACACATGTTTTTATGCAATGGGTGTGAACTGCTACACCCACTCACTACACTGAGAACACATTCAATACAAAGAACTATATATTTTCTGTTTCTTTTCATTGTAACAAATATGAATGGCTCTTATACTGTTGACTAATATTTCCCAAACACTGTATAATACTGAGGACTACTGTATATCCCACTGATGTATACATGTTTCTATGCATGTGGCTCAACTGTTGCACCTACCTACTACACTTCATTGCCTCTACCTCTTGTTGGTCTCATTTACCATCACAACTGTATAGTGCAGTAGTGTAACATTACACACCTATTATATCCTTGGACACAATCACACTGTCACTCTCTTATGTCTTGATTCTATCCTCTTCTCCGGTTCTCCAGGCACCTTCTCGGTGCCCAGCATCAACAGAGTCACTGTCGAACCCTTACTAACGTTTCTACTGTTTATGCTTTTCCTATTATATGGTATCACATTTTCTCAGATTTACATTCAAGATGGCCGTCGCTTTCACCCTTTCAGCCCAGTCACACCAAAGAGGGTCGTCAGTGCAGCTTATTTAACCTAGTCCCTTTTCCATGTCAACTGCACCTCTGCCTCCTACTTAATCTACTAGTATTTCCCCTTGCAGATCATTACTCGATCTCGCGTTTACCGGACAGCTCACCACTACGCTACTACTCGGTAAGTTCCCAACTCGCCTTCGCCACGCTCATCGTAACGCGGTCCTCACTGCCACTAGTTAACGCATTTTGCTAGATATTTCCTAAGAACGAGAATCGCTTCTATTACTCCATGTTTTAAGCGTTCCTTTCCCCCCTAATCACTCTAGTTATACCCACACCCCTACGCTCCTCTTCACGGGCAACAGTCACTTCAATGTGCTTATCACTTACCTCGCCTTACGATCGAGACTCGCACTTTATCCTTTCTCTCAGTGATTTTCTCACCGTTATTTAGTGCACGCCCTCGCCCCTGCGGTCATTTTTAATTAACTAGACTCACGTGTGTCGAGCCCTCACCAGCCGCTCACCACGACCCGGGTTATATTTTTTGCATTCTCCCAACCGTGACTTGTTCATTTTGAGGCCACTGTACACCCCGATTCTGTGTCTTTATACCGGTGTGACTCTTACTCAGACGCAACAAATAATTCTTTTGACCTTAAATCACCAATTACCAACCGCTTATTTAAACTGGATATTCATTCACCGGCTTTTATTGCGTTTACTCTTTTTTAAAATCCTGCCCTCGCTTTATATACCTATTTTCTTCCCTGTTACCACTTTAGGTCATTTTATAGGCTTATCAGGGCCTTCTCATATCTTCGATTTCATGCAAGCCTTTTACACACGCACCTGCAGCTGCCTGGCGCAGCCATACCTATTTCAGTTCTTTACCATTTACTCAGGTATGTTCTCACTGACCATTCTTATCTTTCTTCTATTTATATAGATTTTCCTTTCTCTCTAATCCAACTTTTCCTCACCTTTTTCCTTCTTATCGCCTTACCTTTACATTTTTCCCCACCTTTTTCCTTCTTATCACCTTACCTTTACATTTTTTAGCTCTCTACGTTTTCCCAACTATCCTGTCACACACGATTACTTTTCCCATTCTATTTCTCTCTTTTTCTCTGATCCATCTCACTCACTTTCTCTCCAGCCCACCTATACTTCACTACTACACACCACCACCAAACCTACTTAAGCCTGCTGTCCCAGGTATGACTCTCACCCTTCTGTTATGCCCTCTGGGCTCACCGCCTTCATTACTGTTTCTTTTTTCTAAACTTGCATTTAGCCGTATCTCCCCTTTATCTTTTCTACTTTCTCTCCTGCATTTCTCGTAGACTTTTAAGTTTCTCCCTATTGCACAACAATTGCATGCTCACACTGCTTCAAATTGCATATACTCTATTACTCTCCAACATTTTGCTTTTATAGACCAACTTTAAAACTTGATCACGGTGCTGTTATTTGACCCCACTACCACTCACCTCTAAAGCCATGTTAATCACTTACTCACTTACACAATCAGAACGCTTTCTGGTTTCACACCAGATTCCAATACACACATATGTATCCAATGTTTGCTGTCATTACTTTATTACAGCCTTGATAAAGTCACTTGTGTGACGAAACACGTGTTGGCTGTATCTCCATGATGACTTAATGCTTTCTAAGCACCTACGAATAAAGACACCATCTGCAAACAGGATTTGAGACTCGTTTCAACTTTATACTTCCCTCAACTCTCGGAACCACACCAGGAATATCTTTTTCTGCCTTACTGTTGGACATTACTCTCTGTGTGCTGTGGCCAATGTTTTCCCATTTTTGCTCTAGGGTACTCCTAGTACCCGTTTTGGTGCCTACCGGGCAGTAAGGCACCGGGCCATTCTGCACCGGACTTTACTCTCACTTATCTATTCTGTTTAAACCACATGTCTACTGTCTAGAAGAGCGGCACCTCTCACCCTTACTGCCCCATTTCTCTGCTTTTCAATAAAGCAGTTTTTTTTTTTTTTTTGTAATGCAGCCCGTTTTCCTTAAAGGAAAACGAGATGCATTACAAAAACGAAAAATGAAACGTTTTCGTTTCATTTTTTCAGAGCAGGCAGTGGTCCGTAGGACCACTGCCTGCTCTGAAAAAATGTTTACAGTGTCATTCACAATGGGGAGGGGGCCCCATGGGGACCCCTTCCCTTTTGCGAAAGTGTTATCACCCATTTGAAATGGGTGCAAACTGCGATTGGTTTGCGTTCGCAGAACAATCCTACATTGCACTGTGAGTTGCAATTAGGAAGGGAACACCCCTTCCTAATTGCGAGTCGCAAACCCGTTTTGCGATTCGGTAACCAGGTTACCGAATTGCAAAACTGGGTTTGTGCATCGCAATGTGCTTTTTGCACGTCGCACACAGCGAAAGTCGCTGTTTGCGACATGCAAAAAGCTACCTACATGTGGGTCTTGGTCCCTAATTAGGTCTGGTGTTAACAAAGACATTTTGTTTTTATTAAACTTCTATTTCTCTCTCTTTCGGCTGGCCTTACTGTGAGTGATTGCATTCTGCTCTTCCACAAGGAGCATATTGGCACACAAAGTAGTTTTGTTCAGTGTCAGGAACTACAGTGGCAATCTGTGACGTAACGAAACTGGAGGGTGCCCCTTTGCAAAGAACATGGAGGAGCCCCCTATCCAGACTCACTCAGGGCAGGTGCTGTGCTGAAGGGGCCCCCCTGGAGGGCGGCTGCGGGGCCTTTGTTACGTGTGCTTATAGAGTTCAAAAACGTTTTGTTTTTTTTTTGCCAGTGTTTGTTACAATGTTGAGGGCCTGGTAGCTCCCACAACAATAAAGTGTTACAAATGCCATGTCAAAACAAGACACACATTGATGAAACTAAAAGACTTATAAAAATATGTCATATCAGTTGGCTTTGTCAGTGTTTGTTTATTTTCATGCTTCCCATAATCGTGTTGAAAATGGTTACACTGATTTTCCATTAGAAATATTTTTGGGAAATACTAGCATGCATCAAAACATTTTACTAAATGACACTTCATTTGCATCTAATCAGAGAGCATTCTGGGAGCATTATACTTAGCCTCATAGCCTAAACTTTTCAAACGTATATACACGTTTTTTTTTTTTTTTGTACTGGAACCAACGTCAGTAGTGAAGTGTGATCTTAAAACATTTATTTACAGCACTCACCCTAATAAAGAAGTCTTTCAAATAATGAACCATAAATACAAGTTGGAACAGCCTTATCTTTTGGAAACACATTACCTCAACTGCACTCTCTGTAAACAGGCAGCCAAAGGGTTTGTGATGCAGAGGGTTGGGCCTACTTGTCCCAAGGACAAAGTAAACATAAAAACTTGTTGCCCTTGACCCCAAACAAGATGTCCCGGGCGTCGGGCGATAGGAATTCCACATCCCTGAGCATATTTGGCTCTTTTGGGTGTTGATTTTACACATGGGCCAGGAGAGCTTGGCTAACTCCCAATATTGTCTCACTTACAATGGTGAACTGCTACACCCTTTGGCTTGGGTAGGCTACCGCCTGGAAAAACCTTCCAGACTCGGACACTTCTGAAAACTAGACAACCGGGGGGAGTCCAGGGTGGTGTGCTTCACATGCACCCCACATTATTTCCTTCCCCACAAAGCCCTCAAATCTCCAACTTTGCCTGAAGTCACGCATTTTCCCTACACTTCTGTGATGGAAACTTCCAGAATCTCCAAGATAGGACTCCCATGGTCCTTGGTTTGATCTGTTCCTGTTGCAAGCACTAGGCCCAGCCACAAAAGTGGGGCAGTATTTGTATTGGCACCGGTGGGGCAATGCTGGGTGTTAGGAATTTTCCCCAAGTTTCCATCACAGAAAAATAAGGAAAATGGGTGATTTCAGGCAAAGTTGGATGCATTGTGGGTTAAAAAAAAAAAAAATGGCATCCACGTTTAACCCCTTGTGTGCCTGGGATGAGGTGATCGCATCCAATCCACCGGTTCCCCGGTGCCTTGAACGAGATCTCCTCTTCCTGCTATGGGCCCCTGAGAGGGGGGTGGGGGGAGTGCCAGCGCTCCCCCCGATGGCCAGGCACACCCCTCCCCTGGGCAGGGATGGAAGGGGAATCGCTTCACCTTCCACCCCCCGTGACCCCCTGTGGCGTCTGATGACGTCAGCGAGCTTTGGCGCGCAGACCTCAGAGACATTCCCTCCGGCGCTGGAAGCTCAGCTTCCAGCACCCGATCAGAGGAGAAATGCAAAGCAATTCTCCTCCGATCACGTGAAGGGGACAGAGAAGCCTAAACGGAGAGGAAAGGCCTTTCCTCTCCTTTCAAGCTTCTCTGAGCATTTCTGCTGCCCGATCGCGATGCGATCAGGCAGCAAAAATGCCACTAGACACCAGGGATTTTTTTAATTTATTTCATAAGGAGAGCGGCCCCTTGGGCAAGGGCCGCTCTCCAGGGGGGCAATTAGTTTTTGGGCTGTTTCCTAATACAATTAGGCGATCTGCCCACAGGGGGGGGCAGAAATCCCCCTAGGCACCAGGGATTGTTTTTTTTTTTGTGTTTTATTTATTTGTGGGGAGTGACCACTTAGGCAAGGGTCGCTCCCCTGGGGGCAAAAAAAATGTCTAGACCATTTCTGCCCTCCCTGGGGGCAGATCGGCCTATTTTTATTAGGCCAATCTGCCCCCAAGGGGGGCAGAAACCACTAGACACCAGGGATTTTTTTTTTGTCAGTTTCACTTGAGTGGAGCGACCCCTTAGGCAAGGGTCGCTCTCCTGGCGGGTGGGGAATTTGTTTTAGGCCATTTCTGCCCCCTTGAGGGCAGATCAGCCTATTTTTATTTGGCCGATCTGCCCCGGGGGGGGGTGGGGGAGGGGCAGAAATCCCCTAGACACCAGGTATTTTTTTTGTTTTTGTTTGTTATATGTGGGGAGCGACCCCTTAGGCAAGGGTCGCTCCCCTGGGGACAAAGTTAATTCTAGGCCGTTTCTGCCCCCCTTGGGGGCAGATCGGCCTATTTCTATTAGGCTAATCTGCCCCCATGGGGGGCAGAAACCACTAGACACCAGGGTTTTTTTTTGTCAGTTTCACTTGAGGGGAGCGACCCCTTAGGCAAGGGTCGCTCTCTGGGGGGAGGGGGGGTGGGAATTTGTTTTGGGCCATTTCTGCCCCCCTGGGAGGCAGAGTTGCCTATTTTTATTAGGCCGATTTGCCTCCAAGGGGGGGCAGAATCCACTAGGCACCAGGGATTTTTTTTTTGCGCCAATTTCACGCTAGGGGAGCAACCCCGTATGCAAGGGTCACTCCCCGTGGGGGGCAAATTTATTTTAGGTCATTTCTGCTCCCCTTGGGGGCAGATCGGCCTATTTCTATTAGGCCGATCTGCCCCCGGGGGACAGAAACCACTTAGGCACCAGGGATCGGTGTGTGTGTTTTGTTTAGGGGGGGCAGCCCCTTGGGCAAGGGTCGCTCCCCAAGGGGGCACATTACTGTTGGCCATATCTACCCCCTTGGGGGCAGATCGGCTTATTTTTGGAAGGCCCATCTGCCCCCAAGGAGGGCAGAAAGCCCACCAGAGACAAGGGAAGATTTCTTTTCAAAATAAGAGGGTGGGGGGTATGGCCATACCCCCACCGCAAATAAATGGAGCCAAAGTTGTTCTGTCAACCAGTGGGCAGATGGGACAATTACCCCCAATCCACACCCCGGGGGGCAGGAAGTCTAGTCTACTAAATGCCAGGGAATTTATATAAAAAAAAAAAAGTGGGGGGTGGCTACCAACCAGTATAGGCATGGTTATGCCCCCACCCCAACTGAAGGGGGTAACAGTCTTTCAGCTCTCCCCCGCACAGTAAAACATCTTATCACACGGAAAGCAAGTGGATATTTGATTATTTGGGGTTTAGGTTTTACATTTGGGCCATGAGAGCTTGGCTAACTCTGAAAATTGTCCCACTTGGAATGGTGAGGGCTGCACATATTGGACTTTGGGACGCTGCCATGTAGAAAAATCCACAAGACCTAGACACATCTGAAAACTAAACATCTGGGTGAGTCCAGGGTGGTGTGCTTCACATGCACCCCGCACCATTTTCTTACCCACAATGCCCTGAAAACCTCCAACTTTGCTGGAAATCACAAATTTTTCCCACATTTTTGTGATGGAACCTACCGGAATCTGCAGGAATCCACAAAATTCCTACCACCCAGCATTGTCTCATTTATCCCGATAAAAATTCTGCCCCACTTGTCAGTCTAGAATTTTTTTTTTCCAAACTGCCCTTTTGGACCCGCTTTGGTTCCCCCTCAATTTCTACATGTTTTTGGCTCTTCCCTGTCACAGGCACTTGGCCCACCTACACAAGTGAGGTATCATTTTGACCGGGAGACTAAGGGGAACGTTGGGTGGTAGGAAATTTGTCCCGGTGCGGTCACCCCACACAGAAATGTGGGGAAAATGTGATTTTTTAGCTAAATTTGAGTTTTGCTGAGGATTCTGGGTAGGAAAGAACACTGGGGTATCTACGTAAGTCACACCTCCCTGGACTCCCTCGGGTGTCTAGTTTTCAGAAATATCTGGGTTTGGTAGGTTTCCCTGTATGGCTGCTGAGCCCAGGACCAAACACGCAGGTGCCCCCCTCAAAAACAGGTAGTTTTGTATTTAATATTTTTGATGTGTCCAGATAGTGTTTTGGGGCATTTCCTTTCGTGGGCACTGGGCCTACCCAGACAAGTGAGGTACCATTCTTATCGGAAGACTTGGGGGAACACTGGGTGGAAGGAAATTTGTGGCTCCTCTCAGATTCCAGAACTCTCCGTCACCGAAATGTGAGGAAAAGGTGTTTTTTTTAGCCAAATTTTGAGGTTTGCATAGGATTCTGGGTAACAGAACCTGGTGAGAGCCCCACAAGTCACCCCGTCTTATATTCCCCTAGGTCTCCAATTTTAAAAAATGCACAGGTTTGGTAGGTTTCCCTAGGTGCCGGCTGAGCTAGAGGCCAAAATCCACAGGTAGACACTTTGAAAAAACACCTCTGTTTTCTATAGAAAAATGTGATGTGTCCACGTTGTGTTTTGGGACATTTCCTGTCGCGGGCACTAGGCCTAGCCACACAAGTGAGGTACCATTTTTAGCGGGAGACTTGGGGGAACATAGAATAGCCATACAAGTGTTATTACCCCTGGTCTTTCTCTACATTTTTTCCTTCCAAATATAAGACAGTGTGTAAAAAAAGACGTCTACTTGAGAAATGCCCTGTAACTCACATGCTAGTATGGGCACCCCAGAATTCAGAGCTGTGCAAATAACCACTGCTACTCAACACCTTATCTTGTGCCCATTTTGGAAATACAAAGGTTTTCTTGATACCTATTTTTGACTCTTTATATTTCAGCAAATGAATTGCTGTATACCCGGTATAGAATGAAAACCCATTGCAAGGTGCAGCTCATTTATTGGCTCTGGGTACCTAGGGTTTTTGATGAACCTACAAGCCCTATATATCCCCCAACCAGAAGAGTCCAGCGGACTTAACAGTATATTGCTTTCAAAAATCTGACATTGCAGGAAAAAGGATCTACACAAATTACCCATTGCTGAATTCAGAATTTTGTCTACTTTTCAGAAATGTTTAGGTTTCTAGGATCCAGCATTGGTTTCACACCCATTTCTGTCACTGACTGGAAGGAGGCTGAAAGCACAAAAAAATATGTAAAAACGGGGTATGTCCCAGTAAAATGCCAAACTTGTGTTTTCTGATTCAAGTCTGCCTGTTCCTGAAATCTGGGAAGCTGGCGATTTTAGCATGCCATTTTCAGGGGGAAAACCACAAGCCTTCTTCTGCAGCTCTTTTTCCTAATTTTTTTTTTTTTTTTAATTTAAATTCAGCTCTGCATGTTCCTGAAAGCTGGGAAGATGGCAACTTTAGTACAGCCAACAGTTCAGGGACGTCATTTTTAGGAGAAAAAAAAGACACTTATCTGGAACACTGTGTGCTTCTTGGGAGGACAGAGTTTCCACTTCAGAGTACTTGGAGTAGTTGTCAATGACTACCATTGTGTACCTCCCATCAGGTGGACTGCCAAAGTTTAAACTGGCGCATGTCAGGGTTGCGGTGGCCCACTTTTGGTGTTGACAGGTGCTGGGGCTGACGCTGAGCTGGTGGCTTGATACCAGGGGCATGATCTCACCACCGCCTCCACTTTTTCACCCATCAGCGGAAACCATACTTTTGTGAGCAGCTGCCTTTCGTCTTGACCATCCCTTGGTGTCCCTCCAGGGCAATAAACAAACCCTGGGAATCTTTAGAATCCCCATGATGGTTGAAAAAAGGATGCAAATTTGGCGTGGACAGCTTTTATGTGGACAAAAAGTTATGGAGCCCTAAGTGCAAACTAACCCAAACAGCCAAAAAAGGTTTCAGCAGCGAAAGGGTTAAAATGTCACCAGCTTGTGATGATAGACTGACACACAATCTGTTCATTGGCATACACAAAGCATTGAACACCCACTTTTGTAATTAAACCACACCATACCACTAAGAGTGTAACAGGTTGCTTAATGAAAGCCCTAAACTGGAAAACATTGTCCCCAATAAAAAGAAGTCACCTAGTAACCTTATATCTAAAGGCAAGCACCACATCACCATTTTTGTGAAACCTCCGAATCCTAATCTTAGACTATGCACCAACACAGTCTTTAAACTTGGGATGCACTTTTTTCCATTTCATAGGAAGCAGATTGCAACACAAATCAGCTAACCACTTTGGCCTGACACGGACATAATAATGGAAAGCATCAAACCAACTTTCAACGTTTTGTTGGTCTGGGGAAACCAAACAAATTTCACAAAACGTCTGGAACAAACCTGTTTCTTTGGTCACCTCTATAACTGATTTGGACTTTGCAATTTGGATTGAAATATGGGGCATTTCAACATTGACTAACTTTTTTCGCCCACCCTTAATGTCTGAGGTTCTTCTTAAATACATTGATATAATGGAGATAAAGCACTTAATACATGACTTGATCAAATAAATACCGACATGTGAACTGACCTCTGTGAACACTACAAGCACAATCACAAGGGCAAAAATGATCCAAGCACTGTTTAGTTATGTGTTCATCGGGAGAGGTTCTGGGCTTCTAAACCAGATTTAATATGGGGTGATGCCAACAAAAAAAAAAAAAAAAAAAAAATTTGAAACACAATAAACTTGTATAAATATATATATTTTAAAAAGTAGGCAAAAGAAAGATCAAATGTTGGTAGGTGATAAAAATCTGACTATTGAGCTCATTTTTTTATTATATACCGAGCATAGTGCAGTCATGTTCTTTCCAACTTTGGGCCACAGAAAGCAGCAGTAAACCCCTGTAAAACTCACAGAAATATGGCAGAGAATCATATCACAAAACAAGAAGTATACAGGGACCCAAAAGAGTAAAGCAAAATGTTATAAATGGGGTTTTTGGTTGGCAGTCAGGTTACTCCCCTGTCCAAGCAAAAGCCCTCACTCTAGTCAGGGTAAGTCACACACAATCCAAGATTATCCTGTGCCCACCCTCTGGTAGCTTGGCACGAGCAGTCAGGCTTAACTTAGAAGGCAATGTGTAAAGTATTTGTGCAATAAATCATACAATACCACCATATAGCACCACAAAAATACACCACACAGTGTTTAGAAAAATATATAATATTTATCAGGATAATTGTAGGTCAAAAAGAATAAAGATGCAATGGAAAATTGTAGAAATATCACAGGAAAGTGATATAAGGTGTCTTAAGTCTTTAGAATATACACAAAGTCTCTTTCAAGCACAAGTACCTGGTTGGGAGTGGAAAAATCTCCTCAGAGGGCCACAAGAGAAGAGGTGCGTGGAAAAAGGGGTGTGCGCGTCGATTTCTCCCCAGCACACACGGACTTGCGTCGTTATTTTCCACGCGGGGAAGTCGGGCGTCGTTTTCCGGCGCGTAGACAGTCTCTTTCTGTGGATCGAGGGGATTACCAGATGTCCCGGGTCTGTGCGTGGATTTTCCTGCTTGTTCTCCGGCTGCGCGTCGATCTGCGGGGCTGCGCGTCGAATTTACGATCTCACAGCAGGCGTCGCATCGATTTCTCCTCTAGACTTCGATCTGCGGGGCTGCGCGTTGAAATTACGATCTCACGGCAGGCGTTGCATCGATTTCTCCTCTAGAGGTCGGGCGGCGTTGTCCTTGCGAGGCCGTGCGTCGGATCTTCGATCGTCCCAAGAGCGTCGCGTCGATCAGCGTCGGTGTGCGGCGTTTTTCTCGCCACGAAACAAGCTGTGCGTCGAAATTTTCGGCGCACGGAGCGTCCAAGTAAAAGAGAGAAGTCTTTTTGGTCCTGAGACTTCAGGGAACAGGAGGCAAGCTCTATCCAAGCCCTTGGAGAGCACTTTCACAGCCAGACAAGAGTTCAGCAAGGCAGCAGGGCAACAGCAAGGCAGCAGTCCTTTGTAGAAAGCAGACAGGTGAGTCCTTTGAGCAGCCAGGCAGTTCTTCTTGGCAGGATGTAGTTTCTGGTTCAGGTTTCTTCTCCAGCAAGTGTCTGATGAGGTAGGGCAGAGGCCCTGTTTTATACCCAAATGTGCCTTTGAAGTGGGGAAGACTTCAAAGAGTGGCTAAGAAGTGCACCAGGTCCCCTTTCAGTTCAATCCTGTCTGCCAGGGTCCCAGTAGGGGGTGTGGCAGTCCTTTGTGTGAGAGTAGGCCCTCCACCCTCCCAGCCCAGGAAGACCCATTCAAAATGCAGATGTATGCAAGTGAGGCTGAGTACCCTGTGTTTGGGGGGTGTCTGAGTGAATGCACAAGGAGCTGTCAACAAAGCCCAGCCAGACGTGGATTGTAAGGCACAGAAGGATTTAAGTGCAAAGAAATGCTCACTTTCTAAAAGTGGCATTTCTAGAATAGTAATATTAAATCCGACTTCACCAGTCAGTAGGATTTTGTATTACCATTCTGGCCATACTAAATATGACCTTCCTGCTCCTTTCAGATCAGCAGCTGCCACTTCACCAGTGTATGAGGGCAGCCCCAATGTTAGCCTATGAAGGGAGCAGGCCTCACAGTAGTGTGAAAACGAATTTGGGAGTTTTACACTACCAGGACATATAACTACACAGGTACATGTCCTGCCTTTTACCTACACAGCACCCTGCCCTAGGGGTTACCTAGGGAACACATTAAGGGTGACATATGTAGAAAAAGGGGAGTTCTAGGCTTGGCAAGAACTTTTAAATGCCAAGTCGATGTGGCAGTGAAACTGCACACACAGGCCTTGCAATGGCAGGCCTGAGACAAGGAGAAGGGGCTACTTAAGTGGGTGGCACAACCAGTGCTGCTGGCCCACTAGTAGCCTTTAATTTACCAGCCCTATGCACGTAGAGTGCACCTTACTAGGGACTTATAAGTAAATTAATAGTCCAATCAGGAATGATTCCAGGTTACCATGTTTTAGGGGAGAGAGCATATGCACTTTAGCCCTGGTTAGCAGGGGTAAAGTGCGCAGAGTCTATAAACCAGCAAAAACAGTGTCCAAAAAGTGGAGGGAGGCAGGCAAAAAGTTAGGGGTGACTACCCTAAGGCTGTCAGGTCTAACACAAAATAAAACACCGTTTGCTAGGTTGGCTTTCAAACAAAATCCTACTTGAAAGAGAGATGCTCCTCTGAGAATAGCATTCTTTCAATTTTCCGCTGCCATCCCCAAGAATGTTGTGAAAATCAGATGTGATGTAGAAGAAATTACGCTCTCTCAAAAGTTTTGAATATGCAAAATTAAGCATTGTGTCATTTAAGTAGAAACAGTTATTACAGTGAACAAGTAGAGATCAAGTGACTAACTGTTGTGTTGGAATGTACTGTGTCGGGGCATTCGCCTTGACGGTAGAACTATGACGGAGTGGTGTTCTTTTGTGCTCGGGGAATGAGAGAGGCTATTGACCGTGATGGATGGGAGAGGACCTGTTCCGTTGTATGCGGCACGCAAATAAAGTGGAGAAACCAGTAAAAGTGTCTGCAGTGCTTAATTAAAGGGAAGAATCTACACAACAATATGTGGCGACAAGGGACGGAAGAACCCAGTGTTCCTTTTCAACGAGTCTCAGGAGGGTGTATTGTTCACCTGCTTACTTCATACAGCGTGAACTTTAAGTGGAGCGGGCGCTTCATTTTCGAATAAATATTCGGACTGGGGGCAGCACTCATGATTTTTACACACAATGCTGGCATGAATGGAAGCCCGCGACCTCTTCTGAACGGTCGTTCAGTTAGGCACGCGAGTCAGCGAGCACACGGCGCTTAGCCTCTAGAGCGCAATGACGTATTGATTTGTTGTCGGCTGTTGTCAAGGCGACACTTTGTTTCCAAGGAAGTTAGACGGCGAAGTGTTTTTTTTTTTGCTGTCGAAGAACAGAGACTGTTTTTTTTTTTTAAAGATATAGTGTCATTTGGAAGAAGAGAAGTATTATTAAAAGAAAAAAGGAAAATAAATTGTTGAATTGGGTTGGAACAGGTCGGACTCCTATCGTAATTTCGTACTGCACTGTTCTCTATATAATGGCACAACAGAACTTCAGTATAAGCCCTCCACATGCGTTTTGGGCCTCCAAAACAGAACCCTCTATGAAGTGGACTGATTGGAAAGATTATTTTGTTAATTACATGAAGGCCATTGATGAGGAGGGAAAGATGTCTGCGGAACAGAAAAAAAAAAATCTTATTGCATTCTTTGGGTCCAGTTGGGTTGAAGACCTATAGTAGGATGCAGAAAACTATACCAAGTGGAGATGGAAACATTTTTCCAGCAGCTTTACTGGATCTTGACAAGTATTTTGCACCTAAAGTATGTATTGGCATTACAAGATTCAAATTTTTTCAACGTAAAAAGTATAGAGCGGAAGGGGTGGATGATTATGTGGCAGAGTTGAAGAAATTAGCTATTGATTGTAAATTTGGTGTGCTACATGACGATCTCATCAGAGATCAATTGGTCATGCATGCTCATAATCAGTCTATAAAGGAACGTTTATGAATAAATGGTGATGCCCTGCTGGAGGATTTTCTTGCTATAATATATAAAGCTCAGATTTCGGGAAGATGTGCGACAGAGCTGAAACCTCCAGATAAAGAGGAAGGTGGTGTTTCCAAAGTTAACAACCGGAAGTCAGAGAAAATTCCAGCATTTAATCACAAAGAGAAAGTGGAATTCAAAGATAAAAGGTGTTATCACTGTGGCAGTAAAGATCATTTGGTGTTTTCAAAATCCTGTACTGCTGGGAAACAAAGGTGCAATAACTGCGGCATGTTTGGTCATTTTGGCAAGGTGTGTCAAAGGAAGAAGAGCAGTGTTAAATGTGTGTACGAGAATAAGGATGGCAGGAATGGTGATTCGGAAGAGGATAGTGAAGATACGAACGTTATTAAGAACTTTCAAGACTAATTTGTATTAAATATTAATGGAGGTGCCTTGCTTTAAAAAAAAATAAAAAAATAAAAAAAGTGTGCGAAATGAAGATTGGTGGTGTGGACATCAAGATGCATGCGGATTCAGGGTCGCCGTTTACCATAATTAACGATGATGTTTGGAAAGATAAATTTGTACCTAAGATAGGAAAATATTTGTTACCTCCGGATATTGAACCAAAGAGTTATACGGGCGAAAGAATCAACATCTTTGGTTACAGATGGCTGGTTTTCCAATTCAAAGGCAGGAGTACTAGAAACAAACTGTACGTGGAGGAGAAAGGACCTTCTGTTTTGGGTTGGAAAGACCAAGGGAAGTTGCATATGATATTACATCCTAACAGCAAGGATAAAGTGCTCTTGGAAGTTCAATGGAAGGGGAACTAGAAAGGAAGTTTCTGAAGGTTTTTGGCAAACAACTTGGGAGAGTAAGTGGGTTTGAGCATAAAATTGTTCTGAAACAGAATGCACAGCCTAAAGTGCATCAATTGAGACCTGTGCCTATAATGGTGAGGGAAGAAGTGTTGAATGAACTGGAGAAACTGGTACAATTGGATGTTATTGAGCCCATTGAGAGCTTGGAATGGATTGCACCAGTAGTTGTAGCACGACACAGTAATGGAAAAATCCGTCTTTGTGTAGACCTGCGCCATCTCAACAACAACATTGTCATAGACCAACTCCCTTGGCCGAAAATAAAGGAAATGGTGTCTACTTTGAATGGTGCCACTTGGTTTTCTAGTACTGATTTATCTGCGGCATGCCACCAAATTCCTTTGTCACCACAATCACGGAAATTAACAGCTTTTATTACCCATGTGGGTTGTTTTCAGTTTAAGAGAATGCCTTTCGGTTTGGCATCGGCGGCGGCGGCTGTTTTCCAGCGGTTGATGCATAAATTGTTTGGGAAGGAAAAGGGCGTGGTGTTTTTCCAAGATGACATTCTTGTATTTGGAAACGATAGGGAATGTCATGATGGGAGACTGCAACGTGTGTTGATTGTTTTGGAAGACAATGGTTTGACTCTTGAAATGAGCAAATGCAAGTTTGCGGAAAGGAGTGTGACATATTTGAGACGTTATTAGTGGTGAGGGGGTTAAGCCTAAACTATCTTTAGTGAGAACAATCAGGGAAACATCACAATCTTGTAAAGATGATGTGAGGTCATTCTTAGGCATGGGTAGAGTTTTGTGCAAAGTTCATTCTGAATTTTGCAGAAAAAGTATTCAACATAAGACAACTTCTTTAAAAAAAAATGTGAAATTTTAATGGAGCTCAGAGTGGGATTCGGAATTTAGAAGTATTAAAGGAAGTTTGTGTAGAGTTCCTAATTTGAGTAGTTTTGATCCGCAACTTCAGTGCTACTTAACCAAAGATGCAAGTGATAAAGGCCTGGGTGCTGCGTTATCACAAAGGGATGACAGTGGAAAGGAGAACATTATTCTGTTTGCGTCCAGATCCTTGAAGTCAGCGGAGGAAAAATACCTTATTATTGAAAGGGAGGCGCTTGTGTGTGCATGGTGGTTGGAACATTTTCGCTCTTTTGTGTGAGGAAGGAGTGTTATCCAATGTGATCATAAACCATTGATGAAGCTCATGTCTTCAGAGGGCAGTGTTGTGGCGTCAGCTAGATTCGCGAGAATTTCTAGGAGGATGAGGGAGTATATTTACAATGGTGTATGTACCAGGAAGGAAGATTGTGTTAGCTGATTTTTTTCTCTAGAATGCCGTGTCCTCTAGAACAGTGTTTGGAGGATCCATGAGATGAATTTAAGGTAGCATTTGTTATTAATTCAGGCGAACCAGCTTTAAGTAAGAACAGGTGGGAAGTGGAACAAAAGGAGGATGTGGAATTGCAGTGTGTACTAAAATATATGAGGGAAGGGTGGCCTAAGAAGGATTTATTGTCAGAAGGGTGTAGGCATTTTTGGGAGGTTAGGTCCGAGTTATCCTTAGAGAATGATTTGATTTTGAGGGACAATAGGTTTGTTCCTCCCAAAAATCTACGTGAAAGCATCCTGGAATTGTGCCATGAGGTTCATTTTGGCATTGTGCGTATTAAAACTATTGTCAAGGAGTATTTTTGGTGGCCAGGAATTGATAGGGTGGTGGAGAGGTTTGTACATAATTGTCACATTTGTTCATCTGCTGATAAGACCTTGCACACTTTGAGGCCACCTATGGATAAGAAGGTGGTTCCAGTAGTATCATGAGAATGTGTGGCCATAGAGCTAATGGGACCTATCGGAGAACAGCAGGAGTACTTGGTTGTCATCATGGATCTTTTTTCCAAATGGCAGGTGGTTAGCGTAGTCAAGAAGGCTGATACTGCTGATCTGTTTAAATCAGACATTTTGTTCAGAAGGAATTCCAGCTTTGCTCTCGAGTAACAATGGACTACAATTTGTATCGAACAGTGCTAGAGTATATTTTGAAAGAGTTGGTTTATTGCACAAGACCTCCTCATTGTACAATCTGAGTGGGAACGGTTGTGTTGAGAGATTTAACAGTGTTGAAGGGAGTTATTCAAGCAGCTATGAGAAAGCAGTGTGATTGGCATATTGCAGTGTGGAAGGCTGTTTGGGCGTATGGAGTAACAGAGAATGAGTCCACTGGTATTAGTCCATTTGTTGCTATGAGAGGTAGGAAACCTAGATGCCAATTTAATCCTGCATGGTTATATGAGTGTAGGATGGATTTTTGGTCTTTGAATGGTGTACGTAAGAGGCTGGAAAGAACGCAGGATGAAGCAAGTCATATTTTGATAAGGCACATGGTGTGAAAGAAACTCAGATTAAGGCTGGGGACTGGGTAAGGGTTAAAAAACCCTTCAAAGTGGTGAAAGGTTAGAGCCAATATTTCAAGCCGGAACACGTAAAAGACGTGTCACACAATGCTGTGAAGTTGCAAAGTGGGAAAGTGTGGAACATGAAACAAATTGCCTTGTGTTCAGAAGAGCATGGAGGTGAGAAATTGAAGAAATTAGGATGACAAGGTGGGTGATCCTTTTGGTATGGATGATGATATGTCAAATGTGTCAGGCACGCCACTAAGGGATGGTGGTAATGGCATGTCTGAAGGTTCTTGTAACGAATTAACTGGAGGAGCAGTTGGGGGTAACGAAAGGGAAAGCCTTGGTGGGGAAAGGGCACAAGTTCAGGGGGAACATGAGTCACGACGAGATTCGCATGTGTTGGAACATAACCAGATTTTGGACACTAATAAGAGAAGAAGTTACCAGTGTGATTAAAGGATTTTGTATTAGATTAAGTGTACAAGTGTTCTGTTTTTATTCTATGTTGTTTCTCTCACTATTTGTAATTCTTTTTACGAATTATTATTATTATTATTCTTTTTCCTTTCTTTGTTTTTTTTTATTATTATTAAGGAGGGAGGGTGTATTGTGTTGAAATGTACTGCGTCGGGTCATTCGCCTGGACGCTAGAATTATGACAGAGTGGTGTTCTTTTGTGCTCGGGGAATGAGAGAGGCGGTTGACCGTGACGGATGGGAGGGGACCTGTTTTGTTGTATGCGGCACGCAAATAAAGTGGAGAAACCAGTAAAAGTGTCTGCGGTGACTAGTTAAAGGGAAGAATTACACAACAATATCACAACCGTTTAAAAAAAAAAACGTCAAAACATACTAAATATAAAGCAGTTTCAGTTACTGCTGTTGGCAAATGAGTGACGAACTACAACTGCCAAATCTGTAACTTCCAGAAGCACCTGCTCCTATCATTTATTTCTGTTTCAAATGCAACCAGGCTGCGCAACACTGATGACATTCTTTAGCATGTTAATGGCTGTCTTGCTAAATATATACGTTAAGTACACCTTGATCCCACCCTGCGCTCTTGGAGCCAGTCCCTTTTATGTGAATATACGAAATACATGACCCCCGAATGAAAAACGTGGTGGGCAAAAATGTGCTGCGATATTACTGAGGCATCCCACACCCGTGGAATCACGTTACCGCTAAAACTGCTAAAAGATTCACGAGGAGTCGTGCAAGCACAGCCGTTTTAAACAATTTCCACCACCACCACCTGGAAGGTGTATTTATTATATATTTTTTCTTAACGACGTCAAGTGGCACCATACCGCTAGGCTGCCTTTCACCAAGTCCTACTTTTCAACTCAGACACACCAGCCATGCAGACCCATGGTACAATGGGTGTTGAAACTACAAGTCCCAGCATGCTCGTCGCTACCAGGTGCAATATTTTTTCCCTGCAGTTTTAGGGTCACGGCGTGACTTGAATGCTGCTGGCAGCCAAGCCATGTGTTACTTACTCACTGACAAAATAATGTCACTCCATCCATTCCCCCTAATGAATACCGTCAGACTCTGCTGGGCCCACAAGTGACTGAGCCCTCGCCTCATCGGTCTCCAGCAGCCGCCATTGGCCACCCCAAATGTGAAGGTCGCCCCCTTTCTCCTAGATACAGGGAGCCTGCATTCCCAACATTGAGGGGCGCTGGGTGACGATTCCGCGGCTGGCGAAGCTCTGGTAGATCACCGCCCGTCCCCCGGACCTCCTCCGCGGGTTACCTTAGTGACAGGCGTCCGCAGAAGCGTCCATGCGCTCTTCCTCCCCAGCGCCTCTGACGCCTGGCTGCAGGGCATGGGCGCCGCCATCACTGCCGTCCTCAGAGACGCGACGCGCATGCGCCCTGCGGCCAACCTGCCTTTCGTGAAAACGTGCCTCCGCGTGAGACCTGTCCTACCCGGAAGGGTCAGGCTGACTTTTTAGCACGCGAACTTCACCTTTGGAAGCCTGACCGCGTGCAGGGTTGATTGCGCAAGCGCACTTCGAGCCAGTGACATTTAACGCGCGTCAAGACTTGCCTGGATAGAGTTCCTAACTTTCTAAAAAAAAAAATACTGTCCGGTTTTTAACTTTTTTGCGATTTTGGGCCAGCAAATTAGTCATTTAACATATGTAAGTGTAAACTGGGCTGGAGAGTGTCCGTATTTGCCGCAGGCCGCAATCGACAACTATATTTATAACTACATAGCTGGCAAGTTTTCAGTTGGCTTATGTGTGGCATTCCCATGTGTGCAGTGTCTTTATTTGTGGTATTTTAAGGCTTAAGTGTGACACTTTAAATGACACTTTATTGTGAGTGAACTACACCTTTTTTTTGTAAAGGTGATGGTGTAAATGGGGGGCTTTAAAGAGGTGCAACAACATGAAACCATCAAACGCAGGTGATGTGGACATTGGCACATCTGACCTGAGCCACAGAGTATTCATAAATTGAATTTAGGAGTCTTTCCTGTATCTTCCTAATCTCTCCATCTTCTTACATGCCTCTCTTTTTTTCTGTCCCTCCCTCTCCCCCATGTCCACAATCCTTGTTTCATTCTTTCCTCCCGTTAGAGGGAAATCTGTTAATAAAATAAAACAGATCAATTTGACACAATAATATAGGTTTAATCGATTTTCAGCTGGGAACAACAGGCAGTCTCAACATAGAGGCCATGACTGAAGTTCAAAGTTCTGGTTCAAACACCAGTAGCATTTATACTGTAAAAAACACAAAAACTGTGGTCAAGAGTTCACCATTGACGTAAGCAACTACAAGCAGTACAGATAAGATAATGAGGTGCCTCTGGAAAGAAGCACTTGCACTTGTTGGCCTCATGGGTGGGTAAGTTACACTGACGTCATTCACCATATCTATCTTTCTGCACAACAAGAGATTATATGTTGCGTGCTGCTCATGGTAGCCCTGCCTTGCAAATACTTATCTGACCATTACACAGTTCCCCTTACCACAATATGAATGACTTGTGGTTTTTAGGACCCCTGTGCTAAGGAAGGATACACCCTTATTGTTCCACCCTGTTCGTGCTAAGTGAACATTTTGAAAGCAACAGTTGGTGCAGCTTTAAAGAAAAACTCTCTTTCTAATGTGGCTTGGGCCTCTTGTGTGTTTCAGCACAGCTACCTTAACAATGCAGCATGTGTATAAGTTTCCTAAGTAATAAGTGTTTGTTTGTCCTAAATATGACCTGCCTTTTCTATTGAACCCACAGTCTGTCTTTTTTTTAACGTCATGTATTAAACCTTTCACTACTTACATTGGTTTACAAGTATCTAGCCTAAAATGTTTGTATTGGGATTTGGGAACTTATGTTTGTTTGTATGTGATGTATTCCTATTCTTCCTACATCATTTCCCCCTTAAGTTGATTATTCAACTACTTTTCCTACCTTATCATCTACTAATGAAATTAGGGGAATCATCACATACCCACTACTCTGTCCCTCCCAATTTAGCTGTTATCCTTTTGCAACATGCTATTATTACCTGAAAAATAAGACACATCAAAAGCAACAACACAATCAAAGGCAACAAGGCCTTGAACAACCCTGACATCCAGGACGGCACCCATTCGAACCAGCCCTCGAACCACCCATCAGGGGCACCCCTCTCATCGATCATTTTCTTTTGTAGATCATGCAATGTCTGAATGGCCTGAGTTAATGTCCCATTGTCCGCATGATTGGCCGGCACATAAGTGCAATAGGCCGATCCAATCTTCTTACACACCCCTCCTTCCATGGCCGTCATTAAATCAAGTACATATCTGTGTTGCATTACCATCAGCCTAAGGGCTCGGAGTTCTTCCTTGATAGCATTGAACCCATCTTCAGTTGCATTTATGGTCTTCATCAATTCAAAGTGCGTGATCTGCAGCCAGTGTGCAGTTGCCTTCGTCTGAATGAATGGTAGGATGCTACCAAAAAAGATCTGGGCATCATTAAATAGTCTATGTTCCTGTGGAACGTCTTTCCACACTTTAGTACCAAGAAACTCAGCAGCTCGTTTTGTCCGGTAATGATGAAGCAAGGTTGTTGGACGGCTCATGGGATGGTCATGTAACTGAGGGATGTCAACACCTTGTATTACCAGGGAGGGGGTGTGCAAAGTCACTAGGGAGCAGAGGCCATTCCAGTTCGGGGGTAGTTGCATGTGGAGCCGGGCCCCACACATCCAGTAGTGATCCATCAGGCTGGAGGTGCTGCCCTGCATATCAGCGTTGTAGGTGGTGATGTTGCAGTTGAGGTTACTCCCCACCTTCACTGTCCCTTTCCCTCTGAAACAAAGAGAAAACTGTGTTAATTTAATTGCTATTCTAGGGTGTATGGTAGTCCCTGTCCATGTATATCTCTGTATGTTCGCATCCCATATTTCCTGACACTGGCCTATTATCTTATTAAAGCTTAGTGGACCTTATGTCTTGGTACCATTCCATAATGATATTGCTCTACATGAGAACTTGGCCTCGGTATGCCATTTATCATGGGCAAATACTGATCCTGTGATACTAAGAACTGGCCTGCCTGCGTAATCAGGGGGCAGGGGTTTAGCTAAATAGTTACTACATTCAGGTGATGGGTAAGACCTTCCAAAAATACCTCGACGTAATACCCATTTTTCCCAATCTGGGTGAAACATTGTTTGCCCTGCTTCCTTCATTCTTGATATCTCTTCCATTATCTCTTGTTTTTCTGTCAGGACTTGTAGGACTTCTGGGGTGGTGTCAAATCTAGTTGTGTTAACTCGTGCAGTAGCAGGACTAACGTGAGTTGGCTGTAGCTGTGCTCTCATTCTGCATAAAAATAGGTTCAGGAGACAATGTGTAATGTTTGTGGATACCTCTTTAGGGAGATGCAATTTATCTACTCCAGCAGCATGGGGGATGAGAGAGCATACATAACAACTGGTGTTGGATGTGGATGTGCCTATACTGTGCATGTGCTGATACCACACATTGTCAAACAAAGCAATATGGAGAGGTTGATGGTCAGTATCATTATCAACAGTTCTACGCATGCGTGTATAATTGATATAGGATCAAAAAAATTAAAATATCCAAGGGCTAAAAGCAGCAATATCAGTGCAACGAGGAGGAAAAACAAACATAAAACACATAACTTAAAAGTAGAATTGTCTAAGATTGAAGCTTTAGAGGGAGGCTTTACTCCAGTTGCTTCTGCTGTTCTCCCCCCTCTTTTTCCTGCTCGGTGTCCAAAGGGATGGATGGCATGGTTGGGGCCAGGCGGATATCCTGGAGGTGGTACCATGGTTTGTGGCCTTGGACTTTCACTGCTGTAGTCGTGCTTTCCCGTCACTGGGAAGGGTCCATTGAATTTGCATTCCTTCCACTTTCTGACAAAATTGCGAATATATACTAAAGTTCCCAAAGGTAATGGTGTTTGTTGATCTTTTACAGGAGATGCGTTGGCGCGCTTCTTGGCTGCACGTGTAACCTGTTTAGAGAAGAACTTTGGAACTTTGGTTAGCTCAGACATGTATTCATTCATTTCAGTTTGTACAACTTCAGGTGTACTCTCAGTCTCCAATTTATGTCTAGTTGATGGCACAAATGTGCTCATTGTTCTACCTGTCACTATTTGATGGGGAGTTAAATGATGATCTGATCCTGGGGTATTTCTCAAAGCAAAGAGTGCCACAGGGAGGCAGTATAACCATTTCTTCTTCAATGTCACACATAGTTTACTTATTTTGTTATTGAGGAGGCCATTAAGGCGCTCCACAATTCCATTGCTTTGTGGATGATAAGCTGAGGACAATTTGTGTGTTATTCCTAACAAGGTGGTGAGGTGAGAAAAGATATTATTGACAAAATGGGTGCCATTGTTGGATCTGATCCCCTCAGGGACACACCACTGCGGTATTACCTCACGGATCAAAAAATTAGCAGCAGATTTGGCATCACAGTGAACACAAGGTCCTGTTTCAATCCACCTTGATAATGGGCAGACTACAACTATAAGATAGCGATAATGATTGCATCTGTCAATCATATCAATGTAGTCAATGTGCAGTTCCTTAAAGGGACCTTGTGGGCGAGGTATTGTGGAAGCTATTACCTTAGAGGTGGGATTTTGGTGAATACTGCTGGCACACTGTGCAGGTGTGTATGTACACTGTAATCATCTCATGTAAGTTAGGGACAAACCAATCATGACGTATTTGGAGGGACATATTGTCTCTAGCAGTATGTGAAGGAAGATGTAGCTGGTTTAGAGCTATCAGTAGCAATGCTTGGGGCATGACAGGCTTCCCTGTTGATATTTGTCTGTATATTAAATCTGTTCCTGTCTGTGTGCATCCTCTGGCTTCCCACAACTGTTTCTCATGCTCTGGTGCATTTTCTTGTATCTCTCTTATATGCAGGTGAGCTGTCTCTGTGTAATGTCTGGATGCATTCAAAGGGTCTGAAGATGTCAATGTTTCACTAGCTAACAAAACTGTGGTATATGTATCACTAAGAGGGCGTGTTGCTGCATCTTTGGCTGCCCAATCAGCCAGGGCATTTCCACGGGACACAAAATCCTGAGCATTAGTGTGGGCTGGTCATTTCACTACTGCAACTGCATGTGGCAGTGTTAAAGCTTGTATCAAGTCCTCTAAAAGGGGGCGGTGCATGACAGGGCTTCCATCAGACTTGCGAAATCCCTGTCTATTCCACCGCATAATGCTGGAATGCACTGTTGTAGTGACATAGACTGAATCAGAGTATACTGTTATTATTTCTCCTTCGCCTTGTTTGATGGCTGCCACTAAAGCTACTAATTCAGCAGCCTGGGCTGAATATTGAGATAGCAAAGTTATCTGTTCAGTTATCTGCAGTGTGTCTGAAGAGTTGTGCTGCATCGCTCTGACCACTGCAGCACCTGTATGTCTTACCCCTGTGTCCTGATCCGTTGTGGAAGATCCATCCACAAAATATACAACACTACCTGGAATGGGGTCTTCTGTTGCTTGGCTGCACTCATCTGGAGTATATGTGGCACAATCATGGGCATCATCATCAGTGTCTGAAATGGGGTGTGCAAAGAAGGTAGCAGGATTGACTGTGTGGCATTTAACCACCTTTAAGGATGGTAATGATAATATTATCTCGTAGCCTGATACTCTCTGTGTTGTTAGTGTTGTTTAAGCTTTCTGAATTATTGCAAACACAGCATGTTCAGCATACAGTGTCAAGGGTGCACCCATGACAATGGGAGCACTTTTCTCTTCTTCAAAGGCTGCTGTGGCTAGTGCTTGTTCACAAGGGTAATGACTTTTCATGACAGAATCAAGTAGGCCACTAAAATATGCAATTGGTTTGTGGCCTAAAGGATACTTTTCGGTGATGACAGCCGTCATCACCTGGTCATTACAGTGGCAAAAAAGGAAAAACTCTTTGTTATAGTCTGGTGTTCCTAACACTGGTGCATTTGTTATCTCTGTTTTTATTTTACTGAAGGTTTGTTTCATCTCCGTAGTCCATGTTATCCTGTCTTTCTGTGTTTTCGCCCGTTTGATAGATGCAAGCAGTGGGGATATTAAAGTACTGTAGTCAAAAACCCATTGTCTGACATAATTACATAAGCCTAGGAACTTCTGCATTCCTTTCACAGTCTCAGGTTCTGTCATCTGCTGAATGGATTCTGCTCTCCCTGGCATAACTCGGCGGCCTGATGCTGACAGTAGTTGCCCCAAGTATTGAACTTCTTCCTGACAGTACTGTAATTTGTCCCTGTCTACATTGTAACCTCTTTGAGCAAGAGTGCACAACAGGGACACAGTGTCCTTTCTACACTGCTCTTCTTTTGGACTACAGGTCAGTAGGTCATCAACATGTCACATTGAAAATTGGTGAGGTCATTCTTGAACGTCCTGTTAAAGACACTAGGGGACTCACAGTACCCTTGAGGTAACCTGGAATACAGGTACTGTGAACCACGATAGGAAAATGCAGTCAAATAATGACTGCCTTGGTGGAGGGGAATGCTGAAAAATGCATTCTTCAAGTCTATGACTGTAAAGTATCTAGCATCTTGGGGTATGTTGGTTAGGATGATGGAAGGGTGAGGTACTACAGGGAATTCTGGTATCACTATGTCATTAAGGGGGCATAGGTCTTGAATCATGCGCCACAAATTTCCCTTGGCCTTCTTTATAGGGTAAATTGGGGTGTTGCAGGGGGATACACCTGGGTATATGACTCCCTGCTCCACCAATGCCTGTATAACAGGTGCAATGCCCTCCTCTGCTTCTTTGGCTAGAGGATATTGTCTCACTCTTGGCAGTATTGCTCCTTCCTTCAAAGTTATTCTGAATGGTACTGCTGTGCGGACGAGGCCTACATCATAAGGGCCTTTTGTCCATAAGTTAGAGGGTACCTGCACAAGGTCATTATCTTTGATAGGACTGGAGACATTTATTGGTATCACAGGCCTTGTCTCCAGTGTGGTGCGTAAAGGGACACTGTTTCGAAAAACTATCTCTGTCCTTCTAAAGTCATCAGCAAACAACTGGTCATCTGATATGTCGCCCATCTGCATGTTGGGATCATAAAAGATGACACATGCCCACATCACACCAGTGTGGTCACTTGCCATCAGTGTCCCAAAAGTGGGGGACACTTCTAGAGCCTCTATTTCCAGAATGAGGTTTTTGTCTAATGTTTCAAAACAGGGGCCCTGTCGTCTAAAGAGAACGTTTTTGGGTAATTCAACTAGTTTCCCTGTCAGTTCTGGTGTTTCTGCTATGATGGTGTACACTGCTCTAGTAAAGGCTAAAATGTCTACAGGTCTGGCTCTAACTTGGTTACCATCTGGGGGGTGTGTAACCATTGTCATGATGCGTGTACTAGATACTCCAGGTGTTGAACAGATCATAGTCCCATCCTCTTTAAAGTGAATAGTCATATTTAATTTTGCCATGAGATCACGTCCTAGCAGATTAGCTGGTGCATTTGGGGAGAATAAGAAACATCCATCAACATACCTCCCCCATATTTCCATCTCCACAGGTTTAGTGAATGGAACCCTCATTACAGCCCCGGAGAACCCCTGTGTGTCCATTAATAAATTTGACAATGGCAGTCCCTTCTCATAGATACAGGCCCTAGTGGCCCCAGTGTCGATGAGAAAGGTGAACTCCTTGTCATTTATGGCTACCATCACAGTGGGTTCCTCATCTGGCCTGTGGGTTACCGATAAGACTGGACACACAAGACTTCTCCTTGGGCACCTTCATTGGGCTTATCCTCCCATGTAGTTTTGCTGGAATGGGTTCCCTCCCCTGACAGTTACCCCTCCTTGTAAGTTCTGGTGCTGCAAGGTGGGCTGCACTGTCTGCTGTGGCCCATACTGTATTTGGGGCACTGATTGCTGTAACTGTTGAGGCTATATCTGTGGTTGAGGCTGCAGTTGTATTCGGGGCTGTGGGAGATATATAACTTGGGGACTCGTGGCAGGTTGTGCTACAACGCCACCAGGCGGTACCATTTGTTGGCCATAATTTGCCCTTGTCTGGTTGCTAAGTTCATCTTCCCTTTTAAACCAACAGTCTCTAATGAAATGTCCTGACATTTTGCAATATTGGCATGTCTGTCCACTCTGGAATGTGTTTACTCTATTTCCCCCAAACCTTCCTCGCCCTCCTCTTCCATTATTCCTGTTATTGCTTCTCTGGGCATACTGGTAGGGTTGCATTGGGGTGCCTGAAGGAAGCATTCCCAGGGACACTGCAGCTAACTGGGTGGTGGCAGTGGCAATTCCTTCCTCTGTTTTCTTGGCTAGTTTCTGCTGGACCAATTTAGCTGCTGCTTTCTCTATTTTATCTTTCTCGCTCTTTTCCTTTTCTTGTCTCTTCTTACAAAAATGTATTATGTGTGCTTGTATCTCTGTCCATGGTTTGGCCTCCAAGGCCACTATATTATCTAATTTATCCTCCACTTCAACTGGCAGACCCTTTTTCTCTATATTGAAAAATAGTATTGCATTCTGTCCAGTTACATCCCAACTCTCCACCACTTCCTGTGTCCATTGTTCCTTCATTCTGCTAAGGAATTGGGCTGGGTCCTCATTTGGCTGCATTGTTTGTGCCATAAGGGACCCGGTGTCTGGCCTGTCTGGATACATTTTCCTCAGTTGTTTCCAAACAATTCCCCTTACTCTATTAAAGGGTGCCCCATCACATTTTGGGTTAGTCAGTGTCACATCCTTTACTCCTGCCTTTGTGAACAGTGTGTCTGTCTCATCTCCTATAAGGGAACTTAGTAAACTCTTAATGTTCCCTATTGCATGAGTAATCCCTGCAGTATGTTTCGCCAGAGCTGCTATCCATTTCCCAGCACCCTCAACAAGTTGTGGCAACTGTTTTTTAAGATTTTCTTTGTCCATCAGGGGCCATGGTATATATTGAGGAGCCCCGGGGCAGTTGTGACAGGACTGTAGTCCTATTGCCAGTAGGGGGACGCAAGTCATACTTACAAGCATATCTCTGCCACACCCTTGAACTTTTCTGCATATAGGGATAATCCCAGTAAGGATCCCCTGCACCCTGAAAGATGCACATTTCTGCATTAGCCATGTCTTGGGGTTCAAAGGAACCCTCTTGCGGCCATGGTGTCATCTGTGATGCCAATCCTTCTGCCAACCTGCTAGGTTGTCAGTAAAAGGCACAACATTATACCAACTATTTTCATACTGAGCTACTATTTCATTGGGTTTCAAATTATTGCCAGGACATATAGGGAATGCACGTGCCATGTCTTTCCTCAGTGTCATTTTTCCTGCCATATCAAATGTTCCCTTTCTCTCATAAGGGCATGCATGCGCCATATCAAATACTAATCTGTGTAATTCTCTTGGCTTCTTTTGTAAAGTCTGTCCTGTCTTACTGTTTTCTTCTCCCTCACAGGCATATTGTGACTGTTCCTTGTCATGGTCCTGAAGAAGGGACATTCTTTTAACATGTTCAGTGATGTCATCTAATGCCCCCTCTGGTCCTTTGTAGGATTTTCCTAAACCCATATCTTCTTCACCTTAGCTGCTATGTGTGGAGACTGTGTCATCTAGTCCTTCTTGTTCAATTATTTGTGGCCTAGTGAGGGCCCTTGACTGCCTCAGGGGCCCTTCCTCCCTTTCCCAAGTCGCTCTTTAGTCTACCCATCCATCTTCCTGCTCTGTGACCTACTTGCCTACACTATTCTCTTCTGCTCCTGAGTGCATGAACCTCCAGCACTCTGTGGGAGGACTTTCTGATGTGAAAGCTAACCTTCTTGTCTCATTTTTAATATTGGTACTCATTTTTTTCAAAACACCTGCCTTTTTTCTCTGTACCCCTCTTGATCCCTCATTAGGTATACCTTCATTCTTCCTAGTGGGGGACATCTCGTCCTCTAAATGAAGTGTAAATGTGGCATCTACTGTCCCTATGTATTTAGTACTGTCCCCACCTGACATTTCCCGTGGTGTACTGGCCATTTGAGGACATGGAGATGGGTTAACATATTCTCTATGTTTAGAAAAAGATTCTAATGGTGGGCTATACTCTGGGTCTGTATATACCACAGCAGGGGGATGTGAAGAGGTGGGTAATGAGTGCGGGGCACTAAGTTGCAATGTATACATGCCCTGTACCTTTGCACTGCCTAACCTTAATTGCACATCTTGATAGGGGGGTGGAGGAGCCGAAGGGTGGGTTTGAGGCTTTGTATTTGACTCATTCATATTTGTTTCACAAAAGACCCTCCATTGGTCTAGTGTGATCTTCCTTTTCTCTAGTTTATTTCCCTTGTATTTACTCTGTAGGAAGGTGGCCATGTGTTCTATTATTGTTTTATCAAATGTGCCATCTTTGGGCCATGCATGTGCAAGTTTTAATGTTGCTTTGTGCCATTCATTACAGTATTTTCCTATCCTGTCCCTGTCTCCTGAGAACACTTTAACCATGTGTTCTAAAGGAGACCCCATGTCTGTTTAGTGAACTTAATCTTTTGTACTATATGTTTTACACTCTAAATGGACTTCTATTTACTTCCTAGGGTATTTCCAGACTTCACATAAACTATTATTAGGCTGTGAAGGTGAACATCAGATATATATATATTGGGTAGGTACATTTATGTGTGGCCTAAGTGGTTTGTTTGCCTGACACAACAAACAATAATAGTATTGTGATATATAAATGTTTATAAATTACTCATATCCTAAATTCCACACTTGGAGGTCCCTTATAAATGGATACAGTAGGAGGTCTAATACTAAATATGAGTCTGTTATTATTGCAGGGAATTCACATGACTGTTGCCCATGGTTCCACTGAAAAATTGCAGTAACTTCAATATATTCACTTTCTTGCCACAAGGTGGCACCAGTGTCACACATGAATTTTTAAAAAAAACTTTACTCTTGCAAAGACAACTGCAACAGGTTTTGTAGATTTCAAAATAAACTCTTTTATTCTAATTATGCGAAGATCCTGTTCACATCTATCTGAAAGGTAGTTAAATATATTTGTATGTGTAGTAGTTGACAATTCACCTTCTATTTGTATACCTTCAATATATGTGTGAATGTCCCAGTCTATACTATTTGATAATTCATCTAGCCTCCAATCTTGAGGCTCCATAGTTTGATAATGGGGATAATAGTTAGTAGTGTCAATATTTGTTATGGGGTTCATGAGGCTACTACACTACTTTTAATTTGGAGGATAATGTCCTTGTATTAGTTCTTTGAATATTGTTTTATAATTGTCTAACAGGGATTTCTCTTATGTCAATGTAGGTTGTTTTTAGGCCTAGTGGTGATATATTATAAATACCTAGGCATTCCTAAACTTCTGACTTAAAAAATTATTCTATGGTATTGATATTACTGATCTACTAAGGTCAGTTATGTTGCAGAGGGCGACAGCCTGACCGTTATAAAAATGAATATTTAATTCAGGGATGTGGAATTAATTAGTTGACTTTTTTGGGACATTACTTCACTTTTGAGTATACTGTTATAACTTAACCTTCATAAGAATAGGAGGTCTGATACTTATTCCTAAATTATACACTAAATAACATAAACATATATGTTGACATTATCTTGTGGCCACATTTCTATCTGTACATGCATATACATACACAGTAATTCTCAATTTCATACTAAGGCAAACAAAATACTGCTGGTCACTTCCCTCTGGATTCATAGAGGGGACAACTTTTCACTATTTGCAACTGTATATTGTGGCTTCCAGACTTAATGTCTGGGTTAGGTTGACATGAGTGTTCTTTAGAACATACACTGATTGCTCAGCCCCAAGTCCACCACTACTCCTGACCACTTTTGACTTACTTAGTCAAGCTCCCTGTATCTTCCGGACTTACCACCGGGATCCCCTAATATTATCTCAATTCATACACAATCTTGCATGCAAACACAAAAATGACATACATTACAGTGTCAAAATTGTAACTGTCTTTATAAAATAAAAGGAACAGACCTCGTACTTTGTCCACTTCACTACCTTCCACTGAGACACATCTGTCCCCACGAAATCAGAGATTTTTACATAAATGTTGGCATCTCCCTTACCTCTTTAAAAAGTGCGCAAATCACCTCATGGAGACAGGCAGGGCCCCCACTCCAGCAGTTGGTGAGATCAAAGTAGAGCTCCTGGCTGGCTCGCCAATATGTTAGAGGGAAATCTGTTAATAAAATTAGACAGATCAATTTGACACAATAATATAAGCTCAATCGATTTTCAGCTGGGAACAACAGGCAGTCTCAACATAGAGGCCATGACTGAAGTTCAAAGTTCTGGTTCAAACACCAGTAGCATTTATACTGTAAAAACCACAAAAAAACTGTGGTCAAGATTTCACCATTGACGTAAGCAACTACATGCAGTACAGATAAGATAATGAGGTGCCTCTGGAAAGAAGCACCTGCACTTGTTGGCCTCATGGGTGGGTAAGTTACACTGACGTCATTCACCATATCTATCTTTCTGCACAACAAGAGATTATATGTTGCGTGCTGCTTATGGTAGCCCTGCCTTGCAAATACTTATCTGACCCTTACACAGTTCCCCTTACCACGATATGAATGACTTTTGGTTTTTAGGACCCCTGTGCTAAGGAAGGATACACCCTTTTTGTTCCACCCTGTTCGTGCTAAGTGAACATTTTGAAAGCAACAGTTGGTGCAGCTTTAAAGAAAAACTCTCTTTCTAATGTGGCTTGGGCCTCTTGTGTGTTTCAGCACAGCTACCTTAACAATGCAGCATGTGTATAAGTTTCCTAAGTAATAAGTGTTTGTTTGTCCTAAATATGACCTGCCTTTTCTATTGAACCCACAGTCTGTCTTTTTTTTTAACGTCATGTATTAAACCTTTCACTACTTACATTGGTTTACAAGTATCTAGCCTAAAATGTTTGTATTGGGATTTGGGAACTTATGTTTGTTTGTATGTGATGTATTCCTATTCTTCCTACATCACTCCACTTGAACTTCTCCTACCTTTCTCTCTCTCCTCTTCTTCTGCAGTCCTTCATTTGTCTGCCTATTTCTATAGTTCAATCTTCACCTCTCATTTTGAGTGTTCTCTTATAACATTCTCTTCTCACTCCCCTCCCTCTTTCCTTTAACTCACGGTCTCCTCGCTCCTTAAGTTTTCTCTACTCTCTGTATTCTAACTCTTCTCCTTTGTCTATCTCATTCTCTCTAACTCTTCAACCACCCCCTTTCTCTCATTCGCTGAGCCCTCCCAAAAGCCTTTGCCTCTCTAATGCTTACACCATACGCATACAGAGTGTAGCACTGAATGCTGCGGTAGCGTGCCTACGCGGTGTAGTCCCGGGCCTAGGCCCAATGAATTGACACTCGGATACCAGTGATGGGGAGTATGCCCCGGTGCCTCTGGAAGGAGGGTAACTAACCCCTCCATCACAACTTGTCATCTTTTATTAAGTATATGTCACATGACCCAGGTCCGAACTACCTGGGGTCATGGTCATACGGAACAATACTGGTGACTGCCCCATGGGCAGAACAGGGATGGGCTTTTCCCGTCTCTGTGCACCTGTTACGTCACAGGTGCAACATCACATTCCTCCCTTATTTTGAAACAAACAGAACACAACTTGGAACATACCCACAATTCATTCCCCCTTACTGTTCCAGTCCCAAGGAGTTCACGGGGGCACTACTTTGGCCCTCATTACAACCCTGGCAGTCAGTGTTAAAATGGTGGTAATACTGCAAACAGGCCGGCGGAAAAAAAATGGGATTATGACCGTGGCGGAAACCGCCAACATAGACAGCCAATTTAACACTCCGACCGCCACGGTGGTACAAACAAACAGCGCGGCGGACACCGCCAACAGACAGGCGGAACACAATGTACTGCCCACCCTATCACAACACAGCTATCCGCCACCTTTTCCGGGGCAGCCCCAACGCAAATAAAAACACGGTGGAAACAGTACACAGAAGGGAAAACACTCACCTCGCCATGGAGCCCGAACTGCAGATCCTGCCGGCGATGGTCTTCCTACTCCTCTATCAGGAGCTTCAATGATGGTGGCGACGACCACGTTGAGTACTGCACCTACAACACAGGGGAGGGGGAGGGAAAAGAGAGTGACACACACACGCAACACCCCCACCTCCACCCTCACCCACAACACCATACACATAAACACATGCTGCAACATTACGCATACACCCCGACCCCCCTTGAATAGTGCAAGGACAAAAGGAAATTATTGTAACGATTGTAATAAAAAAAATCCATTAGTCAAAACTCAAAATCCAGTATATACAATTATGTACACCAACTACACAAGTCCGGATAGTGCACCAATCATTGTCCGTGGACCACTGGGCCCAAAACGCATGGGCAAGGCCCACACTAGACACCTGACTCCAAACGGAGAGAACACTGGGGGGGCATCACATAGAAAATATACAGGCACCTCAGGGGGAGGGGGAGGGGGGGGGCACCTCAGCCTGATGAACGCCACTGCTCCACGAGGGGGCTCCATGCCCATTGATGTATCCTGGGGAGTGCAAAGCCACAGTCTCCCAAGTCTCTCAAGCGGGTGGTTTGCCCACTGCTTTATCCTGGGGAGTGCAAAGCCACAGTCTCTCAAGTGGATAACAGTTTCCACTGGTTCTGGAGGGGGCTTTGTGCCCAGAGTGCTTCATCCTGCCAAGGACTGAGGTAGTGGATGTGATACTCCACTGGTTCTGGTGGGGGCTTGGTGCCCAGAGTGCATCATCCTGCCAAGGACTGAGGTAGTGGACGCCTTTCTCCACTGGTTCTGGAGGGGGCTTTATGCCCAGAGTGCTTCATCCTGCCAAGGACTGAGGTAGTGGATGCCTAACCTCCACTGGTTCTGGAGGGGGCTTTGTGCCCAGAGTGCTTCATCCTGCCAAGGACTGAGGTAGTGGATGTGATACTCCACAGGTTCTGGAGGGGGCTTGGTGCCCAGAGTGCTTCATCCTTCCAAGGACTGAGGTAGTGGATGCCTTCTCCACTGGTTCTGGAGGGGGCTTGGTGCCCAGAGTGCTTCATCCTGCCAAGGACCGAGGTAGTGGATGCCTTTCGCCACTGGTTCTGGAGGGGGCTTTGTGCCCAGAGTGCTTGATCCTGCCAAGGACTGAGGTAGTGGATGTGATACTCCACTGGTTCTGGAGGGAGCTTTGTGCCCAGAGTGCTCCACGTGCATTGTGGCCGCTACAATACACTCGCCTGGGTGTGTGTGCCACAAGATTGCCAAGGTACAGGTAAGTTGATACGCCATGGAGGCAGAGACATACCCCACACTGCTGCGGCTTCGCATTCCATATGCAGGTGTGTTCTGCTTTCCTGCTCTTATCTCATAACCGAGCTTACAGAACCTCTCTGGAATGCACTTCTGAGTTTAAAGAAGACATTTATTGTTATTATTATTTCACCACGAGGTTCCTGAGAGACAAAATTAGTAGATTGGAAGCACACGTTTAAAAGTAGTTGCAGCAATGAAAGCAAAATATATCAAAGTACTTCTCAGTTGCAATGTACACAGCAAATACATGTGATTATATTCTAGCATAACTTCAAAGCAAAGCATAAAAGTCAAAATTCATCACCGTAGGGCAAGGCTGTAGGGCCTATAACTAAGCTTCATCTTTCTGGGATCTGCAAGTTGATGACTCCGGTCAACTGCGAGAAAGAGATTTTCTACCCAAACGGGAGACAGGCAACTGACGTCTTTGTTCCTGTCTGAAGTCAAGCAGATTCAATCTGACTAACTCTGCCATTGCCAAGAGCCATTGTTCCAAAAACGTGCCCCCTCCTCTCAGACTCAGGAAAACTACGCAAGCCTTTGGAGACTGGCCAGATCTCCTAGACCCCTCCTCTTCCCAAGGCTGAGCAGAAAGGAAAACACCAAATGTACTCTCTCTTATCAGCTATAGTCTGGTGTGAAAAACACAGCTTGGTCTATCATGTGGAAAAACACAGCTTGGAAAAACACAGCTCATCTGCAATGTTTCAACTGCAATGTCTAACCCCACGTTAAAGCCAATAGGCAGCTAACCTAAATATCAAATGTAATGTCTAATGTCATGTCAAAGCCAATAGGCAGCTTAACTGAATACAGAATGTAATGGCTAATGCCATGTCAAAGCCAATAGGCAGCTAAGCTGTATACAGAATGTAATGGCTAACTCCATGTTAAAGCCAATAGGCAGCTAAACTGAACAAAACATATAGGGGGTTATTACAACTTTGGAGGAGGTGTTAATCCGTCCCAAATGTGACGGATGTACCACCAGCCGTATTACGAGTTCCATAGGATATAATGAACTCGTAATACGGCTGGTGGTATATCCGTCACTTTACCGTCACTTTTGGGACGGATTAACACCTCCTCCAAAGTTGTAATAACCCCCATAATGTGCTACTGGTGAACAATGAGCAACTAATATGCTCAGTGGTGAAACACAAAGTCATTGGTCAAACACAATTAATAGCATCACAAGGTGACAACTGTGATGACAGTGATGCTTCATGGAAGCTGCCTAGGCTCCTGGAACTCACCACCATCCTCGGACGGCTGACCACTGGGGATGGCACTCATGTCTGCGGTGGTGCCACTGGCTCAGGATGTCGCGGGCCACTGGCGGTGCTTGTGGCGGTTTCAGTCACGGTGGTGCTTGCGGCGGGCTCTGTGGCAGCAGTGCTTGCGGCGGGCTCTGTGGCGGCTGTGCTGGCTGTGGGCTCTGTGGCTGCGTTGCTTGCTGGGGGTCTGTGGCGGCGGTGCTGGCTGCGGGCTCTGTGGCGGCGTTGCTTGTGGCGGGCTCCGTGGCGGTGGTGCTGGCGGCGGGGTATGTGGCGGCAGTGCTGGCTGCGGGCTCTGTGGCGGCAGTGTTTGCAAAGGGCTCTATGGCGGCGATGCTGGCGGTGGGGTCTGTGGCAGCTGTGCTGGCTGCGGGGTCTGTGGCAGCAGTGCTGGCGGCGGGCTCTGTGGCAGCGGTGCTGGCGGTGGGCTCTGTGGCAGCGGTGCTGGCGGTGGGCTCTGTGGCAGCGGTGCTGGCGGCGGGCTCTGTGGCGGTGCAGGTGGCCGTCTTCTCCGCCATACAGGTTGGCGGTGACGTGGACAGAAGGTGTGACACTGGTCCCTCAGTCGGTGCCACCATGCCCTCTCCTGATCTGCCCTTCAGTTTCTGGTCCTTCCGCACCTTTGATGGTGGTGCAGCTGTCTTGCCACTATCCCCTTTCGTTTTCCCTGAACCCTTGGTGGCAGGTGCTTTCGGCTTCTCCCTCTGGGATGTGGGCACCTTTTTCACCTTGGTAGGTGGTGGAATGTCCTTGCCCTCGCTCCTTGGCACACTGGCAGCCCTGATGGTTGGCGCACTCCATGACCCCGCAGATGCTAGCACCACTGTGCCTGGGGATGTGGTGGCTGAGGTGCTGGGCTGGGACCTGGAAAGCCTGGCCCTAGGGGAAGGACGGGGGGGAGAGGTGTAGGGAAGAGGTCAATATTAGCCAGGAAAAGTTTTTTAGACACACTGGGACTGGTAGATGGAGGGGGTTTGGGAGTGGAGGTAGAGGTAGTGGTTGTAGGAGGTGTACGTTTGCTGAATTTGGGTGAAGGTGCATGGGCTGGAGGCTGTTGTGAGGTGGATGGCTGTTGTGTGGGTGTGTGCCTGCGTTTGTGTACTTTGGGAGGAGGGCTCACAGACACACTGGGAGAGGACACTGGGGATGTGTGAATGGTAGTGGGTGTGGTGAGTGCACATGAGCAGTGTGTGGTGATGGGCGTGCTGGTGATGGAGGTAGTGGCTAAGGATGTAGTGCATGCAGGTGTGAGTGGAGACGAGACTGGGAGGGAGGAGGGAGATGTGGAGGAGGGGGACACAGTGGAGGCACTGGATGTTGCTGTTTCTGCATGGGGATGGTGCTAGTGTGAGTGCTTGTGGGATGTGTGGTGCTTATGTTTGCCTGAGCCACCCTTGTGTGTTGATGTGTGTGCATGCTGGTCTGATGGCATGCTTGGGAGAGGCTGAGGTACAGGGGATTGGGTGGAGGAAGTTTGGAGGGGGGAGGCAGGACACAGGGGCAATGGCTGCCATCAGTGCTGAGGCCAGAGCCTGAAATGCGCTCTGTTGGGCTGCGTGCCCAGAATGAATGCCCTCCAGGTATGCATTTGTTTGTTGCAAATGCCTCTCAACACCCTGGATGGCATTCAGAATGGTAGACTGCCCAACAGTGAGGGATCTCAGGAGGTCAATAGCCTCCTCACTGAGGGCAGCAGGGCTGACTGAGGCAGGGCCTGAGGTGCCTGGGGCGAAGGAGAGGCCCACCCTCCTGGGTGAGCGGGCACAGGACACACGCTGAGGGGCTGCTGCGAGGGCTGTGCTGGTGGGGTGGGGTGGCGGCTGTACCTGTTGATGCGGGGGGCACAGAGGGGCCCGCCACCACAAGGGAGCTCCCATCAGAGGAGGAGTCGCTGTCACTGCTGTCTGCTCCTGTCCCCGCCGTGGAGCTCCCCTCTCCCTCTGTCCCACTGGTGGCTTCAGACTCCGTTGTTTCGCCCTTCAGGGCCAAGTGGAATGCAGCTCCCTCCTGCTCCGGTGCCACTGCTCCTCCGCCTGATGATGCTATTGCACACAAGAACAGGGAGACCACAAAAAGGCGGGGAAAGACAGAAGAAAGACATGTTCAGTGCATGCAACACCACTACCGTTGGCGGACACAGCAGCCCTCTGCACTACACCATGCACTTATAATTCCTAGATTTATCACATGCCCATGGGGTACAAGGCCTAAGCCCGATTGCTGCACACCTGGAAGTCACAGGAGCCTGATTATGTGTAGATGGCACTAGCCACTAGTGGGGTTGGGGTGCCACAGAGCCTGCCTCACAAGGGACCTTGCCTACAAAGCTCGCCCTGGCCTGGGGGAACCCACTGCCCACCTCCCCCGCCCAGACACCTTGTAATGCGCGCAAAGTCAACAGAATGATAGTGTACTCACCCCCTTGTGGCTGCTGTGATGCCCTCAAGCGCTCATCCAACTCCAGATATGCCACCGCCAGGATCCAGAACATCAGGGGTGTCATGGTGTGACAGGCAATCCCCAGCTGGGCCTCTGCCGTCTTCTTGCTCCAGCGGTGAAGGTCCTCCCATCTTTTCCGGCAGGGGGTGCTCAGTCTGTGGTGGACCCCCAGGGTCCGGCGTCCTTGGCGATGGCATGCCAAATGTCTTCCTTCTGGTGGGCGCTGACCTAGAGGAATAGTACAGGGGAAAAGGAAAATCTTTACCCTTCCGGACCGTCATCCTCTTTGGCCCACGTTCCCACCCTTGCCCTGATGCACATACACTCACCGTCCGCACATGCAGGCCTCAGTCCCCCCCCCATTTACTTCCATCCACACCACTCCAATGCAGCATTGCCCATGCAGCATTCTCACAGTGTACTCACCTGTTTGTCTGGAGGACCGTACAGTTGTGTGTACTGGGGGAGGACCCCATCCACTAGTTTCTCCAACCCCGAAGTGAAGGCAGGGGCCCTTTCCCCAGACACATGAGCCATCGTCGCTTCCAGACTGAGGTCACAGCAGCACTTGCAGTGTAGATCCTCTCCTGTTGAAGGTCAGGTATCAAGTGAGGGAACAGACAGAAAATGGCGGTCAGGTCCGCGGAGGTGCGTACCGTCACCGCCGGCATACATCGTCATTGGCTCCTGGGACCCATAGGGTCCAATGTTAACCAATGCCGGATTGCACCGCGGTCTTTGACCGCCTACCGCGACGGTGTACAATGCCAGCGCAGTTACCTCATATCCCCTTGTTCCACCTTACAGGTCAGGCAGCCGCCATTTCAGGGGGCCACATGGCATTAATTTTAACTGCGTCACACCAATGTAGGCCTTGCATACACACAGTAACAGGCACATTACGGATTAATAAATGTGTGCAAATGACATTTTGTGATACCTCGGTGTTGGCTGACTCTCTGCTCGCTGTTCTCGTTCATAGGGCACGTCCGCTGGGGCAGGTGATGAGATGGCGGCATCCTTCAGTGTACAGACCGCTGATGGACCTGTCGACAATGGAAGAGAGACACGTAATAGTCACCTACAGACTTGATTGTGCAACAGTCCATTAACCTGTGTGCCCACTTGGAGCCAGAACTGATGTCAGCTATCCGCCATCCCACAGGGATACCCCCTCTAGTGCTCCATTTCCTGGCAAGTGGTTCCTTTAAAAAAACAGTGGCCATTGCATCAGGGATGTCCCAGTCAATGTTCTCTAACGTGTTGTCCAGAGTGTTGTCTGCCCTGCTGAAACACATGCGCAGCTACATCGTGTTCCCTCAGGTGGAGGATTTGCCCACAGTGAAAGGTGACTTCTATGCCCTGGGACATATCCCCAACATCATAGGTGCCATTGATGGGACACATGTGGCCTTGGTACCCCACACAGGAGTGAACAGGTGTACAGAAACCAGAAGAGCTACCATTCGATGAATGTGCAGATGGTGTGTTTGGCCGACCAGTACATCTCCCATGTGAATGCCAAATTTCCTGGCTCAGTGCATGACGCTTACATTCTGAGGAATAGTAACATCCCTTATGTGATGGGGCAACTCCAGAGGCACCGTGTGTGGCTAATAGGTGAGGACAAGGACCCTATACAGTGTGAATAGTTGTCTGGGTCTGGGGTTGTCCCTACGGGTTAGTGTGTGTCTAACAGTTGTCCCTCGACATTTGTAGGTGACTCTGGTTACCCCACCCTGTCATGGATATTGACCCCAGTGAGAAATCCCAGGACAAGGGCAGAATAACGCTACAATGAGGCACATGGGCGAACTAAGAGGGTGATTGAACGGACCTTCGGCCTCCTGAAGGCCAGGTTCCGGTGCCTCCATATGACAGGTGGTTCTCTCTACTACTCACCAAAGAAGGTGTGCCAGATCATCATGGCCTGCTGTATGCTGCACAACCTGGCTTTGCGAAGGCAAGTGCCTTTTCTGCAGGAGGATGGTCCAGCTGGTGGTCTTGTGGCAGCTGTGGAGCCTGTGGACAGTGAAGAAGAGGCAGAAGAAGAGGATATCGACAACAGAAACAACATTATCCAGCAATACTTCCAGTGAGACACAGGTAAGAAGATGTCACTGCCTCACACATCTCATACTATTGTTGGAGCTAGCATAAGTCTGTCATTTTCACTCAGTGTATGGACCCTGACTTGTCACTTTGCCTTTCCATTTAACAGATGTGTGCCCCACTTTGTGACCTCTGCTACATTTCCTCCAGCCCTACAGCTGTGTTTCATCAGTATGTGAACAATTAAATTGACATTGCTATATTCCATAGTTATTGCAATTACACATTTGTGAAAGCACAGACTGACTCCAGATTGTTTTGTGATTGAAGTGTGTTTATTTCTGTGCAAATAAGTGGAGGGGGTTGTAAAATGGGCAGGGGTGATGGTGGAGAAATGTCCATGGCAGAGACCAGTCTATTTGTTTCACAGGTGCATTGTCCAAAGGGGCATAGGAAGTGGAGCAAGGGCAGTTGATGGATGGACAGGGTGACAAAGTGGGACAGAAGGGTGACATTCAGGGGGTCTCATTTCCTGGCGGGGGTTTTGGCAATGTTCTCTGTCTTGTTCCTGGATCTCAGGGACCGTTTGCGGGGTGGCTCTCCATCTGCAGGGGGTGGGGTGCTGGTGTTGTGTTCCTGTGGCGGTGCCTCCTGTCCACTAGTGCCGGCGGAGGTGGAGGGCTGTTCATCATCCAGGCTAGTATCAGGGGCCCCTTGTTGTGCCACAGTGTCCCTCCTGGTGTTGACAAGGTCTTGCAGCACCCCTGCAATGGTGACCAGGGTGGTGTTAATGGACTTCAGTT